>NC_135268.1:42214858-42515988 GCF_051311805.1 Agelaius phoeniceus | reverse complement strand
GTATAAAGGGGAACTGATCTATAAGTGATATCAGATACCTCTGTGCCAGGTTTTATTTCTGTGCAGTATGTGCTTTGTATGAAGCACATCAGCTTTATTAAATGTTGACAAGGTAGCCCACTCAGAACCCATTCAGTTCAAGGAAAACCAGTTGATGTTATCTTTTAGGATTTCAGTAAAGTTTTGCATACTGTCTCTCACAGGATCCTTCTGGACAGCGCACACCTGGATAACACATTATGTGATAGTTCACAGACTGGGCAGAAATGGTTGTAGTGAATGGGGTGACATCAGACTGGCAACCTGTCATTTCTGCAGGTCTCCATCCTTGACCCTGTGCTCTTTAGTGTCTCCATAAAAGGCTTGGATGCAGGACTCAAAAGTAGATCTAGTAAGTTTGGTAGTGACATCAAACTGGAAGGAGCTATTGACTCTCTCAAAGACACAGAGGCCCTGGAGAGAGACCTTGACAAATCAGAGGGTTGGGCAAAGACCAACTGCAGGAAGTTTGGATTCTGCACCTGGGATGAGGCAATCCTGGATGCCAGACAAAGTGGAGAATGAGAGGCTGGAGAGCAGCTCTGTGGAAACAGATCTGAGAGTCCTGATGGATGGCAAGTTGAATCAGCAGTGACTGGGGTGCACCAGGCACAGCGTGGCCAGCCAGGCAAGGCAGGGGATTGTCCTGCTCTGCTCTGCACTGGGGCAGCCTCACCTTGAGTATTGTGTGCAGTTTTGGGTGGCACAATAGAAGAATGATATAAAGCTATTAGAGAGTGTCCAAGAGAGGGCAAGGAAGATGGTGAAGGGCCTTGAGGGGAAGCCATATGAAGAGCAGCTGGGAAGCTGGGATCATGTGGTCTGTTCAGCCTGGAAAACAGGAGACTGGGGGGGACCTCATTGTGGTCTTCAACATCCTTGTGAGGGGAAGGGGCAGGCACTGATCCCTTCTCTGTGGTGACCAGTGACAGGACCCAAGGAATGGCATGAAGCTGTGTCAGAGGAGGTTTACATTCAGTATTAGGAAATGGTTCTTCACCCAGAAGGTAGTCAGGCTCTGGAGCAGGCTCCCCAGGGCAACAGTCATGACACAAAACCTGTCTATGTTCAAGAAGCATTTGGACAACACTCAGGCACATGGTGTGATTTTGGGGTTGTGCTGTGCAGAGTCAGGAGTTGGACTTTGATGATGC
Organism: Agelaius phoeniceus; assembly: GCF_051311805.1. Classification (NCBI taxonomy): domain Eukaryota; kingdom Metazoa; phylum Chordata; class Aves; order Passeriformes; family Icteridae; genus Agelaius; species Agelaius phoeniceus. The sequence continues at coordinate 42,514,795 of NC_135268.1, read as the reverse complement.
TTGTAAGGCCCTTCCAACTCAGGGTATTCAATGATTCTATGTCTTACTCAGTAATGACTTGTTTAGCCAAACTGCTGTACAAAGGGCATGATCTTCAGCTCATGTGGACAGCTCCTGAGACACCAAGTACTTGAAACCAAGAGATTTCAAGTAGCAGAAGTGCCCCAAATGCAGCTCAACCCCAGGCATTAGACTACTTATTTTGTGGGCCCCTGAGGTTTTTCAATGCACATAAATTTACCCTCTGTCTATTTATAAACTGACTGTGCAGATGTTTGGCAATTTTTTCATTTGTTAAACACAAACCAAAAGTGTACTGGTAATGTTCATCACCAGACTGATTCTTGCAAGTTGTATGTAATTTGACAGGATATTTATTGCTATGGTAGTAGTATCTTGGGGTCTAATTTTGCCAGTGTTAATATTGTTATGGATCATTTATGAAGAAAGGCATTATGCAAAGTAAGAAAATATGGCAAAATCTGAAGGTGCTATGGGAGTATTTTTTGCCTCAAAGGAACATGTTGATGAGGTAGCATCAGGAAACAGTAATGACAGAGGAAGTCATGCTTGCTTAATTGGAACATGTAAAACTTGTAGTTTACATACCTAAAGTGTCTCTTTGCTGTTTACAAAGGAACTAAAATAAAATCCCCATCACTGCATCATATAGCTCGTGGATATCAGTGCAAAACTTAGACAAGGAAAGAAAGTTGCTGAATTTTGGGAGGAAAAAAATCCAGATCACCAGAATCCACAAGAAATCCAACTGAAGTTCTGGAACTTCTCTCCTGCACTGCTCCTTTCTTCTCCCTTCACCCCTGGCAGCATTTTAAAAGCTAACATTGTTTTTTTTATGATGTCAGGGTTGTCATCATCATAATGGGATGAGCATGAAACTGAAGTTAAAGCTGTATAAAGCAATACAGTAACTTCATTAGATGTTACTGATCAGGTTGGAGGGAAGCAATCTTCAGTGAAGAGAAACTCACAGCCAAAACCCCTCAGCAAGACCAATGTGTTTTTACACACAGATCTTTCCTTCATTACCTTCTTTTCCTTTGCTCATTCCATGACCCTCTGCTCAGAAAAGAGGCCAGCATCCATCCGTTATGAAAGGACCATGTGTATTGCAGGACATTAGCCTACTAGTGGATACATCCTAAAATGCCTACTGCCTTTTTTAGATCACCTTAGAGCATTGGCATTTTAAAGAAATAAACATTCCTTTGAGTTTTCAAGGAAAGGTCTTTGCAAGGTAAAAATCTCTGCAAGATTTGGCAGGTTTTGCTGAATTTAGTACATGTTTTACCAAAAAAGTTCCATCTGAAGTTTTTTTTATTTTGCCCTTATCCTTTCCTGTCTTAAATTAATCAGTATTTTCTCTGATTACTTCATGAACATGTTTTTTATAGACCATTTCAAACATAAGGAGCAGGACAGGAGGCACAATGTGATTAAAATTTCTGAGAGAAGCCCAGAGAGACCAGGAGAGTCTTAGAAAACAAGAGGAATGACAGTATGGCATGAATTTACATATTATGATGAAGGTATCATATTTTATCTACATCTGTTGGTGCAACTTTGTCCCATCTTGAGATTTCAAAAGAGGAGTTCCTTTTAGACTTCCCAGCTTTATCTTTACCTTTTTTCCAGGTTTTGCTCACAGAATCAGCTCATTAGTCACATTCCTAAACCATTCTAAACTTCTACACTTCTTCTAAACCTCAAGCAAGTTTCTAGTGGGACCTGAGCCATTTGTGGGTCTCGTGATGGTCTTTTTCTAAATAGCTGTTAAATTTCTTTCCTATTAAGATGAAAATATTATAAAGGGGTGCTGTTGTGTATTTGATTTTGCTTAAAAGTCATGAAGTCATCCTTACTCTGCACATGCAAGATTTCTAGAAGGAAATTTCTATTATTTTGATTACATTAATAAGGAAATATGGTAAGACCACAGCATTAGGCATTTTTAAATTTTTTCTGTGTTGTGCATAACTGAATGACCATTTCAAAGACATTTTATTACCAAAAGAGAAAAAAAAAAAAAAAAAGATACTAAAAGCAATGGCTAACAAGCAAGACAGAGAAAGTTGAGAAAGTTATATTCAAGTTACTTTGTGCCCTCTGTCCCTGTGACCTTCCTGTGCTGAGCCACTAGTATCCTGTCCATTTTATTTACTACTGGAGGATAAAAAACCAAATCCTTTCGTGTTCTTGGAATGGTTCCAAAACAGAGCACATATTGCCTCCTGAAGGTGACCTGTTTTAGGGGTGTTTACCCTTGCTAGATTCTGGTTTCCATTATTAAAATGCCACAGTGAGCCATTTACTAGCTTTGTCCCTATATTTACAATACCTTTTGACAGAGATGTCTAAGAGCTTTAAACATATGCTTTAAACAGTGGATGGTTGGCTCTGACATTTGTTACAAATCTTTTCAGAGGGCCATGTGGAACTGTTCTAATCCGGGAAGAGCCACTGACTCGCTGTGTGATCTGACAGAGTGACATATCACTTGACCTCAGTCACAGCAGCTGTAAAATGGATTGAAAATACCGGGAGAAAAACGGAGGATACCCTTTGGCAGAGCTTTCTTGAGCAAATAGGGTTCAAACCTGTGGCTTTGCTTCTTTCTTATTCCTCCAAAAGTTTGTCATTAGTTTTAGACCGGAATTAAGTTTTCCAACATTTATTTGTAATTCCTTTTGACAGTGGCAGTATTCCTTGTGCAGTCACCTCATCCTGGGTGCTCGGGGTGGGAAGAGCTGCTGGAGCCCGGGGTGTACAGATGGTCTAATAAAGGCCCCTCGCGGTAGGCCAGTTTTGCAGGACAGAAGCAGAAACGTTTCACACAGAAATGTTCCTCCCTTCCTGCCGCTCTCCGAGCCGGGGCACAGCGGCGGCGCGGGGCACAGTGGTGACCGCCACCGGCGCCGGGGGACGGCAGCGCCGCGGCCGGAGCGCCCCGCGCCGGGGCCTGCAGGGGGCGCAGCGGCGCCGCTCCGCCGGCCCGGCCCGGCCCGGTACGGCCCGGTACAGCACGGCACGGCCCGGTACGGCCCGGTACAGCACGGCCCGGCCCGGCCCGGCCCGGCGGGACAGCGGGCGCTCCGCTCCTGGAGCCCCCGGAACCCCCGAGACCCGGGATCCCGCGCCCCTGCACCCCCGGGACACCCCACCCCCGCTTTCTCGGGACCCCAGGACCACTGGCCTCCGCAATCCCGAATCCCCGGCTCCCGCACCGCCGGGACCCTGCACCTCCGGGTCCCTGGGACACCTCCCCTCTGTACTCGGGGGCTGAAGAGCGAGAGGAGGAAGGAAATAGTTTTGCTTTGATAAGCTCTTCGTGAAGTCAGAAAGAAACACTCCAGCTTTCCCCCTGCATTTTGTGGGGGAATACAGTGTTTGGTTTGGGGGGTTTTGTGCATCTGTGGGAGTTATTTTGTTTGTGGAGTTATTGTTTGTTTGGATTTTGGTTGGGTTCATGTTTTTGCTTTTATTTCATGTTTTTGTTGATTGGTTATTGTGGGAGTGCTGGAAAAGTTTGAAAATCGCACCAGATGTAGAAGGCCGTGTTTTCTGTGAGATAGCTGCGGGTGCTTTAAACAACAGCTGAAACTCGATCCCGTTCAGTTCAGACAACTCCAAGTACGGGAGCTCGGTAGAAATCCCCTACTTGGGGCAACAAGGCTTTCCCCTAACCAGCTTCATGACCAGCATTCCGATCTCATCTAGCACACGTCTGAGGATAACCTTACGCCAGAGCCTATGTTGCTGCCTGTTCAGTACACTCATTTTTAAACTTAGATTTGCTGCTATTTATTTGTGTCAAATCTTCCCCACCACAGCTGTTCTTCATACAGTTGGGTAGGTCTTGAATTAACAAACATCTGGAAAGGTACTCTAGTTTGCATCTGAAAGTCCCTCCTCTGCAAAGAAATTGTTGGGCAGAATGCTTGTGCTGGTGGAACTCCTCTCAGGGGGAACTGGGCTCTAGTGAACCTTGTTTTGGAGTGTGACCTGGCAAAGTTGGAAGGTGGAAAAGGAGGAGGGATAGCTTTTCCAGATAATGGAACTTTAAAACAGACTTAGGGCTGCTGTCATATCTTTTAAACCCCAAGCTGGTTTAAATCCCATTTTAACAGGAGACTAAGGGACAGACAGAAGGGCCCAGGCTCCATCCTCAGGCATATCACATGCACAGATGACATGAGGCAAACTAAGCTGGAAATCAGTGCACTAAAGGAAGGAGCCTCACTGCAGCCTGAGCACAGTTGCTGTAGCACAGCCTCTGCTGGAGCTGCCTGGCACAGCCACTGGAGCTGACGTCCTGCTGGAACTGTTGTGTCCCACTTGCATTCCTGAGCCGTCAGACAGCAGCACGTGGATGTGCAGGCAGCAGTCAGCAGTGCATGCCTGGCAAGTCTGTTACAAAAATAGAAATACAATAGATCTTTCCACTTGCCAGCGTGTCTTTCCCAGTCCTTACCATTTTTTACTGCCAGTGAAATATAGAGGCATGTGAGGTGCTGTGTCCCAGCTGGACCTGACCTGTGCACATCTCAGGGTATTGTGATTTAGTTTTAGTCCATGCAAAACAAAATAATTTTGATTTGAGTCTATGAAAAGGTTTAAAACAGTCATTATTGTAAATGGGATGTTGGAATGGGCCTTTTCCATAATTCTATTCATAATTTGCTTCATCTTATTCTCCTGTAAATCAGGCTAGATCAGTTTGAAAGGCCGAAGCGATTACAAACCAAGGAACTTTAGTGTGAGGAGATAAGGCTGCTAGTTTGCCCAGCCATCTTACAGTGCTGTCATTGCCATTAGTGACCTGGCACACTTGGGTGCCTGATCTACTAATTTCACCTCCATCAGCAGGTGATACGTGAGCACGAGAATCACCCTGGGCCAGGAGTACACAATGTGCGTTGCTTTCATAGTGCCATCACTTCCTTGGGATGGTTTCACCAACTCATACAGTTTAAAATTTCATCATTAGGAATTGCTTAAATTTCTCTGTGACTGGTAACAATTAGGTGATTATTATGGGATGCTTCATTGGCAAACTGTGATTTAATGTGCCTTGTATGCAGAAATAATCTAGTTAATTTCTGGGTTTGATTTTCTGACACTTGCACAAGAATAGCCAATAGACCAAGAGCAGCTGAGGTCTATAAAATCTGGATTTCACTTTTAGTTCAAAATTTCATGCTGCTTTTTTAATGTGACTTTGAATTATCACTGTTACCTCCTGTGCCTCTGTAAAGAAGGAGAAGGAACTGGTTTCCATCTCAGGGATATGTGATGTCATACCTGCTGTTTTCTTTTCCTTTTTTTTCTTAGATCATCTAGATGGGACATCTTATGCAAAAAAAAAAAAAAAAAAAATAGAAGATGATAACAGTTTTAGGAGAAACTCTTGAATCATTTAGTCCAGTTTTCTGAATTAGACAAAGCACCTTGGTGTGTATTTACAGTTGACTTTTGATTAACCCTTGATGTTTGCAACATCTCAGTAGTCAGGGAGACCTTGTGAAACTGTTTTCTTCCACGTGGTAGCCTCCTGTAGGATGTGAAAGAAATGACCTCGAAATTTTTTGTGTTTTTTTTCCCCCTGATAGCTTCTAATCAGTATGAAATGTGAAAATGCCATTTCTTCTAAACAATAATATATTTAATTGTATATAAATTATATTTTCATATGCTTAATTCAGATCAAAGTATAAGAAACAATATATACATGGTCTCTGGAAGGGGCAGAGTTTCTCTGGAATGATACTACTTCTGTAGACTTTCTAAGTGCTCTGTGCTGATGCTATCCAGCAAAATCATTTACTTATTTGATTTCTTTTCCTCCATGTCTTCCCTTTAAATTAAACCAAAGCAAATTTTGCCAGACTGCTTCCCTTGAGAGGAAGGCTACAGTATGCATCTGTGCTAGCCAAACAGCTAATTCCCTGTTTCATTTCCTGAAAACACCTAAATAGAGCTGAGCTGCTGGGTGTCTGGACTTCTCTCTACTGTCTGTATTGTATATATTATCTCAGACCCTGTTCAGAAGACTATATAAAAGAGCAACAGCAGCTGTGACCAGCCACACAGTAAGTATGTTAGAAGTTCACCCTTCCTCCACAAACATATTTAAGCTTGTTTAGTATTATAATATTTGAAAGAAGACCAGTCTTGTTTAATGTTGTAATATTTGAAGGAAATCCAATCTGTACTTTTTTAAGACTGAGCAGAGTTTGAAGGAATGGATTTGTTGCTAGTTCAGCCTAGCAACATACCCATTTTGTGACTAGTCCCCTTTGACTTTTGACGCCGGGGACTAACACAGTGTTTCAGTTTCAGAACTTGCACATTTTGAGTGGTAGGGAAAATATAAAGGGGTCTTGAAAATACTTGTGTGGTAGCAGCCGTCATCATAGACCAGATCCCAAAGGGCAGATTTGCATTGCACTTGCCACCTTAGTCTTTGTGTTGCTGAATGTCTGATCAGCCAAGTCAAAGTTCCTGTTCTCTAGGAAGGGCTCTTTGGGTCACTTACTGATATATTTATTAATGCAAACTATCTGTTCCACTCTGACAGGAATTTTATAGCAATGTCTTTCTTGACATTGTTCTACTTTTGCACATCTTTTTATGATCTTGTACATTTTTCCCCCTTTATCCTTTATGCTGAAAAATGCTAAAACAGGAGTTATCATACATTTAAATGTACTTTGTCTGCTTCTTATTAAGGAGAAATCTTTGGTTTTCAGTAAAACCTGTGGATCTATTTGGATAAGTCTTTTTTCAAGGAGACAAATTTTCATTTTCATCTATTTGGATAAGTCTTTTTTCAAGGAGACAAATTTTCATAAAATTCTGGTTTGTCTCACATAGAAGTTACCCTTCCTTGAAAACTAATCCAGCTGAGAAAATCTCTGGTACCATCCTTTACCTTCAGTGTTGTGAAAATGCAAGGGACTTCAACACCTTGGCTGCCTGAACTAGGATGGTGCTGAGAAAGTCTAGGCAGAATGGCTCTGTGGGTCCACATCTTAAACCAAAGGCATAACAATAACAATAGCAATAACAATAACAATAGCAATAGCAATAACAATAACAATAGTAGTTGATACATCTTAAATACAAAAGCGATAGTTCGGGTCTCTGATCTACATACATGAAAACAGAAGCAAACACTGTGCCTGCACTCATCCTTCAGTGCCCTGGACAGATGGCATTAGAGCACAGCCTTACTAACTCTGAGCTTAACATCCCATACTTGTCCACAGCATCTCTGAAGGAAAGAGCTCTTTTAAACACAAAATATTAGAGAAGCCAGAATTTAATAACAGTAAGCAATATATTTTTATACCTTCACTTCAGTCTTGTACTCTCCATGAAAGGCTATTAAAACCTCTGATAATTTTGTATCCTATAATTTGCAACCACTTCCAGTAGGACTTGGTAGTTAATGATAATGGCACTAGCTGATGGGATCCTATTCAAGACTAAGCTTCAGAGTCTGGTGGTTCCTGGAAGAATCTCTTTTTGGGGCTGGGTTATGTGAATTCAGCTCCTTGCTCATCATTTAACTGTGCAGAGCCCCAGAAGCAGCAAGATGTCCCTGTTTTAGTTTGCCCATATTTCCTTTATTAGCCCTATGAATCTAGTGTCTTTGTAATCTACAGTACTGCTGCTCCCTGTAGGAGTTGTACTACCAGCTACCAGAAAACATGAATGAATGGCAGCTGTGCATACAGCAGGGAATAGATAGAGCAAAGGCGAAGGTCTCCTGGGCATCCCTGAGCAGAGTGTGCTGGTGAGTGCTAGGACACTTTAAATCACCTTTTCCTTTGTCCTCCCTCTGGTCCTGCATGAGCCCTGCCTGCAGAAGGTCATATTTCCATTCTGGCTTGAGGCAGCCCTTTCCACTTATGTAGGTAGCCAGTTTGTTTCTCCAACAGAAAGAGGACCCACAGCCAGTTTGACTCTTCTGTGTAAAACATCAGTGAGACATTAAGCAAAACTTCTTAATTAGCAGCAAAAAAGGATTTTTTTATTCCACACAATTTTGGAAGTCGATTCCACACCAGAGGTGGAAAAATTGGAACATAATACTGAAAGTATTCTACTTTCAGTTTTAATAATACTCATGGAAATACTGATATTTTATCTAATGACTGTAACACCAAAAATAGGCAGGTAAAAATGAAGTTTACCTATGAGATAAAGCTGTGAAACATTGTCAATATGATGAAGTCAGAGACAACACAGAAGGTGAATTGGATAGTCTTGAGGACAAGAATAACACTAGATCATGTCCTTGCATACTGATAGTATTTCTCTTATGAGCTGGGTCTCAATCCATTTGAAATGATGACCAAGAAGAAGCCTGGCCTGTGCTGCTTGTTCCTAATACAGCTGAATTCTCAATGCTATTTAACTCTGCTTTTGGCTCTTGCCATTTTAAAAGGCACCCTGACAGCTGATAGACTAAGAGCATAGGTCAGCAGGCTCCCTGCTTACTGTGTGTCACAGCACTCAGTGGGCTGCAGAAGGCAAGTGGTAGTGTATTAGTGACCTGCTGGCATTCATTGTCACTGAATTCATCCTCACACATTACATTCAGGGGAGAAAGGAGGACTTTATCACTCCAGGGAGGAAGCAGACTTTCTATATGGCCTCTGTTGTTTCTGTTTTGCATGGCTTGAGAAATTGGCTCATTGAGCTTTTAATCTGAGGTGATATTTTAAATTTAGTAATATTAAAGATATTTCTTCTTTAAAATGCCCTCTATTTTTTCTTTAGTAGCCCATTCTCCAATAGGACATGATGAAGACTGGTTTTGAGAAAGGGCCTAAGTATGGCCAAGAGGAGGGAAATACCATGTGCAAAGCAGAAGTGGATAAACCTGCCTGTCTAGTTCCAAGGTGTATCTCATGGGGCAGTTTTATGATCCCTATCATAGCTACTGATGCTTGTCCTGAAGAAAGGGAATGCATTATGATCTTTCCTGACCAAACATCCGCAATCCCTTTCTGGAGTTAGTAAAAAATCTTCCTTAGCAGCCAACCTTTAAGTGTATCTCTGCAGAAGGACATAAACCCCAGCAGGACTCCCTTATCACATGGCATTAACTGATGTGACGCTGTCATTTTCGATATGTGTGACTTCTTGCCTCCAACCCCCATGCTGAGATCTCGTGTTCCTTTTTTCCCCAGGGTCATGTCAGACACAGAGTCCCCACTGTGGCTTTGCTCTGCTGGGTCAAGGGGAACATGAGATGACAATTTACCCTTTCCTATAAATGGTTAAATGTGGAGAAGAAAAAAATGAGAGGTGTTTGTGGATTTCATCTTCAAGGCAGAATTTATAAATCAGGGAAAAATGTAAAGACAGACCCTCTCCAGGGCTTTTGACGTCCTGTACCTTTAAGAGAGGAGTAGCAGGGTGGCATCTTACAGGCCCTGTAACTGTCCCACATTTTAACTGTTTCCTCTTGAATAGCTAATATGTGATTCAAAGAGTGCAAAAGATTCTTGTATTTCTCCTGTAGCAGCACTGGAAAAATTTCATGTACATATAAGAGCCAGCATCCATGTAGGTTGTTGTTTTCTGCAACTTTTTGTAAGTTTGGGGAAAACTTAATAAGTACTGTTTCTCTTTCTTTCTTTAAAAAAGACAGGGAGAGAAAGCCTGCATTTTCTGCCATTTCCCAAGAGGCTTTTTATCTGTTTAAACCAACTAGGGATTTTTCACATATTGACATAAGCATTCATTTGCTAATTTGCTGGACATTAAACTGCACAGCATTCTTGAATGAGACTGGAATACTTGGGTACTTAGTGCTGCTCAGACCCCGCATCATTCCCAGTACACATATGGTTTTCCTCCTCTATCTCCTAGATAAAAGTCACTGTTTGATCGCCTTAAGGAAAAGAATGAGTTAAATGGACCAATATTCTAGCCTTGGCTCTAAAACTGGGCCTTTTCAGAAACTCCTCAGCACCTGCAGCAGCTAGGTCATTTGCACATACATAAATAAATAAATTAACAATGAATAAATAATTTAATCCCACCACACAATGCCACCTTGCAGATCTGATCCTTTGCTCCCAGTGAATTTGTCCATTCCTAATTCTTTTTGATAAAGTCCTCAGATACTTGCTGACTGTCAGTCTAATTTTCTTATTGTTTTCGCTTGATTAGTTCTGTATGACCTAAGGTCGCCCTTAAAATCCACATCTCTCGTGAAGACTCCGAAAGGCCTTCTTTTTTTCAAAGGGATGGAAAGTGCCTGCCATTTCTCCGGACAAAAGCCTGGAAGGTTTTCAGTTATTAGCCTCCTGAAGCAGCCCTTTCGCTCACCCAAGCGCAAAAAAAACTCATTAGGGGGCACCTTTCTTTCTGGCTTCTTTATCTGACGCATGTAGGGTTTACGTGTTTCAAGATTTGCAGGTCTTGGATGGATTTGGATAGCCTCGCTTTTAACCCCGCTGGACTGTGGCTGTGCCTACCACAGACATTTGCCTCAGCTCCGTGCCCTTAACCAGCTGGAGGTGCTTGGTCGTTCTGAAAGCTGCCTTGCACCCGCTTTGTGGTGCTGCGGCGGCGCTGGGGAGGCACGCTCCTCGTGCAGGGGGTGGGTGGGAAGGCAGGCACGCCTGCCAACATGCTTTATCTGGGCATCTTGCCCTTCAGAGGGCATGGGCAAAGCTGCCAGCTCCTGCCTTCACTTGAGCTGCCAGAGGTTATAAATCAGAACAGCATCTGATCTGCTGGGCTTAAACAGTGCTGCCCAGCAACGGCACACCTGTGGTTACCTTTTAAGAATTAAAATCACTGGAAATTGTATTGGCAGATATTACTGTGATGAATGTTGCTCACTTGCCTAGGGTCCTGTATTTTGTTAAGGAGAGACCTCATGACTGAAGAAAGAGGAGTAAACTGATTAATCTGTCAACTGGTTAATCTCATGTCCTAGAAAACTTCAGGATGATAGTGGGTCCTGGAATACATCATTGGGACCACATAGAAATTGTGGTATTGTGATATATTGAGTCTGAAGAGGCCTCTGAAGGCACCAGAAGTCAACCCACAAGGAGTAATTGGACCAGCATGATAACAGGAAGAGTATTTTTAATAACTTTTTTGCGTTGATTTCTTTTTCTGCCTCAAGCTATGCAGGAGCATTTTAAGCTTACAGAAGAAACACTATGCAGTGATAAAGAAGGAATTTGGAGATTGAGGTGAAGTTAACTCTCAGTGTCTCCCTCAGGACACCATGTATCTTATCCTGAAGTAATAGGACAATACAGCCTTAGAAATCATGGTGACAATAAGGCTGAACCATGATGAGTGGTGACATCCCTGGAGATCCGTTAATATCTCTCATTCTCAAGATCTGAGCAAGCATCATTTAGCAGTGTGGTGTCTGTTAGCATGTTAACTATGATCTGTAGAAAAATTTCTGAAGTTATCAATGACTTTGCTGGGAGTTTGCTGGATAAGTACACAGTTATTTGGCTAATAATTGGAATAACTTCCTGTTTTTTTTCAAAATGGTCATTGTCTATTGTTGGGCTGTCCTGCACAGGGCCAGGAATTGGACTTTGATGATCCTTGTATGGCCTTCCAATTCAGGACATTTTTTGATTCTATAATTTAGTATCCTTACACTTTTTTTGAAGTCGAATTATAATCATGACACATTCTTTTAGGGTATGTAGGGAAGGTTTGACAACCAGTCTGAAATAGCCCTGAAAATCTAGTTATAGGGACAACACATTTTCAGGAGGTTGTGAGACATTTGGCTACTCCTTGAGCTCAGCATATTTTCCCAATGCCAGGCAGTGTCCACTCTGAAAAGGAGCCAATAATTTAAGATTATGAAGAAGCTCAGCTGTGATTCTGACATGCTGGTAGTCAGGTGTGGGCAAATATAATTTCTTTTAATTGGGAAAAATATGGTGGTTGGGAAACTGTGTTCTAATGCGGAACTGTTCCAAAAATGGAAAGAAACTGGATGAGTCAGGGGTTCAGCACCAAAATAGCACCTTGTCTAAGCATAATCTTTCTTTTTAAAATGTACAAAGCACAAGCTTCAGCATCAAAACTGGTTGTTGGAGAATTCTAAATAATAATAAATCCTTTTTCTAAAGATAGGTTTAAAGATTGGCTATGCTATTATGTACCTATTTGTAATGAAATGCCAGCTCCTAAGTACACTTACGAGAACACAGCATTATTCACTTCACTTGTGTTAGCAGCCAGAGCTGGTAAAATTTCAGTGACTGTAATGAAGGAAAAGAAAAGAGAGGAAAGGAGAAAATAATTTATTTCCATTTAAAGCAATGGAAATCAAAATTCTCCCCTAGTATGCATGTGCTTAATAATATAAATTTTCTTATTTTACATGTAGATGCTTTATACATAGAGTCCTTGAAATCCTTGAAGCCCTTTGCTTCATGGTGGCAATAAGGAAATAAGGTGCCTGTAATGATGTAGACGTTTCAGAGCTAAACCAGTGCTGTGGAGGGGATCAAGCTTCTGAGCTTGACATTTTGACAGCCAGATTATGGAGACAGGACACTGGCCTTCAGTGGATGGCTAACAATTTTGTTTGCAACAGTGCTTGCTGGAGGGAAATGGTAAATAATCCAATCTTCCCCACATAAAATTCTTTCCATCTGGTCTGTAGTACATGCAACTAGTATGTAAAAAGTATTTGTCAACTGCACAGCTGTTTCAGTTCAGTGATTGAACTTGTTACACCTGCTGACTGTATAACAAGCGCACAAAAACCAGGATTTTTTTTTTTAATTAAATGCAATATTTTAGCATGGAGATGTCTAGCCCTGTTTGAAATATCTGAGCAGATAAATTAGGCTACTTGCCAAGCAACAGTGACGGTGGGATTCAGCTGCCCTGGTTTTTTCCCCTACTTGTATATCTGAATCTGGCCTATTGATCCCACATTCCCTCCAAATTAAAAGGGGAAAGATATATATTCCAAGGAAAATGTACTTATTTTTAAAGGGAGAAAATAAAATCAGTCTGATAAATTGTCCTCAGGAGCTGCCTGTTTATCCCTCTTGACTAGAAAGATTGCTTAGAATGATTCATTCATTCTCAGACCATTTCCATTGAGACAGCTAACAGTTTTATGTCAGATGGTCATAAAATTCAGTATGTTCTTCTATTATCACACCACTCAAAAGATTTTTCCTTTGTGGTATTGTCTTGTTTTATAACAAAGTAATTTTTCCAAGTACATGAATGAGAAAGTCCAGTTGGTCCCATCCCATCTTTTTATTTTAGTCTGGTAAGGAATGAAACCTGCCAGCACTTTGCCTGTGCATTTGTGGACCTATGTCCTCATCTTATGTCCTGGCCAGCTGTGATTGGATGCTCAAAGGCATTCTGTGCCCTACAAAATTGTTATAATTTTCCTGAAATAAAGAAATCTTTGGATTTTTTCTGTTTGCAGTTACAATGCCTGAAAACTTTTTGAAAGGCTTTTAGGAAGCTTGGATGCTGGCAGCAGGAGTTACTTCTCTGTTCCAGAACTCTAATCTCAAAATCCCTGAAACTTCCTGATAAAACAGGAAGAAGTTTGGCATTCTCTCTCTCTATTTGATCTCAATTTGAAAAGGCAAATTGATTTTACATCTTTTTTGGAAGAGCTTTATAAAAAAGCTGGCCAAATGCAAAACCCAAAACCCCTTTACAAAACTGCTATAAATTAACATAGGATATTCCCATGACTAGCAGAACAGCACTTGTGTTCTCCCAGTTGCCTGTCCTTCTAGCCACATCACACACTTCTCCTAGGGATGCACATCTTTTGCCTCCTTGTTGCTTGCCATATCCAGTAGTGTAGGTTGCATTGTGGAGGGGTATACTCTTTCTGGGAGTATAAAGCAAAGCTGACTGTAACACAGTTGCTAACTATGTGTAATATACAACAAACAAAGAAAATCAAGGAAAATTCTGCCCCTCTGCTCTGGTGAGACACCACCTGGAGTGCTACATCCAGTTCTGGGGTCCTTAGCACAGGAAGGAGATGAACCCGTTGCAGCAAGTCCAGAGTGGGGACACCTAGTTAGTTAGAGAAATGGAACCTCTCCTATGGGGAAAGGCTGAGAATTGAGATTTTTCAACCTGGGAAAGAGAAGGCTTTGGGGTGACCCAACTGTGGCCTTCTAATTCCTGAAGGGAGCCTACAAAAAAGATGGAGAGAGACTATTTACATGGGCATGTGGTGACAGGACAGGGAGGAATAGCTTCAGAGTGAATGTAGGTTCAAATTGGATATTTGAAAGAAACTCTTGACTGAGAGGGTGTTGAGGCACTGAAACAAGTTGCCCAGAGAAGTTGTGGATGCCACATGTCATTGAGGTCTTCAATGCCAGGCTGGCTGGAGGTCTGAGCAGCCAGGTCTTCTAGTGAAAGGTGCCTCTCCCCATGACAGGGAGGTTGGAATGAGATGATCTTTAAAGTCCCTTCCAACCCAAATCATTCTGTGATTATGTATTAATTTCCTGGAAAGAAGATGCAAAGCTGCAGCATGGAGAGTTTCAAATAACTTTTGAGAGGATGCAATATTTGGTGAAGAACAGCATACCATGTTGCTGCTTGGAACCTCCTCACCGTGGAAAGACCATTTGACCTCACAGAGCTGGATTAGCTCCTCCATATGCACACAGAGGGAGGCTGGCCTTTCCTTTAAGTGTAGATTGTTGTGCCCAGTTGCAGCATTTTTTCTTGGTGGAATATTCTATGCACTGAGTACCAGAGGCAGAAGGACCTGTTCCGTACATGACTTCCCTTCCATGATCAGCATAATTGTGTGTTTAAGACAAGATGAGGTTATTTTCTTCCCATATATCTCTATAAACATGTGACTGCATAGTTGAGCTAACAAAATGAGCATGAGGAGCCACTGAAATGTGTATTGCTTACCAATTTGGCAAGCTCTCAAATGATGCAACTTCACTATGTCTTCTTCTTGTGGAAGCAACTATAGCTTCATGGATGTCCAGGGATCTGCCACCTGAACTAGCTGAGGAATACAGGCAGTATATGCATATAGCTAACAAGCATTTAGGAGTCCCTTATTTGCTTTAACATACTCTCTTTTCTTTGAAAACAGTGGTACCTTTATCATAATTGTATTCATTTTCCTAGATCTTTGCTGTCTAGCAGGTTTTGACATTATGCAGTAAATTATATACTCTTGTTTATACTTTTTTCCCAATTACTTTATTGCCTTTTCTAGACATCAGAGAGAATTTACAACAATAATTACAATTACTATTATTACAGCAATAATTATGGCAATTATTTCAGTAATAAAACTCCAAGAGTAGTTTTTCTCTCATTTCTTCAAAAGAGGAGAAGGTACTGTACAAAACCAGTTTGTGGCATAGAAAAATTATTATACATCATATGATAAAAAGGCATTTTGTAATGGAATAGAAAGACTTGGGTTATATTGATTTCCTTTGAGCATTCCAACATATAATTGTGTTGGATGGGTTTCCTGAGGTTCTTAAAGTTTGGTTATCTGTTCTCAGTGAATGTCTGTGATCTCTGTTACACTTTTCTCAGTTTAAAGCCATGTGGGGTTGGTTTGTTCAGTAGGTTTTGTTGTTATTGTTCCTTCTACATATTCCAGTCCTGGAACCCCAGCCGCAATGTCATAGTAAGGGTAAATTATTTCCATACTACCACGTTTAGGGGAAAACTCTATACCGTAACCTTTACTCATGGCTGTAGTAGTATCACTTCTTGTAGTGAATAAGGTTGTACAGGTGTATCAAAACCCTGTCAGGGCAAACCTTGAGGTTGCCCTAGGATATATTGAAGGACATTTTAGTTTGGGGAAAAAGTAGAAAAGACCAATTCTATATCTTAGTCATAAAAGACTGACCTTTAAAGGCTAACCTCTGTGAATTCTTGCCCTGGAATGGCACTAATGTAGCATGCATGGGAAACTATGAGGATTGAATAAAGCCACATTTAAACAAATAGCAGCCAAACCAAACTAGGAATTACTGAGAAAAGCTAAACTGAATCCAGGTATACTATGGAAGAGGGCCTGTATAAGCTTCCTGTGTGTGTAGTACACAATGGTATACACATGATCACATGTACCTCCAGAGGAGGAGAATGGAGGGAAAGGCAAAAGCCACAGTCTCCACTCCATAGCAGTGAGAAAGCACTGAAGCCATGTCACAGCTTCCTGCTAATGCCCCTGAACTGAACATCTCCTTCAAGCTGATACCTTGAGACCAAACCCTCTCCTGGCTGACTACCATCTGATCTCTCCTTTGAAAGGTTGAACCAGGACACAATGGTTTCTTAAAAGAACCCAGAAATTGCTTTGTAGGGGCAGAGTGTTTATAAGAAGGTGCCCCCAAAGAGGAACACAGTTTTTAGCATTCATCCTTGAGACTGCAACTTTCTGGAAGAATGTGTAAGCCTCAGGCTAGGAACTAAGGGCAGGGAGATGGAGGTACAGGTTGAATTACAATGAAGGCACTTTCTGCCATGATCCTGGCCTTAAGGGCTCCAGTTGGACTGGGCCCTACTCTAAATACCTGCACCCTTTATGGGACTGAAAGCATAATTTTGGTGCTGGAATTCACAAGAGATGAAGAGATGGAGATGAGCTCAGAGCTCAGGCACTGCCTGGTTTCCACAAAGCTAGTAGGAGACCAAGATTCTCTAAACAAGTGCTACAGGGTTAGCTGGTGTAAATATTTCTACATGCTCTGGGTTAAGCCCTCAGCAGGGGTAAAAATAACTTGATAATGTTCACCAAAAGCATAAGAACTGAGTCACAGACCCTGTAATGAATTCCCTGTTGCCTTGAAGGACTCCCTTGTTTGAAGGGCCTCATTTTTTAATTGCACAATCATTACATAGACTAGAACTGCACTTGGAGGTGTTGTATTCTTACCGTAATTAAAAATTAAATTGCCTTTAACTTTTCAGACCATACATACTAAAGTTTAGATTTCCTGATAGCAAAAGTGGGTTTTTTCAACCTAATTATTTGTATTACTTCTGATTAAGCATAATGCACATTAACATTCAGTTGCTGTAGCTTGAAGATAAATGTTAAACAATCTCTTTCCTGAATTTAATATTTTTTTGTTTGATAAATTTCCTAATTTAATATTCTGAGTTTGAATCTTACTAACTACTCCTCTTTCTTGCCATGTGATGTTTCATCCAATAGTCTTCAATGTTGCTTTTTCTCATCTTTTAAAATGAGTTTTGTTTGTTTTGATATGCCTATGTTAAATTCAGTATTCAGTATGTTGCATGGGTAGGTATCTGAGTTTTAACCTTACATACACATTAAAATGACTTTTCTTGTACTTCTTTCTATAAACCCTTTTCTCTTCAAGAGAATTTAGTGTTCTTTTCCTAAAACAGCCTTCATGGACTATGCAGGAAATTTTGCTAGAAATAGACATGGTAATGTGAGACTCACCCAAGGCAGGAGGCAAATCTGTGAGATCAGATGCTACATCTCAGCAAATATGGAACTGTTGGCTGTAGGGTTTCCTTCCAAAAGTCTGCCTTTGCGAAAGGGTTGCTGGACAAGCCTGCAGCTGCTTCAGCAGCCTGTGTCTAATACACAGACTGTTCCACAGGCAAACAGAAGGTTTCCTCCTCCTTATAATTGATACAATTTATAATGGAAAAACAATCCCTCTGGACTTGTAGGCACTATTTAATTCTCTCCAAGAATGTGGCAGAAGGGCAAGAAGCGGATCTGATTGGGGTGATAATTGTACCCTGGCAGCTAAGACCCTCTGCTCTCCTAAGCACTTCTGGCATGGTCCTGGTCAAATCATGCAGGCTACCTTTGAGCCTGGGGAATAGCAGCAGCATTCCACAGAGTTGTGGCACCACAAGACTTATAAACTGGCAGGATCTTCACCATGGGAAAGGGATCATATCCATACCACTAGGAAGCCAATTATTGTGTGCATCTCTACTGGAACAGATCTGTAATTAAAAGCCTTTGCTGATGCAGTTCCTTCTCTTTCCGTCAGTTGTTTCTTTTAAACTCATGGCTCAGTCCCTATAGGTGTGCTGATGCAGCTCTTTGTGGTCCAGTGCTGCAAGCAGGGTCATGGACACGAAGTACAATAAAAATACTCTTTTCTAGTTAGCTACTGACCTGATTGATGAGATGCTCCAAGAATGACTGTGTTCTCCTGAATTTGGGGACTTTGTTCAGTGGCATTGGCTCTTGCTTCCAAGGCTGGAAACTCCACAGTGTGGCACTACCAGCAAAGCCCCTAGGTCTTTGAATAATGCATTCAGACTAGTGTAAAACCATGGGAAGAAAGAAGAGTTCTGATCTGTGTTATATATGCTCAAAGTCCATAAACATTTTTTACTTATTTAAATAGGAAAAGTGAGACAGTAGAATTTTCTCCAGGCTTTGCCTGTTACCTATTGAAAACATAAAGCTTTAAGATGGAGAGTTTATGCACAGGCTACTTATGTCCCTTTGATCTAATTGGTGATGTTTTATTTAAATAATAATGCAAATAAATCCTTGGGATGAATTAGGGAGTTGGAGATGTTTTCAGTAATGCAATATTCCAAAGATCAACGTAAACTCTTCTACTGTCTGAGTAAATAGCAAGAGAGAGTCAGTATCAGATACAGAACTGTAAACTTACATTTTGCTGTCCTTTGATCCCAACATGATTATTTGCTCTCAACATAAAGAAATTACTGAGGTGTGACCATGCTGTACAACTATTTTCTGGGGCGAGAAGAATTGCAGTACATGTAGGATGTGGAATGTGTGAGGAAATGAGAGGAATTCTGATAGCAGGAGGTGGAAAAGAGGATATTAAAGGCATGGGAAAGGAAGGGAAGGTGAACTGTGTCAAAAGAGATGTGAAAGTCTAGGAATGAGAAAGATGCTAGCTGAAGGAAAGGAATAGGACATGATAGAGCAAATCATTCACCATTAAGATTTTTAGCCAAGCAGGTGCATAACACAGAATCTAGTATTTTGAGGGCTTTGGGAATTAAAGTAGTTTATTTTCAGGAACAGCTCCTCTCTATTCATTCCCTGTGCTAGCTGCTCCTGGACACCAGTAAATGTTACTCCTATGCCAGACAATGAGCATTGCCAGCCCAGACAGGCACCCTACCTGGGACCAGGTACGGCCTTGAACAGGCCCAGCACAGGTGTCATCCAGCTCCCACCTGCTCCCAGCAAGGCTGGAAGGTGATGCTCATGGCAGAGCTAAAATAAATCCCAGGGGGAAAAAAGGCTAAAAGTCTCTGTCTGATAGGCACAGAAATGCAAAATAAAATCAAGACAAATGAGCTGAACCTCTGTCAAAAGACGGGGGATGCCTGTCCCAAGGGAGCTCTGTACCCCACTGCCTATGCTGACCCACCTGTGTGCACGGAGCATGGTGTGCAGGTGTGGATCTGAGCTGGGAAGGCAGCTCAGCTCCCATGCCTGCTACAGCTGACTTTAGCAAATTCCAAAATAATTTTGGGGCCAAAAGCAGGAGGGTGAGCTCAGAGCCCTGAAAGAGTGGAGGGAGGGGAAACCTTTATCCTAAAGTCATTGTAAAGCCAAAGAGGGGTTTATCCTCCACAGCTAAATGAAAATGAAAAGGGGGGAAAAAAAAAGAAAGAAAAAAAATGCAGGATAGCAACATTGGAGAGACAAAGACTGTCATGGACCAGTGCGAGTTCGCAAAATTATATGCAAATGACCCCAGTTTTTACCATGGTGGCCCTCTGCTAATCCCACAGAGAAAATCTACTTAGCGAAGGAAAGTTTTGTTTAATTTGGTTAACAGGGACCAAAATGCTGAATATATTTATATTTTCAGGAAAATGCCATATCTGTTATGCTTCAGGCACAAAGTGGGATCACAAGAGCTTAAAGCTCACAGAATATAAGTCATAAAGCATTTTGACCATATTCTGCACCCAGTGCTGATAAAAATGAGTGTTGGACATGTGTTTTCATAATAGGCACCAGCCATTCCTGCTGCTGAATGTGTTTGGTTGAGTCCATATTGTTCTGTGTACACTGACCAAAAGAGAAGTTCCCTCTGGATTTACCATCCTAAAGGTGTCCCGAGGAAATGGGAGTGTTTTCCTCCCCTCCCTAGCTGACTCCTCACCATCATCCCGCCGTGTGACCTTTTCCCCATTAATCTGGGATAGGAGCTTTTCCTGTATTTACAGGTTAAATGGAAGATACACATTCCACTTTTTACTCATTGTAATGAAGATCTTTTTGTCTGTCTCCGAATAAAGGGTCGGGTTGGTTTACAAATTGCGGGTCAGCCCATTCCGCGACCTGGGCAAACAGTCCAGGTCAAATCTCCTCAAATCTCCCCACCCAACTGGAATAAGTTAATTTACCCCTCGACGGCTCCGGCCCCGCCGGGCATGGCCGGGCTGCCCGGTTTGCAGGGGCTATGGAGACACCCGGGACGCTCGGTTCAGGCGGGGCTGGAGTTGCCCCGTCGGGAGAGAGCCGTGCGCGGTTCCGCGCCAGCGGCGAGGCTGGAAGGACTCGCTCCCGGAGTTTCCATTGGTTTTATTCTCAGCGCCCCGCGCCTCCGCAGCGGCCGCCTGCTCTCCCTGCCCCGTCCTGTGCCTTCACCATTATTCATCCTCCTCTGAACGAGCTGCGCCGCAGAGAAATTCTCTGACAGAGTACATGGGAGATGCGGTTCGGACACTGGAGCGTGGGAGGGCAGCACCCGCAGCGTTTGCGGGCGAATGCGGCATCCGCCACCTCCGGAGTACCCCGGGACTCCCTCCCAGCCTCCGGTGACAGCCTGCGAGCAGAAGCCGGGCGGCACCGACACCCGGCCCGTCACGTCCTGCCCCGCCTGCCCGAAGCGCCGGCCACGGCCGGTGCGTGCAGCAAGCTCCCTGGCCCTCGCTGACCACTTCTCGCTCGTGGGTTTCTTTGCCCTGGTGGCTACGTGGGGAGACTCCCACCGCCACCCGAGGAAGCTCCCTCACGGAAACAAAAAGCAGCGGCGGGTATAAACTTTTATTCCAAGGCATCACTTGTACAGGCACTGGACCCGGAGGTGGGAAGACGAACGAGTGGGGGCAGCTTCAGGCCCTCGGAGAGGGCGGGCGGGGGCAGATCTGGGCCCCCGGGGGCTCCTTCTCGCCAACCGGGACCCCTGCGCATCTCCCTGCCCCCGGCAGCCTCCCCGTGCGCCCGGGTACCCGCAGTGTCCGCGGTCATAAATAGGTGTTCTTTCAGGCGGGACGAGTCTCTATAGCATGGAGGGGTGCTGGCCCGGGGGCAGCCCGAACGCGTTGGGGTGGGAATGGCCGAGGAGGTTGAGGTAGTGGCGGTCCAGCCCCTGCACGGATGAGAGGAAAGTGCTGCGCTGCTGGCCGGGGCTGGCGAGGGGTACGGCGGCGCTGGGCAAGTGGTAGGGCAGGGAGGGGTTGCGGGCGGCGCCGTGCCAGGGGAATGGCCCCCCCGAGGGCGGCTGGAGCACGCCCTCGGCGGGACTGTGGACGTGCCCGGGGCACTCGGGCCCAGGATGCAGCGGGTAGGAAAAGTCCGGCTCCGGGATGGAGCCCAGGGACGTGAAGAGAGGCTCAGTAACGAAGCGTGCTTTGGACTGGAGAAAGGCCAGGATGCGGGCGTACTTGGTGTCTTTGGTCTCCATCCTCTCCACCGTTGTCAGGTAGTGGACCAGGTTCTTCATGCACTCGTGGTAGCCGTAGTGGAAGTAATTGGCGAACTCGGAGAGCAGCTCTGCTGGAAAGGAAAGGGAAGGGAATCGAGCTCCTCAGGGTCTGGCCGGGAGAGGAGCGGAGAAAGCCGCCTCCATGCCACGAGTGACCCGGCGGGGGCCGCGGGAGGTCACTCCCGCCCACCTACCCTTCTCCCGGCCACGGGGAAAGTCCGCCGAGTGCAGGGCCCGCAGATACTGCACCGTCATCTCCAGGATCTCCGCTTTCTCCAGCTTCCCCGAGCTCTGCAACGGGCAGGGCAGGTGGGCATCACCTCTCTCCTGAGACTGCTCTGCGTTCCACTGGGCCGCCCCCTAGCCCCGCCGTATCGGGGGAGGTATCGCGGCGCACCGGGGAGAAAAGGGCGTAGGGGCTTCTCCCCCCTGCCTACCTGCTTGGCCAGAGCCATGGGCACCGTCTTCCCCAGCTCAGTGAGGCAGCGGTTGATGCGGTCCCTCCTCCGCTTCTCAATCACTTTGTGGGAAACCGGCGTCCTCTGCAAAACATATGGGGCGCGTTAGTGGGGGAAGAGAAAACAGATGGATCCAGTCTCGCTGTGACAGCTGCCCCCGGCCCCGGTCTCGACCCCTCCAGGGAAGCCAGTCCCCAACCCCGCTCCGAGCAGCGGTGCCGGGCGCGACGCGGTCTCGGGAAGGATGATGCTCCTGTGGCCGGTCCTCTCCGCGCGGCCCTGGTGGCTCCCCGACTCCGCGGACGGCCCTGGCAGGGCAGCCTTGTTTTTGTGAGGGGGCTGTAGTTGTTTTTTGTGGGGGGGCTTTTCAAAGGGAAAGGCGGCGAAGGGCTCGGGGCTAGGCCGGCTAGGCGGCCCCGCAGACCCGTGCGCGCAAGGCGGGCGACGACTCACCCTCCGCTCCTTGAGCTTGGAGGCCATGGTGGGCTCTGCATCCCCTCTCTCTCCGGCCCCCTTATAAAGCCATCACTACTTGGGGGGGACCCCGGGGGGCCTCCACGGGCCCGCTGATCCCATAGGATTACGGGAGAGCGGCGCCGAGGGAGTGTATGCATTAAAGATCAGGGTGGAAGGGGGCGAGGGGATGAGGGGCTTTTTTTTCTTCTCTCTTCTTCCTTTCTCCCCCTCCTCGCCCCCGTCCACGCAGCCGGGGGCGGCCCAGCTGTGTCGCCCCACGTGGACCTCGGGGACACACGTGACTGTCCCACAATAGCGGCGGGGATGGGCCCGGGGATGCGGCGAGCGGGGCGCAGGGCGCGGTATCGCGCCCTGCGCCCCGCTCGCCGCATCCCCGGCCCCGTCCCCGCCGCCAGCCTTCAAATCCCCGGCACCCCCTACCCCTCCCCTTAGCCCCGGAGCTGACTGCATTTTAAAGCCTGTCCAGAGTCATTAAAGTAATTAAGTAAGCCCTTAATAGGCTGTTCCGCCCAGTTCAAGGGAGAACCCTTGGAGACGGAGTGGCCCCGTTTGTTCTCAGGCTTTTCTCACACGACTTGGTGACACGTCCATCTTTATAAGAGATGGCAGCGAGGATTTTTTTGTTTACACCGCTTTATGCGCCGGGGACACCCCGGCAGGTGTGGGACCGGGGGGCTGGCACACGATATCCCCCCCCCCCATCACCCCCCCTTTTTTTTTCCGTCGGCCCGGGGAGGCTCTCGCCAGCCTTTGGCACACGACGCTCCTTTTTTGTGTGGTGTGCGCGTCTGTGCGTTGTTGTTTTACCCCCCCTGCTCTCCCCCTCTCCTTTGGAGAGGCTCAATTTGTAGCCTATTATCCTATAGGAAAATGTCCCATTGAAAAGTATGAATAGTTTCATTGGGCCTAAATTTTAATAATGCGGGTCAAAGAAAAGAGGGGCAAATAAAGAGGGGATCGCAGCTGGTCCGAGAGTGCATTATTCGGTGTCACCTGCGAGCGGGATCGCCGACAGACCCCCTATTCATTTGCCTAATTTTGGTCAATTTAACAAACTTCAGGAGAAATTATTGTGGCATTGTTAAGGAGGGTAAAGCTTTCTGATCGAATTAACAGCATGTTTTGATCCGGTAAATGTCATTAAAAAGAAAGAAACAATCGCGTTTAAAGGGGGGCTCCGAGTTAAACGCGCCAAGTGGAGACGCCGGAGCGCAAAGCTCACAAAGGGAGCAAGTAACTGCCACAGGGGAACTTTTGTACGCTCACATTGCTGAGGTTTTTTACACAAAAAGGCATTATTTCATACTTGAATACGTTTAATCCAACAATTGTCTATTTTCTGCAAACATATTTTCACAGCATTGTTAGCTTTCCTCTCCGCGGCCCTCCGCCCGGGCAGCCGCGCTCCTCGCCTGGCGAGCGCACCGAGCCCCCGACCCGCCCCGCACAGCCCCGCACCGCCCCGCACCGCCCCCGCCGGGGCCGCCCCGCCGCGCCGGGGGGGCCGCCCGCCCCCGCCGCCCGCCGCCCCCCCGACAGCGCGGCGGCGGGCGCGGCCCCCCCGGGCCTCTCCACGGCCGGCGGTGCGCCTCCGAACCCGGCACGGACCGCGGGGCCGCCCTCCCGTCTTCCCCCCCCCGGCTCCGCCACAGCCCCCGGCCCCGGCTCTGCCGCGGGGCTCCACCACCCCCGAGGGGGAAGGAAAAGCCGAGAGCGACCGGGCCGGCGGCGGGGCCGCCCGGAGCCTGGCTGTGCCCTCACGGGCGACGCCACCGAGCCCCGGGCAGGGCTGCGGTAAACAGCCATATCCCCGCCATATGAGCTCGGGCAGTTGTTCTCTCGGAAACTCCCACGTCCTCTCCTGTATTCCGCGTTTTTCCACCCTTTTCCCTTTGCGATTTAAAATGGGGAAACCATCCCCACCACCTGTGCCCGGGTGAGCACGGCGGGTGGCACCGCCGCTCTCTCCCGTTCGTTTCCCCAGAAGCGGCCGGAGGATAGGCGAGGTGCCGGCCCTCGCCCCACTGTCCCGGGATGGTTCCCACCCCTTCGGGCCGGTCGGGAGCGCCGAACGACTCGGCGGGAGGAGGCGGTGGTGGCCCCGGGGCGCGTCTACCCCGGTCGGCGGGACGGAGCGGGCAAAGCCGGCTGCCCGCCTGGGCACCCCTGCGTGCCATGCCGCCGGCCGCATTATTCTTCCAGGAGCCTTGTAGGTTTCGGTATATTCATTCTCGTACAATGGGATTAAACACTAACCGTTATCATCCAAATTAACTAAATTCTGAATAGCAAATGAGGGGGCTTTTATTTTTTTCCTCCTCTTTTTGCTGCACTGGCGGAGATGGAGTTGATCCTCTTACTGTCTGTGTTAACCGCCAGCTGCAGGCAGCTGCGAGGCAACTTCTTACACGAGGGAAGTTGTTTATTTGCTCGCTGGCTGTTCCCTCCTTGGTTCCCCCGCAGTCCGGGCTGCCCGGGTCAGCGGCGGGGGGCGCGGGGTGGCCGTGGCATCCCCGTGTGTACCGCAGCGTCGTCCTCGGAGGGCTTCGGCGGGGCTGAAGCCAGAGGGAGATCACCCGACACTGCCGCTGTCGGACTGCCACCCTTGTAGGGAAGCCAGGAGAATACTCAGCTTTGAGTATTTTTTATTTTTTAGTTTCCCTCGAGCGACTGTTGGCTCTCCTTGCGGGACACGCGTGCACGGCTCTTTGGCTACCCACGGCGGACACCCGCGTCCCCATCACCCTCCAGCGGTTGTCGCCTGTCGCCCAGGAGCCCCGCGGGCCGCAGCCTTCTCCCCAGGCAAGGGGCTGGCCGGCGGCCGGGGCGCAAAGCCCTGTCCGCTACGCGCGGAGCGGGAGGAGCTCGCCCTCGCCCCGGAGGCTGCAGGAGCATGGGCGGCCGGGGCAGGACTGCCTGCCTCGCCCTGCAGCTCTCTCCCCCTCCCCGCGGCCGGCCCGGGGGTCCCCGCATGGCGGGGCTGCGCCCCGAGGGAGCGGCCCGACTCGGGCCCCCGGTTCGCTGCCGAGGTGCGCAAGGGTGCCGCGTCTCAGCGGCATGTGGCCCCTGTGCCGTGGGCACTGGCGCTGCCGACATCTGCCAGACATGGCCTCTGACAGGGAGGTGGAGATCCTCTGGAAGTCGTCAAGCTGCTTTGAATTGGCATCTAGGTTTGCCTTTTTGTGAAAACAGGTCATCTTCCCTCTGTTTCTTCACCCCCTCTTTTCTATTTTGATTCCTATGTAATGTTGAGGTTACACACAATTACTTCACCAAATAATCAAAACTGTGGATATTAGGCTTGACAATAATTGTCTCTGTGTGCAAGCAAGAAATCAGATAACCAGTCTCCCATGGAAAGAGCTGTCCATGCAACTGGTGAATCAAGTGCAAAGTCCTTGTGTGGCTAGAGCTGGGGTTCGCCCTGCCAGCATGGTTCAGCTCCATACTGGAGATCCTGCTGTGTAATGTGGAGAGGCATTCACACTTCTGGATGATCTCATGGCTGCTAGGGGATGGGAGAACACGAAAAGTGCAAAAGATCCTACTTATAGAAGTGATAGCTTCATTACTTGGTAATCCTGGATCTGGAAAGAAGCAGTGAACTCCACTCAAGAGAAAACATTTTGTTTAGGGGCTTAACCCGCAGCTGTATATAGTTCATCATGTGGTGCCAGCTTTTGCTGTGAGTTAGTTTTACTCTTGCACTCTCAGTGAGGCTAGGCTAGGTTAGCAAGTTTCCAGTCTTTTCATAGCTCCTAATGCACTCTGCCTCTGTGCATGCTTGGTCCATGTCTTTCTCCTCAGGTGCAGAGGTATTCCTTACCTCAATGATACTGTTTGTTCCAGGTGTACTCTACTTCCGTGTCTTCCTTCCTAATTGAAGGACCGTGCTCCTCTGTTTGCTCACCTGCCACGAATTGTGGCATCAGCAGGGGGGAGATGATAACATGATCGGTGTTGGGACTCCATGTCAATATGGTCCTTCACAGAAGAAGCCATTCTTGTAACTATGAGTCTCTTGTATTGTTGGGTAGATTCAGAGGGCTCTCCTCAAAATCCTAGAGTGCTCAAAGAGGTGCTGTTTGTGCTGCAGGAGATGATATTCTTCTCATTCTGTGAGATATGATAATAAGCCCATAAGCCAAACTTTGATCCTAAAATCTCTAAAACTTTGATCTTTGTCATAGGAAGTTGTCAAGTATCTCTGTGATGGAAGACAGGACTTCCAGGTCAGTAGTGCTCCTGAGTGCTGCTATGTGCTTGTCAAATTCCATGTCTGAGGAGGCACAGTTCACTGTAAGTATGTTTTGTGGTATAATTTCAATATAACATACTCTGTTCTTCATGATTAAAAGCTTTTCAGGAATGTAAACTCTGATATGGATTACTTTTAGATTACTCTTTGTACGAACTTTTTTGAGTACGGATTGCTTGAAAGTCATTTTCATACATCTCTTTGTTGACTTTCTTTCCAGATACAAGTTTTTAAGCTTCTGTTTAGATTTATATGTAGTATAGCTAATGTATTCAGAATTACATTGGGTAAAATGTTTCACTGATTAAAATCAGGTGTAGTTATATATGTTATAGCCATTTATAGGGGCTGATTTACATCAACAGAAGACCTGATACAGCTTTTGTCCATCAAATGTGTATACATGGAAAAAATTAAGACTGTTCACTGCGTGTTTGTACAAGGTGAGTCCCCCCAAGATAGTGGATAGATGTTTGCAGTTTTCCCAATGACAGCTATCTTCTCAGCCACGTCACTATTGAGACAGAATATGTTGCTCTTTAAATGACAGCCTGTCAGAATGAGAACAGAGTGCTAAAATTAATTTCAGTGGGATTTAGGTAATCATGAATCAGTGGGAGGTGTACATTAAATTGCTTGTGACCAAGGTGTTCTAAATAACTAAATAGCTAGATTAGTGACTGGCACAAATAAAGGCAGAAAATACAAGGACTTTTTCTGCAATGACATGTCTAATGCTGAAAAAATGTCTAGCCCCTCCTCTCCAGTCTTAGTAAAAACTAAAACCAAACAAGAGTAAAATCTTTTGCTCAGCATGGCTTTACAGAGGTGAAGTTATACTTAATCCACCCAATAATCTTCTATGATGAAGTGACTAGCTTGGTGGATAAGGAAAGAGGAGTGGATGCTCTGAAGAAGAGTGGCCTTATTACAGCTTTTCTGTACTGGAAAAGAACCTAACAGGAAAATGGAGAGAGACTTTTTACAGGGGCACATAGTGACAGTATGTGGGGTAGTGGCTTTAAACTGAAATAAAGTAGGTTTAGATTAGTTATTTGAAAGAAAGTCTTTACTGTGATGGTGGCACTGGAACAGGCTGCTCAGAGGATTTGTGGATGCCTCATCCCTGGAAGTGTTGAAGGCCGGATTGGATGAGGCTCTGAGCAACCTGGTCTAGTGGAAGGTGTCCTGACCACAGCAGGAGTGTTGGAACAAGATGATCTTTAAGATCCCCAAGCTATTCTATGATTCTGTGATCTGCTTGGCTTTTGATATTGTCTCCTGTAACATCCTTGAAGAGAAGCCAATGACGTGCAGGCTGGATGAGCAGAACTTAAACTGGCTGAATTGCGCAGTTCAGAGAGGATGATCTGTGGCACAAAATCTAGTGTCTAGAACTCCTGGTGTACCCTGGGGTTCAGAATTTGGTCTAGTCATGTTTAACTCCTCATTATTGATCTGGAACATACCCTCAACAAGTTCACAGATGACACAAAACTGTGAAGAGCAGCTGATACACCAGAGAATCATTCTGTCATCCAGAAGGGTCTCAACAGGCTGATGAAATGGGCTGTGAGGAATGACATGAAATTCAGCAAAGGGAAACCAAAGTCATGCACCTGGGAAGAAACAGGGAAACCCCCTGCACCTGCTGGAGGGCTGATTGACTGGAAAGATGCTCTGTGGAGAGAGGCCTGGGGGTCCTTGTGGACATCAAGTTGAACATGACCCAGCAGTGTGCCCCAAGAAGGACAGTGGTATCCTGGGGGGCATTAGGAGGATTATTGCCAGCAAGTTGTGGGAGGTGACCCTGCCTCTTGACTCAGCACTGGGAGAGTCCACATCTGGAGTTCTGGATCCAGTTCTGGGCTCTTTAGTACAAGAGAGAGATGGCCACACTGAAGGGGCTCCAGCAAAGGGCCATGAGGATGATCAGGGGATTGGAGCACCTCATGTAGGAGGAGAGGCTGAAGGAGCTGACAGTGCTCAGCATAAAGAAGAAAAGGCTCAGGAAAAACTTACCATTGTGTTCAAATACTGAAAGAAGGGTGTAAAGAAGTTGGAGCTGGACTGTTTTCAGTGGTTCTTAGTCA
This sequence comes from Agelaius phoeniceus, assembly GCF_051311805.1. Taxonomy (NCBI): domain Eukaryota; kingdom Metazoa; phylum Chordata; class Aves; order Passeriformes; family Icteridae; genus Agelaius; species Agelaius phoeniceus. Next base: position 42,485,769 of record NC_135268.1, on the reverse strand, counting down.
TGGGAACAGAGGCAATGTGCACAAACAGAAACATAGGAGTTTCTGTCGGTAATAGAAAACAACTCTTCTGCTGTGAGGATGGTTAATCACTGACACAAGTTACCCACAGAGGTTGTGGGTCTGGATGTGGTCCTGGGCAACTGCCTCTAGGTGGCCATGCTTGCAGGGAGGCTGGACCAGATGACTTCCAGAGATGTCTGCCAACCTCAACCAAGTTCTGTGCACTTCCTCTGTGAACATTTAGTTTTGGTGTAATTCAGCCCCACTTTGGTTTGGAATAGAAGAAATGTATTTTTTCTTACTCTACACAGCAGATTGAGCTCTTTTACTCTGTTCTCAACAGGACAATTAATTTAGATTCAGGGTTTCTACACCTGTGTCAAGCAGAATAAATGGGAGGGAAGCACAGTCTTTCTGTTAATTGTACTTCACCACGTGTTGTATTGCAACTTGGCCCATTAAAGACTCATTAACATCCATTATACTTATGACTGCTTTGTAAACAATGCTAATTCAATAGGACTTCAGAGCTTAATTCCCTCTAGAGTCCGTTGTAACTCCTAGCCATTACTTTCTTTCTAGCTGAAGTGGAAAAGGGGACCCCTGTGAAGGATTTATGGACTCTGCAAAGCCTATTAATTTAGTAATGCCATAGTTCAAGCATCTTATTATTATGAACCCTCAGTACTGAGCTTATCAAGTGGACTGGGGACTTACAGGACTTTTCAGCAAAGCAATATTCTTTGGTTCAGCCCAGCTTTGCTCTGATTTCCCAGAGACTGAGTGGACCAAACACTAGTCCCTGCTACATTGGCTTCTAGAGAATTATTTCTGAAATGTGCCCTTGTTGCTAAATCAGAGAATTAGGATGCTGTATTATGCACAGGCTGTGCCAAGCTTTTTAGGTTTAAGGTTCCCCTGTATAACAAGGAGGTGATATCAATGGTCCTGCATGCTGCACTGGTGGCTGGCTTTTGTGAGGTTAATCCAGTATTAGCATATGGCAAGCAGCATAAGTCTAAAATTTCAGAGACTTTGTGAAGGCAGATAATATAAAGTTTATACTGTGAAATAAAAAAGAGGGAGGGACTGATGCCTCAGGGTTCCTTCAGAGTCTGCCTGTCTTCTAGACAAGGACTGCAGCCCCAACCAGTTGCCTTTTGCAGCTTCATTATTGCTGCGCAGGTGGGGTGGCCAGCCCTCCTGCTGGCTCTCTGTCATGGATACTGAGTGGTCTCTGTGGCTGAAGGCTGAGTCAGCACTTGTTTCTCTGTATCCCATAGCAGCTTTGAGTTATCTAGAAGTTTGCTTGTCTCCTTTATTCAAAGAGAGGAGAGACGGATACAGTCAGGAAGGGAGGAACATGCAGCTCGGAGGTGCTGTTCTGTCTGCTACTGGGAAAAGGCATGTTTCAAGAGTTAAAGGCTTTCCATTGCAATCTGACTTTTTGTTCTGTGAAAGTCTTACCATTCTGACTGAGCACTGAAAAGTGTTCTGCTTCTGGAAAGTTTAGGTTGCTTTTCTTCAAGTCAAGTTCTTTGTCTTGCACACTGCCAATAGCCCTCTCCTGTTTCTGAACTCATAGCCCAAAGGCAATCCAAAAGGTTATGATAGCATGTGAAGATCCCACAAAATTCCTCAAAAATAAGTATGAAATTTGCTTGCATGTCCTGGCTTTAAAATGATCATTTCTTGCATAAGTGTACCTTTGGTGATAGCAGAGTGAGATCTCTTCTGCTAGACAACATGACTGTTAAATGCAAACACTTTCTTTAAAAGCTGTCAAAGTATTCTGGGTAAGCATCATCCCCTGCTCGCCCTGTTCTTTGACTCTTTCTTAGTGCATGTCTATCTAATGTCTGAGAGAGAATAACAGAGCCCTGATCATACCTTGTAGGGACATTCTTCTGCCAAATCTGTGTATATCTGACACAGGAGTAGCAGATGGTAACCAAATATTTCTGCAACTCTCCCTTTCTGGGTAAAAATTAAGAGCATATTGAATTCATAAATCATGAGCCCCCAAATTCTTAAGGTAAGTGAAAAGTCAGGAACTTAAAATTGTCAGCAATAACAACAAGCTGGTTAGTCAGAAGGTTGGTTATTTCTGCATTCTGCATAACCATAAGAATAGAAAAGTATTTTTTATGAAATCCTTAGATTCTGAAGCAGAAGTGTAAAGCACAAATATAGTTAGATTTTCTAAGTGAAAACATAACAGTTTTAGGACTACTAGAAAGTGTATTCAGTGCTAGATATAGTGCCACCCATTTTTCATTTCATCTGGCTCATTTTTAAATTAATTATAGCAGGCAGGGAAGAAGTACCCATGTCCCCTCTAGCTTTAATGCTATGTGCATTTTGATGGACAGCTACTCTACATGTCATGAACATGTATAACCATCTTGTGCATGGTCTGAGGTCCCATTCTTCCTTCACATTCATATATAGGAGTGTGTCTGGGCAACCAGTCTGTTGTGGTGCTTTGAACATTAGTTACTGCATTTTTTAATAAATTTTGTTTGGTTATGGGGTAGGGGAAAATAGAACATGAAAGTGTCAATGCTAGAAAGGTGAACTGGGAAGAGTTTCTCAGTGACAAGCATTGGAATCACTTACTCCATTCTACTGATCTGGCATTGTTTCACCCAATATATGTATGTACATGAAAATAATATATAAATGGCAGTGGTATAAAAAGCACTAACTTCTGCACTGTTATATGAATATATGTGAAGATCCATATAAAATGCTGATTGGAATGTCACTGTGCCCCATGGCACATGTGGCTGACAAGCTAGGAGAGAGTGGAGAATAAGTCCCACCGTTTGGTTCTGGCATTTGCAAGGTGGGAATATCCAAATTCATCCCCAGCCCATCTGTGTTGCTGAAGACAGGCACCATTAGATAAAGAAACGACATTGCCTGTATTACTTGTCACCACGAACTTTTAGAAAATAGCTTAATGTCGAACAGTGTTAACACTCGTGGCAAACAGGCAGGTTTTTCTTCCATCACATGAGCATTGTCACCGGGGAGGCTGCTCCGCTCGCTCCCCTGTGGAAGCCTACGAAGCTTTGCAGAAAACTGTGGGAACATTAGGGGTTGGCTACTGCCCTCTAGTGATCGTCACCAGCGCCTGAGGTTTCTAACTCTCCTTTTATTTTCTAATCAAATTGCTAAAAATGAACTGTGTGTGTGATTAGATGCATGAAATTCAGTATTATGAAACAGTGCCTGATTCATCAGATCTCAGAATTTACACCAGATGATGAAATGTTGCTAGCATGGACACCAGCTGATACAGCTCTAAAAATACAGTTAATGCAATTCAAGCATGCTCTTAGGCATTTATATTGTCACCTAAGTTAATATTTCCCAATTCTTAAGAAACTGATATACCTTGGTTAGACTAAGCTTATTAATATAATTTTTGCCTAAATAGAAACATTGCTGCATTTTAAATACAGCCTTTCAATAATAAGCAAGTCACCCTTCTTTCAACAAAACCCTCAACATAACCAAACAATGACTATGGGAAGCTTTATAAAACATAAATTATTGAGAAACAGAGTATATGGTTCAGGTCATGGTTTAGCTGAATTTGTGAGTAGCACTAGACACCTCTCTCCATTTTTCTTTTTTTTTCCCTCTGTGCTAAAATGATCAAATATCTGCTAGTTAAGAAGTAGGATGTGTGGTTTTTTGCTCTAGTTATTGATGCAAAGTGCTCAGCTCTCCGATTAAGTTCTCATCAAATGTTACCTGATGGAAGGGCTGCTTGAGCAGAATTCTGATGCTGGCATTAGAGGGCAGCCTTGAGGGTTTATTTGATTTTTTTTTTTTTTTTTTTTAATATATCAGTCTGGCTAGGATCTAATTTAAAGCAGCTTGAGGCTATTTTTGCTCTAAAGGCAGAACAGTCATTTAAAACCCCCTGTGTCATTAAGCCCAGCTTAATGACCCAGCTGTGCTGCTCACTGCTGAACATCAACAAGCCGGGTTAGGAGCAGCCCGAGTGCTCTGCAGGTGGAACAGCCGCAATTTCCAGATCCTCAGAGCAACAAGTGTGGATCTAATTGGCCTGTGTATGAAACACACCAGGCAAGGGAGTCACCTTTGCTTTTATCCTGCAGGAGTAATTGAGTGGTTCACAGCTCTGACTTCTTTTCAGCAACACAACTTAGTGAAATGAATGTGCTGAAGTTCTCTTCAGCATCACACAGACTGCTCCAGACATATGTACAGTGCAGCTTATTTGTTCTGCCATGTCTTTTGGCCTCTTGCTTCTAGGCCCATGAGCACTGCTTACCATCATCTGTAGGTACCATGTCTTCTCATTTCATTGCTTATCCTTCAGACTTATGTAGGGCAAAGGTTACAAAAGTTCTTGGCATCTGCCATATCATGTAGGAGGAAAGCTGCATCAGCAGAGAGTCTCTTGTGTAATCTACTGATATTTTTGGAGATATGTTTGGGTAATAAAATGTTCGCTTTGTCTGCTGGTCAGGCTGCCTTCTATACAGTAAAAATTGTGTGTTGTAGAAAAATGTCCTTTAGGAAGCTTTATAAAATGAAACCTTACAAAGGCATGAGAATAATTTACAAAGCCCAGATTTATGTTACTTATAAGGAAAGGTTCTGGAGCAAATAGAAAGCAAATAATCTTTAATTAACGTCGGACTGTCAGAGGATAATGATTCATCCATCAGCTGAGGGCAGGGGAAGGTTAAAAAAAATGTGTGGAAAAAATTATGAGCTAGAAGAGAACATATTTCAGATCTTGAATCACCTCTGCATAAGCCATGTTGATAGCTACTCTGTTTCTTGATGATTGTTCCAAATTCATCAATCACTTGTCTTGAAATGATCTCGAATGGTCCTAAAAATAGCTTGATACTGGAGACGCCAATTTTTCCAGTAATTTCCCTAAAATGTCAGCAGAATTATTGGCTATGCAAAACAATACTCTGTCTTCATCTCTATGGGAAGATGATGTTTGTCTGCTGCAATACACTACTTTCCAAAACAGCATCCTCTCAATTCCTATGGTTTTCATTGTGTCCTAGATACCTTTGAAGATAACCCCATTTATGGCTGACAGCTGCAGAGGCAGGAAAGTCTCATGTCCCCTGTGCTGGTAGTTGGGCCATTCAAAAAGGTGAACAGGGATCTCCCCAGGTTCTTTGCTAACAGAGCAGATTTTTCCAGGTAGTGAGGTAAACCAGAAAATTTTTAGAGTAGCTTCGTGTTCTCTAAAAACTAGCTAAACTTGAGTCAGGCCGGTTTTTGCCCCTTGGTGTTCTGAAAACCTTTTTCCCCTGCTGCTGCATACATCTATGCAGAAGAAACCCGCTAGGAGTTTTTCCCACTCTTATCAGAGTCATACTGATTCCAGCAAAAGCCAGGAATCTGGAAAGACTTGATTTCCACTAAAATCAGCCTACAGCAATGCCTTTTGACACTAGATACAGAGGAATCTCTTAAGTATCATTAGGAGTTCAGCATTTGAAATGTGAAAATCCTGACCATCTCTTATGGTTCGTTGCTCCAGGTGCATCAGTGAGCTTGCAGTAAGCATGCTCTGAAAACAGCCAGAAAGTCCACAGGAGAATGGTTCCAAATCTTTGAAAACTTAATAAACAGCAGCTCAATGAAGCAATAGACTCTGCTGCTGCTTGAACACATCCCACACTGCTGTTTCTGTGGAGGCACTTGCAGATATTTGGCCTACAAGTCAAACTTACATGACTAATATATTACAGCATAGAAGCACAGAATATCCTGAGTTGGAAGGGACCCACAAGGATCATCAACTCTAGCTCCTGATATTGCACAGGAGTCACATCAGGTGCCTCTTGAGAGGCACTGAGAGGGCTGGTCCAAACACTTCTTGAACTCTGTCAGGTTGGTGCTGTGACCATGTCCCTGGGAAGCCCGTTCCAGTGCCCAAATACCCTTTGGTGAAAACTGTTTTCCTCATATCCAACCTAAACCTCCCCTGACACAGCTTCAGGCCATTCCCTCAGGTCCTGTCACTGGTCACCACAGAGAAGACATCAGTGCCTGCCCCTCCTCTTTCCCTCATGAGGAAGTTGAGACCACAATGAGGTCTCCCCTCGGTCTTCTCCAGGATGAACAGACCAAGTGACCTCAGCTGCTTCTCATGCAGCTTCCCCTCAAGATCCTTCTCCATCTTCCTTGCCCTCCCTTGGATGCTCTCTACCAGCTTTATGTCATTCTTACATTGTGGCACCCAAACTGCCCCCAGCACTCGAGGTGAGGCTGCCCCAGTGCAGAGCAGAGCAGGACAGTCCCCTCCCTGGCCTGGCTGGCCATGCTGTGCCTGGTGCACCCCAAAATGCAGTTGGCTCTCCTGGCCGCCAGGGCACTGCTGATTCATGTTCAACTTGCCATCAACCAGCACCCCCTGGTTCCTTACCATGGCTCTGCTTTCCAGCATTCTCATTCCCCAGTCTGTATTTTCAGGGTTTCTCTGTCCCAGGTGCAGAATCCAGCACTTTACCTTGTTGAACTCCATGTACTTGGTGATTTCCCAGCTCTCTAAATGGTTGTGGTTTCTCTGCAGGGCCTGTCTGCCTTTGAGGGAGTCAACAGCTCCCTAGTTTAGTATTATCAGCAAATTTAGACTACCTTTCAATCTTGTATTCAAGTTGTTTATGAAGATACTGAAGAGAACTGGCCCTAAAATGGAACCCTGTGGAACCCTACTAGTGACTGGTCACCAGCCAGAATATGTGCTGTCACCTAAAACCACACAGTGGAAGAAGAAAAATAATTCATCCCAGGGAACAGCATCTCAGTAGCTTTCTCCAGTGTTATAACTGGCCTCCTCCCTTTGGAGATGGTGGTCTTCAGAGCCCTATCTTTCTTCAGGCTGTCCTTCCTTCTGACCTGCTCCTGGTTGCCAACATGCAGCTCCTGGGAAGAGAGAACCCTATACATATTAGCAAGTGATAAAAAATGACTTTAATCCCTGAATTGTCACAAGTTATTCTATCTGTCTAGTTTGATAACTGGCAATCCCATGTGAAAAAACTCATGTGGGGACAGAGTCCTCTCCTAGCAGATCTGACTTAAGGGCTGGGCTGGGTTGCACAAGGGAGGCCCAGGGAAGCTGCCAGCAGCCTACCCCACTGCTCTGCTCAGCTAACTGAATAACAAGGGAGGAGGATGATGAAAGATAAAAGAGGAGTAACTGGTGTTTAAACATTGGAAGTTTTTCCTCTGGTGTCTGTTGCTCAGGCCTGCATAAAGCTGTTTGTATGCAAATGGTGGACTTGCCCATGCTAACTGCTGCTCAGGTTCTCTTAGCACAAAGCCCCAATATGAGGAAACTACCACAACACTGCAGATCAGCAGGAAGGAAATACAGCCTTTTATTAATGAGGCATCCAGGAGAATTTTGACAACCATTTAATATTGATGTAATAAATAATGTTTAGCACCACTGACATATACGTAGGATACTCAGTGGCAGTTGGATAAGGATAAGAGATAGACTGGGAGATCATCAGGATTGTAAAGTTTATTTTCCCAAAATTTATCTGTCATCTTTCATTACTTTTTTTTCTCTCTTTTGTGCTTTGGAATCTCTTCCTCCACTATCCATCTGTTTCCGTGTGGTCAGGACATTCACAGTCAGTCTTCTGCATATTGCTATTTCCTCTCACCAGTGATTTGTGGAGGTGAAAGCCACAGCCTCACCCATTTGTGTTGGACCTGTGATCAAAAACCTATAGGAAACATAGTTGCTTGACAATTTGAGATGAAGATTGTCCAAAGATAATCTCACAGAAACAGGTTATTAATTCAGCACCTATGCAGGTTGTTTTTAGGCAGAGTATGCTATGCTGTATCTGTCTGAAAGAATTTGGTTTGAAATAATTACAGGGGAAAATAGTGGCTGTCTTGCTCTGATGGTACACAAGAGCAAATGTGCAGTGAAGAGCACTGGCAAGCAGCACACACAGCCCTGCAAGAAATGCATTTCAGTGCATTTGTTGTATAAAACACAAACACCACTTATGGCTTTAATCCTGTTCTTCATACTGCTAAACTAAACAGATTTACCTAAAATCAGAAGGGGCATGTGAAGTGATGCTGCTATGGTCTACCTTTTTGAGATATATCAGTGACATGCATCAGCAGATTGTTTTCAGAAACCATCAAACTGGCTTGAAAGCTAAAAGCACTAATGAATCTGGAAGTGAAATTAGGTGAGTACAGGTTTTTTTGTTGGTGGTTTTTTTTGATACCTCCATATTTTAAAAAAGTATCTTTATTTAAAATGTCATATTAGCCAGATGAGATTGCTCTGCAGGATGGGAAGGAGACTGCCAAGAAATATGTTGATGAACTAATAGACTCATGAACACTGAGGGGCTGTTTGAACACTAAGGGGCTGTTTTAATATTAATTTTAGATTCCCACCAAGGTAAGAAGTCTGAGCTGTCCTCTTGACCATCATGACAGAAATGGGGGACAGGAGAAGTTGGTCAAGAATGTATATGAGAGGCTGGATGCACACAACTGTGCCTGATGGCACCGAGAACAGGATTGTTTAATTCTGAAGTACAAGGATGCTATTTTTATTAAGCAATGATTTTTATCCACAGTTTTGTAAGTCCCTGCATTGCAAGTTCTGTTACTTGGATCCTCACCTAACATTGGCTTATAGATATTTTCCTTTATATATGGTAAACACAAATGATACCATATGTGTAGACTACTTGCACTAACCAAGTCATTTTGCTACTGATGTAGAGCCTTTAGGCACCGTTTCTGGTCTTTGTTTACTTATTTCTTCCTGTTTCTGTGTGAGCTGGCCTTGCTACTGCTTGCATCTCAAACCATTCCCATTCTGTTGTGGAGGAGGTCTTGGAAATCACCCTAGTCATGGCAATGTAAGTGTTTGGGGTATTGTTATATTATTATTTTAGGCCTTCTCCCTTTGGCAGTGTTGCCTGGGTGCCTCTCAGCTCTCTGCAGAGGAGTGCTGAGGCTCAGCAGCTGGTACTGCAGGCACTGACTGCACAGTGCAGGGCAATGAGCAGAAGGAGGAAAGGGGCTATGGCTAGTGCCACTCTTGATCTTGAATCTTCTCTTCCAGACCAAAAGTAATTTTATTTCACTGCTATTGGGCCTCTTAACTCCAAAACAGTCTTTGTGAAACTATTGGAGTAATTCCATTAACACCAGAGGGCATTAAATTATGTCTCTGATGGCACTGGAAACTTCTATTTTCACTTGTTAACAGTTTCAGCCCACTTATTATTTTTCTTTAAACTTGCATGTTCATCTTGGTCATTTTCTAAACATGGAGTATTTTTCTTTAAACTTGCACGTTCATCTTGGTCATTTTCTAAACATGGAGTTAAAACACTGAAGTGTCAGTACATACTTTCTGTGGTAATGATACTACTGATTTTGGCACTGAATATTTATTTCCATGAAAAATACAACTTTATTTTTTAAGGCAGGTAATGTCTGAAGAAGTTTGTGGTTTTCAGATACGTGTGGATCAAAAGATTTAATTTACCACTGCTGTATTGCTTCTGAACTCAGTGAATTTACATTAGTGTTAAATTTGAGCAAACCTTTCCAGACAACTGTCAATCTGCTCTAGTCTTTAACCTCACTGTTAAAAAAACCTCTTAAATAGGTTTTGGAGATGTGTTTGGTTAAGAGAGAGAGATATTTCTTCTTTATTCCCAAATAGGGGATACATAACATAAAAAAGCACTTGAGCTGCAAAAATGTCTTGTAATGTTGATGTTCAAGCACAAGTAATTACCAGATGGGTGCGAGGAGAAGAAAGATCTGTAAGGAAATGAAAAGCCCCAGAATGTGTCCCATGCAGCAGGACATGGTGCTAGCCCACAACTAGCACTAGCAAAATCTATGGGAGTCCAGAAAAAGAAAAAAAAGCAGCTTTCATTCATAGTTTTTATACAGACTCTCCTTACTGGAAGTTGGGGCACACCTTCTTTTTCATTCAAAGCACTTTTTAATGTGCCACTGTTGTGTTATCAAAGTGATAAATTGTGGTCTCAGGCAAAACAGTTAAAGGGAGAAGGAGGATGACATTAAAAGAAAATTTAGAAAGAAAACCAGACTAATTTTCTTGATTTGATCTGTTGTACTAAGGCATAATCTTTCAGAGTTGCATTAGCAGTAATCTTTAAATATCCTGGGCAGAAAGCTCAGGGGAACACTGTAGGGAATTTTCCAACCCTGGTAAAAGGGAGAAATAAATTGCTTAATAAGCTATTCTCCATTTGTAATCCTCATTACATTTCACCCTAATCACTGAGCATTAACAACAATGGCTGTGATGGCAGAAGTCGTACATTTCAGATCAGACAGTTTTCCCTCTTTTTCTGAGAAATTCATTTTCCAGTACTATTTTGGGATTTGGGGGGCTTTATTTAGCAGTGTAATTTTTAGTTTCCAGAAGCACAGAAGCAGATTTTGTAATAAACTTGCTGAAGGCAAATTGCTGGTAGTCAGTATCAATGAGATGCATTGTCAAGAAGTTTAAGATTTTTAGAAATTTAAAGGGACAGATAAGCTCAGGTGCTTCAAGTATTTTGCTAAATAAGATTGTATTTAAGACTGCTTCTTTTCCAGTGGAATTTGTACTCTTCAATCAGTGTGAAAGGTTTGTCAATGGAGGGCTTAACCCGATAAGCAAACAGTCAAATACCTAAATCAGCTCTTGCTAAGGGGGTGTTGTTTTCCTGTGGTTCTCGGAAAACAACATACATGAAAGGTAATACAATTTGACCTCCAAACATGCTGGGAAGATTGGTAAACAGTCCAGGCCATCTCCTACAGACTGAGGAAAGCTCTTCCAACAGATAAAGATTTGTTGCAGCAATACTAGGTTTAGATTAAACAGTGGATTTGATATTTTCTACTATTTGACCTAATTTTTGTTGTTTTGGTAGAAAGTAGTGTTTTCTCTCTCTGACCTTTCTGGCATTTGTGAGCTGCATTTGGAAATGAGCCTTGAGTCTCACCCCAGGTATCCCACTGGAGAAATGGAGACCTGACCCTTCAGTTAATCCCAGGGATGTCCTGTGCAATGCTTGAGATCTCATACATCTCTCAGACCAGCACCCAGAGTTGAGGCGCTTCTGCACCGTAGCCTGGTGTTTACTCTTGCCAGGCACATGGAAGACAGTGCTTACCTTCCTGCCACCAATGCACCCATGCCTGCTTTCCCTTGGGAGGTTTTTCCCACATTTTTCTTTTGTTTTCTCTGTTGGGTATGTTTGCTTCTGCAGCACTATTAATGTCATTTTCCAGACGAGACATTTAGTTGAGGTTTTGTAAGTTCTTCACAGTTGCCATTCATCTTTTTCTAATGCAAGGAATTATCTCCCTGATTCCTTCAAATGGAACCTGGGTTAAATCTGAGGGTTCTTCTTTAGATCTGTAATAAGGTCACAAAAATACTGCTCTGGCTATCCCATGCTAGGACATTTGACAGTTTTATTCAGGATTTGGTCCATGACACAGCTGCAGTTCACAGTCCATGAGAGACCAAACAATGTGTATTTGACTTGGACTGACATGTCAGCTCAGCTCAGAATTTTGCCCTTCACCAGTCTTTCATTCTGCATGTTTTACAATTTTGCAGTCTAAATCACAAATCATCCATTTGGGGATTAAAAAAGTCAACATTTTTCAAAGGAGCAGGGGAAGAGGGAGACCCTTTCAGACAGCTTGGCATGATAAGAACAGAGCAATGCTGACATATATCTCCTCTAGACACATTCAAAGTCCACATGGATGTGATCCTGTGTGGCCTACTCTGAGTGAACCTGCATTGGCAAAGGGGTTAAGAGAGCCAGAGAGCCCTCCTAACCACAACCATTGTGTGATTCTATGATGAAGTACAGAAAAAACTTCAGCACTGAACATCTTTCCAGAGTATTCTTTGATTTCATGTGGATTTTGGCACTGCTGTCCTTCATGGCTCTGATTCACATGTGCTTTCATCTGCTGCTTCGGATCTGTGTTCACAGTATCAGAGCACTGCCATAGGTCAGTGTGATGGCTGTGCCTTTCTTTGGCCATCAAATTCTCTTTGCTTTGTCCAAAGTTAATTCTGAATCTCCCTGTAATATTTTGCAAAACACTTCTTGTCCCAAGTATATAATTATGACTCTTGTTAGAAGTTCACCAAACTTCTTAGTCACAGATCTGCTTGCTGTTTCTTCTTTCTTTTTGTACTTTAAACTATACTGCTTACATATCTCAACTTCATAAGGCACCTTACTCTTCATTCTTTTTACAATCTTTCACAGTTAAGTCCATTTTCTTTGGTCAGCTGGAAGCTCCTACAAAGTAGTTTTGAGCTGCCTGTTCCTAGAAATTAGACTTATTTCTGATTGTTTTTCTTTCTGCTGGGACTCAGGGCTTGTGGGTAAAACATAGGTTGTCTTGTCCAAGGTGATTCTCCTGGTTTCTTTTCCTGGGTTCAGTATACACTAAGAGTTGTGACTCTGATGGAGATCTGTCTTTTGGTGTCTGAGCTCTACCTGTGCAGCACTAGGACTAATTTCACAGCAGTTTTTTAAAGGTCTGTTTCCCTCCAAGCATGACTTGCTGCTACCCTCCCACTCTGCACAGGGATATGATGGATCTCAATGAGGACTGGAGAAAAAACAAGAGATGGGACGGCTTAAGAGGAATTGAGCTATGCAGGAAGTGTGGCTGGACTGATGTATTTTATTTGGTAACAAAGTAAGCTGAGCAGACCCTGGAAGAAGTTGATGGAACTGGTAGATGTTTTTAGTGAGACAGCACATTTTATTCAGGAGGACCCCAAGGAGCAAAGCTGGATTGTTTTGACAAGTCAGCATTGAAAATTAATATTGATTCACCTAGTAATCATACCTCCTTATTCTGTTTCTCTTATGCTTAAGATAGTTTTTTTCCTTTTGTGAGTGTGATAGGAAAGAGTAGTAACCTAAAATATAGTGTAAACGTAACATCTTAGGAACTACTTGAGGTGGGATGCCTAGAAGCATTGCCACTGAATTTTCTGACAGGTGTTTCTTTTGCTTTATGCCTTTCAGCTAGAGACTCCTTGGTAAGAAAGGTGTGGTGAACCTCAGACCAGTTTGTTTACTTGATTTGAAAGTAGCTTTTAAGCTAGGTACTTAATCCTTTTCTGTTACTCAAGAAACTGTCACTGAGACCAGGAGTTTCAGCTGAATCATTGCCATGATTGAGTCTGTCTGCACTTTGTACTTTAGATAAAATAGAAACATGTTAAGATGAAATTTTTACTAGTAAGCCTTTAAATGTAATAAAGTATTTTAAAAACAAATGGGTATTTGTAAACATTAAATATGTATAAGGAAAAAGTTATTTAAAAATGCCATTATGAAATGGTGCTAAAACGGCCTTGGGACACTTCTGTCTGCATACTCTCCTGCAAAAGTGTGAATCTCTGTTTTATATGAAATGGCAACATTGTTTACAGAGTTTTTACAAATAATAGAAGAGAAATAATCTTTACAAGCAGTAGACATGTATGATGTATTTCAAAAGGATAACTGATTTAAAATTGTATTGTGAAGTGATGCAACATGCACAGCTTCCATCAGTAATACATTGAGAACATTTTGTGACTTGGGAAAAAGGCTCTTAGAAGTATTTGAGTGGGACCAAAGAGTTGCTTTGGCTGCCAAACAGTTGTGCAGGCGCTCCTTCAGTCTTTGGCCAGGTTGTGCAAATCCAGTCTAATCTGGTTAGTCTTAAGATATACGGGTCCACCTATAAAATACAGCATATATAATCATGTTTATGTGGGCTCTGGGCCAACAGCGAGGAGCATGGGTGAATTAGCATATTGAAATGCACAGATGTGAATATTAATATGCAAGATCATGAATGTTTTTGTTTCAGTTTATCTCATTAAAAACTGTGCTCACTGTATTTTGGGAGACTGAAGGGTTTTTGTTTGTTGTTTGGTTTTTTTAATGTAGAATCATTTGATGGGCATACTGTGCAGGTTGTGCAATCATTGTGAAAATGAGAGTCGGCCTTTTGTAACCTCCTCCCTTCTTTATTAGGTTATCTCTTGCCTCAGTGATCCTCTCCCTAATGAATTCTAATTCTCTGTACCAATGGGAGCAGTTTGATTCTATTTTGCCCCCTCAGGGCACCTCAGCATATGTGAATGGTTAACTCTGATCTCAGATAACTGGTTGCATTCTTTCGGGAAGCCCAAGCCAGTGACATTATTTTAACCTTTTACCTACTTAACTTTTCCCTAACGACTGTAGTTCCCTCTGCTGTACCTACCTTGCACATCCAGCAAAAGGCTCAGGTATTCACAGAAAATACATAACACATAATACATAAAGCATGCAAACACATATGCTTGTAACTTGCAAAATGCTAACATTCTCCTCCATGTTATTGTCCAGTCTTTTCTGCTGAAGGAACTGCAGGGATGACCATTTTAAATAGTTTTGCTGTTGGAATTGTGCATGTTTCTCCAACATGCAGTGTCACAACAGGGTTGGCAAAGACAGCCTGAAAGCGAGCATGGTCCCAAATTGCTACAACAGGCTGATGAAATGCTGTGGAAAAAGCAGTGTTGCAAGTCAGGCAGAGGTGAGCAACAGGCACGGGGGCTGGGAGTGTGGAGAGTCCAGACTCCAGGAAACCCAGTCTGCTGAAGCCTCAGAAGGTGCAGAGGTCATGCAGTCAGCCTCCAGTGCGGGAAGCTGCCTCTTGCCCAAGGGTCACCATGGTGCTGATGACCCTGGGGAAGGAACCCAGCTCAGCCTGGCTGTGCAGATGTAATGTGATCTACAAGGTCAGGATGCACCTTAGATGTCTTTTGCTCTTTGGTGTGTTTAAAATACAGCTTGCATCCATGCCAAGGTTCATGGATCTGACCTTGTTGGCTCACAGAAGCTCTACAGAGGATGATGGATGGTCATGGGAAGGGCACCTGGAAAATCTTGGCTGCAGCACACCCCGATCATAGGGATGTGGCCATAGGGTTTGCAGGGATGTTCTCCAAGAAATCTGCCTGCACAGCTCTGTGCAGAAACAGTTCTTGGGCAAAAAGCCCAAGGCTGTGCTTTGATGGAGCACTCTGCCACCAAGGTGTGCTGAAGAGGTAGAGGACCATTCAGTTATCTGAAGTGGCATTCTTGTGGCAATGGCATCAGTAATGTTCATGTTTTTTTCCAACACTGGAAATCAGAAGAAGATAATGTACTATCCAGACTAAAGCAGTTGCTTGCAAATTACAGTTTTATGAATAACAATATTTGGGTTAGTAAAAATGCGAGAAAAACTGGAGACACAGAAGTAATTTTTCCCCCCTTTTCTTTCTTTTTTTTTTCCCTGAAACATCCCACAAATCTCCACTAGTTCAGGATAAAAACCCAAAAAAATGTTCCTTTTTGTTTTCTATTTATTTTAAATTAAATTTGGGTTGAAAGAGCAATTTGAAATGACAGGCTGAACTTTTGTACTGAAAATGTCAAAAGGAAAAAATAAAATGTAGTGGTGAGTAAATGGTGAGGTGGAAGCCTGAAACTGTTGATATTGATATAAATTTATGACTAGTTTTGAGCTGCAGGGAAAAACACAGTGACCTACAGATCATGGGTTTGAAATCTCTGTGTACTGGGCCAGGGATTAAAACAATAATTGTTGAGACACAATTATTTTCAGCCTGAAGGCAGTTGTCTTCAAGGAACACTGCCATTCTGCTTATTCATCTTGAGATTTCTGTGCAGTGTCCTCCTTTTCCCTCACTTCGCCTGAGGACCAGTAAGGCAGCTAAGTAAAACAGATACTTGAAAGCAAAATAGGAGGGAAATATGTCCCTAAATAAAGTTGTCAAGCATGGAAATGTTCTGCCATAGGCGTCTGAATTGTTGTTATTAATTGCCAGAGCACAGAAGATTGCTTTTGGACTGAGTGCTAACAGATTCTGAGCAAACAAATATTCCTACCCCGAGGAGCTTGGTCTGTGTCAAAGCCCACCCTGAGGAGCTTAGTCTGGGTCAAAGGCTAAAGGCATTTTGGCAGGATAGGAGGAAGCTGGGAAGCTGCAGTACAGCCTGATAGACAATGATGCCAGCAGATCTCTTCTAATGGTCTTCCTGAAGGCCTTCTTAGTGAAGCAGGGCTCTAAAAAAAGCATTAAGATGGAAGGAAAGCATGGCAGCACCTCGGGAAGGCAGTGACTGAGGGTGAATGTCAATAGCTGGGAGAGGCTTTTAGCTTTGACTGGAGGGAAGAATGGCAGGTTAGGTCCAGGGAGAGGGGAGGGGATGGGCACAGGTGTGAGCTACATCCATCTGGATGGGATCACCAGTGCACTGAGAAGTTAAAGAGCAGAGTAATAGGGAGAAAATGCTTTTAAGGATGTAAGGGAGCAGGTGGCCCTGTGCCAAACGGGTGTTGGAGGTAAGCCCAGGAATATGATCCCCAGTTGATATATTGGGGATCATGCTTGCCCGCCCAAGGAAGAACTCTGGAGAAGAATTGCATTGTATCTAATGGTTCACCTCATCACTGAGGCTTGCTTGGAAAGGATGCTGAGGTATTTTGTTCAGGAACTGAATGTTCTTTATACTCTCTTGCTTATGAAATAAGCTCTGGCTGACAGATTTTGTCTTCTTGGTTTCTTTGGTTTTGCTTTTTTTTTGGGGGGGGGGGGAGGGGGTTGGTTGTTGTGGTGGGAATGTTGGAGTTGTTTTGTTTATTTTGTTCTGTTGTAGTGGCAGTGGCATTTGTTGTCCCAGGCTGGAAGCAAGATGAGCCCCTGTGAACATGAAAAATTCTAATCTGGTGATATGGAAGAATAAAAGGAGTTTTGGGAAAATTAATATGGTCCATTTTTTAATAGATTAAATCAGTAACAACTTGTGCAAAGAGAACTGGCGGGAGGATGCAATGTTAGAGGCAGGAGCCAAACTGTAACAAGGGGATGGTGTTTCTGTACACTGTTGTGATAAGGAAGACCATCCTTCCCGCAGGATTTCTCTCAGAGATGAACTATAGTATCAGTCCAGGTGACAGGTGTTGATAAACTAGTAGGAGAAGTTGTAAGGGATGAAAATGGGAATTAAACATAGAAGAGGATATGGAATGGTGAGAAATAATACTGTGCTAGTAGGTAAGAGAAGGTGAAACCAAGAAGGAAGGGCCAAAGTATAACAATTCCTTGCATACCACATCTCAGAAGATGGAGTGTCTTGGGGAGAGGCTCAGGGAGCTGGTGACCAAAGAACAGCTATACATTAAATGAGGAAATGGAGGTGAACTGTTTGCAAAAAACATCTTAATTCAAGACCCTTCTTTTGATTGGAAGTAAAAAGAGCTGTGAATTGCATGAAGTTGTGATGACATACAACTGAGAGATGGAATGGTTCCTTGAGAAGAAAATGGAATTACTGTGGATGAATGTGACAAATTGAGAAAACAGGAAGAAAAGTCTTGAATCAGAAGGCTGATGGAAAATAGCTAGATGAAGTTGAGGTAATAACATGACAGAGAAGAGACTGTACAGAGTTGCATGAGAATGATAGAGATAGTGGAAATTGCAAGCAGCAGCCATACAGCAGGGACTACCCACCTCCTTAAGTCTGTTTTCCTCCCTTTCTTGGGATTGATCAAAGATGAGAAGGATGAGAAAAAGTAGATACTGTACTGGATTGTCAGGTCAGGGTATATTTGCCTTTTTAAGTCTATCTGTAGGGCTTGAAGGCAGAAGCCTCGAGTTTGATTAGGCATCCCTTTCTTGACTTATTTTCAAATACAGTGATTGGCTTTCAGCCAAAGTGGGTGGGGTTTTGGCATAATTTGGGATCATTTTGAACTTTAACTGCAAACAAAACAATGGCTGGCTTCCATTGACCTCACAATTCATATGATAGTTTTACTTACTCTTAAGTTTTTCCTGTGCACTTTTGAATCATAAACAGAACAGATATTTTCTCTTTGTCTCTCTGAAACCATTCTCTTGTGATTGTTTGGGGAATAAAATAAGAATCTAGATGCTAGCTGTGAGATAAAGCATATCTATGGTGACATGTAAGAGAGCTCTAGTGTTGAGAACACATACACTGGTATGTTACACTCATCTTTCTTTGGAACCAAACTAAACAAATAAGATCATGCACTGAATTAGAATTAGTTTTGCAAGAATACCCATATAACCATTCCATAAACTGACTTAACAATGCAAGAAAGATGCAGATAATGATAATAGCCAGCACTCCCTTGCCCTTCTCTTACTCAATTTCTCTTGAGATGAAATCTGATTTAATAAAACAGTATCTGCAAATCCATAAGAGCTCAACAGCTCTTCCTCTGAGCAAATACTCTGCTGTTAGTGTATGTGATGCTGGCCTAAGTGTTCTTATACTTTTAGTAAGTTCCTCACAGTAGGGTTGTACAGATTTGTAAAATAAAACCAATTTGAAAACTATTGTGGTCTAATTAATTTGAATTCTTAGTGCAGACAAACTCTCAGTTTTCATGCAGTGACATGTCTGCACCATACTCTGTCAAAATGCTCTGAGAGTGGTGAGTACAAATACATGTAAACATAGCATTAATGTCACACCAAATCAACTACAAAGCCAATCAATGAATCAGGGAACATGACCCCTTTTGAAGGTGAGACAAAATTCAGGGTACTTCTGTGGACTGTGACACCAGTTCAAGGGACTACCTCATCACTGTTAGGTAGTATGGGCACAGTAGCCTGCAAAGGAGAACTTGCTTGTTACTTGAATTTAGAGTAGGGGAAACCTGACTGTCTCAGTCAGGAGTTCTGAGATAACCCTGGGTCTCAAGGTTAAACCTGAATTTCTCTGTCTTCATATGTTAAACTACTTGGTAGCATCTAAATCTGGCATTAGATGTAAGCAAAGTTGACCATTGCTCAAGAGCAGACAGACATGAGTGGAAAAATGGTGTCCTGACAAAGGAGTTGGGGTGGAAATTACACACCAAGTAGTTTTCCACTTCCTTCTTCTCCCCAGGTCAGCTGTACCATATATATGTATTTCAAATGTGATGGGGTGCAGAACAAAAAAAAGCTGAATACTGCAGGCATTTATATGTGCAAAGAGCTGAACTAGACTGTGGCCTCCTGTTCTGTGATCAGGGAGCTCACCTAGCCCTAGTACCATGAACTTCTCTGAGGCAGTCCTGTCAGAGCCCTTTTGCCACCGCTGTTCAGTTGAATTTTGATGTCTCCAAAAGCAAGAGCAAAGTGTGCCATTCTGCTTCATCCTCAGAGCAAGCATGGTTCAACTTTGCCTAGACTGCTGAGAAGTGCTGAGCCTGCAGATCTGACCCCCTGAGATTGGTACAATGGGGCTGCCAGAGCAAAGTCAAATCTCTGGCAACATAGAAGAAGGAAACAGAAACCTTTGGACTTGTAACAGTGGACTTCAGCACTGTTACTTTGGTGTAATAGACTACAGACCTAAGCTGGCAGAAAATCCATTACAAGCTTAGTTAGCAGAGGAAATAAACCATGCTTTGAGAGGCATTGCATTTAAGAATGTTTGCAATGCCTTATTCTGCATGTTCTAAAAGATGTTCAAAGCATTTAAATGAAATATTTGTTTTCTGAAGATATTCAGGAACAAAAAGAAGTCATGAAGCAGTAAAGTATCCTCATAAACAAAATATTCCTAGGAGGTATGCAGCATAATATAAAAACATATCACTCTGTGTAACATGCAGGTTTTCAATAACTGACCATCTTCACAAATTTAGCATTCTTTTCGCAACAAAAAGAATCCCTCTCAACACAAACAGTTTTCAGGACAATGTAAACAAGTTTCATGACAGCAATAGATCAGGAATAGAGGCAATTTCATCTATTCCTCTGAGAATGTTACATCATTGTGCCCAGGATGAGAAAGTTAATGTCTTTGGAAGGGGTCCATGGTTAATTTTATCTACCATTAGTTGACCCCTGCCATCCATTGATAAACCTGTGCCACCCTAATGCAGATAGGATCGGGAGAGTCTGGCATCCCATGGTAGCTGAGCTCTGCTAGACTATAGTCATGTGGCCACCCCACCCATTTCACTGCTCACCTGGAGCTGAAGGCAGAAGAATTTGAAAAATCTACACAATGGATTTCATGACCTGGATGGAGTATAGGATGCATTAGATCCATGGACTCTGATGATTCTGTAACAAGAGAAAATAGCTTACAGATAAAACATATAGCCAAATAAGAGATGTGCTGGAGGGGTTCCATCAAGAAGTCTCCTCAAAGGCTGTAAGATTGTTCTCTGACATCAGGGCTAACTGTAGGTAAGAATACCCTGCCTGGGTAGCAGGAAAAAGATCACTGAGGGGCTTCAGATCTTGGAGGCATAACTTGTTCCTCATCCAGTTCTTTTAGAGCTGTCTTGTCCTTTCTGCAGACTCTCCTCTTCCTGATGGCTGAGGGGACAAGGTGAGATCAAGAGCTGACAGATGTAAACAGCTTCTGAGAGCCAGGGTTGTCAGACTTTGACTGCCATGGCTTGACAAGGAGATGCTCAGTTGCTGTGAAATAACTCAATTTGGGTTGTAATGGACTCTCTTCAGTACCCAAAAGCCATGAGGGCCTGTATGATCACTTCAGTATTTCTGCAGTAGTTACAAGGGATCCAAAAGACAGCTGGGTAAAACTGTAATTATGAAATTGCCCATGACTTGCTAAGTACAGACTGGCACAGACAAAAGGCTTCAACACAATACATAAATGTCTCTCAGTCATGTTTAAGCTTTGGTGAGTAAAACTGCCATGATCCCTACCAATTTTCAGAGCCTCCAAGCTTGGAACAAGAGAACTTAAAGGCAAATGGTCTTTCCATGTTAATTTGAAATTATTTGCTTTACATCTGTTGGTCTAAAAACTGTATTTTGGACATTTAAGTTACACCAAGAAATCTTTCAATTAAGTACATTTTCTAGACCAAATAGGTATTAGAACACGTGTGAGGAGTTTAAGAAAGAGTGACTTACTTGGAATTCAGACTTAAGATTCAGTTCACATTGTTGGTGGTTCTGTGGGAGGGAGAAAGGGAAAGGGTGTGTGTGAGACAGGCTTGATCAGATTTGTATTCAATTCAGGTAACAGCCCTGGTGGCAGCACCCTGTGTCAGTGACCGTGGCTTTCCACAGGCTGTGGGGAAGGCATGCTCACCAGCTCAGCATGGTTCAGGCACACTAAAGCTGCAGTGCCAGGAACAGCAGCACACAGACCAGCTGAGGACAGACAGCTGCATTTTCATCCATTGCACTGGAACAGTTGACATGGGGTCCATGACATCCATGCTCTGATGCCAGTGTGACAGAGGTGACCTGAGCTAGCCCAAAGCCTGCCAGCACTGTGTTAACTTCTCACAATTTCTCAGAGAAATTTGAGTTAGCACACTTGAGGCTTCTGCCATCTGATAGGAGATAATTTTTAATTGAATAGCAGGAGTTGTGAAACTCAGTTTATTGTTGTGAAACCACTACAATATCTATACAGTCGAATATCTAGGGTGGTGAAAAGCTGCTCTTACGAAAAGCTTTTGAATACTCTGTATGGAAACAAATATGGGATCAGTGCAGAGAAAGTGTTCTTGCAACTGCTGGGGCTGCTTCTCCAGTCTTGTTGGGCACAAAGGGCAGATGCTCAGATACATGCAGGCCTGGGTAGGAATGGAGGGGTCTCCTTGTGTGTC
Source organism: Agelaius phoeniceus (assembly GCF_051311805.1). Classification (NCBI taxonomy): domain Eukaryota; kingdom Metazoa; phylum Chordata; class Aves; order Passeriformes; family Icteridae; genus Agelaius; species Agelaius phoeniceus. The sequence goes on along the minus strand of NC_135268.1, from coordinate 42,464,004 downwards.
CCAGGAGCCAAGATGGCTAAATATTTTTCAGGGAGTGTTTTACAGCTGTGCAGATTCTGCTTTTTAATTGCCTGTGATTTCCAGGATTAGACCCTGGACTGTGTTCCTGCTGACTTCAGAGAGAGCATGACCACAATAATTCACCAAGAGCAGCTCCCTGGAGAGCTCCCTGTGCTACAGCCACAAGAGTAGTAGAGGTCTACATGTCACGTGGGTTTTAAATAAGTATCTGTTCTGCACTGACTGTGTAGAAACCTATGTGTCAGATAAGATTATGTGATGATTGAAAGGCTGCAGTGCAGGCAGGCAGAGGAAAAAGCAGATAGAGCCTCTTTGTTACACCTGAACTTACTCTGTCTTTAGGAGCCAGGAGGTTTAAATTACATCTAATACTGACAAATATTTATTTTAAATGGCAGTCATCTCTGTGACCTGTAGTATATGAAAGAAGCATAGGTCACTCAAATGACAGAGTATAATTTTGAATTCAATATTGAGCAATTTTATCAAAAATAAAGTCCAAGGGCATGTAAGAGGTGTGGAATGTATGTGGTGTGTGGAGTGCACTTGTATGCATGGACATTCCTGTGCTGGGAATGGAGAGGACAGCAAGGAGCAGGGAGGGGTAGGCTTGATTGGATGTGAATAATGGGCTTGATTTCCAGGCTTTTCATCATGCAGCCTCTTCCAGACTGAAAACTTTCCTGTTCTTCCTGTCTTAAAGCAGATTTCATGGCAAAACAATTCCAAGACTTTGGCGGTCATCCAAACGTACTTGGAGCTGTAGTATTTTAACTGATCAGCAGGCTCCTTTAATTTTTTCTGTCAGGCTGCCAAGCTCTTGCTGTATAAAGATAATCCCCAGTTCAGCTTTACTATCTGAAAATACTTACTACTTAGGAAGCAGTGTTGTAGGAAAAGTAGTGTTTGGCCTTAGTGAATCTGGGACATTACAGACACACAATTCTGATTTTTTATATATTTCAGCTATATTTATGTATGGCTCTTAAAAAGAGTTTAACAAATTGATAGTAAGTTCTGCCTAAAAATAGTGGGTGACTGATATTTACATCAATTTCTGTAGGCAGTGGGTAGGGAGACTCTTCCTTGTATTTTTAAAAAGTCTTGTTTATTATTAAATCGTAGATTATTATACACCTTCATCGTAGGCAATGCTAATGTGGATTTGTGGAAAGAAAAGTCATCTGATAACAAATTATGTGAAATGAAGTTGCAAATTGTACAGTCACTTAACTTTTAATTCAGACTGCATGAGACTTGAATTCTTTCTCCTTAAGGGCAAGATTCTGAAGTCTTTATTCATAAGAAGTAACCTGATTGCAGGCAACAGGATTGCTCCTCATAAGCTATATTACCTGCAAGGGCATGATGCACATATCCTGAAAATACAGCAGATTAGTTGGATGGTAATGTATAGGAGAGTAAATTTTGAGGTTATGCATGTCTTCTTAATTTGTTTTTCGATCCATTAAGCTCAGTTCCCTTGTTCTTCATCATTAAAAGTCAGGGAGGAGACAGCATGGTGAGTGAGCACAGCCTGGCAGGGCAGGGTGCTGGGGGCTGTGCCTGTGGACTGTACGAGCTTGGACCACCCTGACACTGCTGGGCAAATGTTAGATGCTTGCAGAGAAAAGAGAAAATTTCCAATCTTTTCTTTTTTTTTTGGGATGGGTGATGGCAGGAGGGGAGCTCATGTCACTAAAACAAACAATAGTTTAAAAGGATTTGAAACCACTTGATGCATGCCTTATTCTGGATGTGGATTTTTACCCCTACTCTAACCACACTGCTCAGAATCTCAGTGAGCTTTTGTGTCTGTTTTGGTTATTTTGCAAGGCCTTGGGCTTTGGTTGTCAATGCATGTTGCAGAAAGCAGCAATAATTGAGCAGTTGTAGTGATCTTTATTACAGGCATCTACATTTTGACAACTACTATATTATATAAGTCCCTACATAGTTTCTGTCCTTTTCAATAACTGGCTATGGGGAGACTACATTGCCTTCAATAGGGAGGCTACATTTTTTTGCAAAGCAGTAAAATTGAATTATTTTCATGTACAAAATTCCTTTGGGCTATCTTTTTTACAGTCCTGGGATAATTGTGTGCTTGCACTAATGTTTCCTGATGGATTGTACCAAAATGGCTTTATAAATGGCATTTGGACATTTGGAAGGTACAGCTTTTTTTTTCCTTTTTATTTTTTTCCTCATCTGGCCATAACTGTGCCACATTCAAAAGAGGGCATTCAAAAGAGGGCTTTCCAAGAAGAGCAAGGTTCCTACTGTGCACACTTAACAGGGTGACATTTTAGTGCTTACTTTTTAGCAGTGTTGTTACTTTGCAGATTTTTGTAAACAGTGACTATCAAGTATGTGCGGAAATGCTGACAGTAGCATTGTAGTAACTTGGAGGAATTTTTACCACCTCTGAAGAATAGAGACTTTTCATTCATGATCTTTTTATTCATTAGAAAGTTTCTATGTTTTCAGAAAAATAATACTTCTGTTTCAAGTGAACATGACTCCTTCTAGTGAGAAAACTGGCTCAGGAATCCTCACTGCATGTATAAACTAAGTTTACTTTTACTTCACATCCTATGGGCTGGGTTCGGCTTCCTTCCCATTTTCTTCTCCCTCTGTGTTTTTCAGGTAAATCTCAAATCTGACACATTTTTCCCAGGATCTTGTTGCTCTACTGATCATCTCTGCTGTTCCTATAGTGTGCAGCCCAGTAAAGTCTCAGGTCTGTTCCTGCTGTTAAGGAATCCTCAACAAAGTAGTTGAACAAATGCTCAGGGAATGCCATGTAAGATCTGGAGAACATCTTATCATTCCAGTGATACCTGAGTTTTTACCCAAATCTTGCATCTGTGGGTCCTTTTACTACTGTTTTCATCTTGGCTTTATATGGTATCCACTACATCTTCTTGCAGCACTCTGTTGCCATTAGTGGATTACTAAAGGAAAATCATGCTCTTATTTAACTCTGACTCCTTCTATAATTTACTCCCCCTCAAACTGCAGAAAGGAGTTTTTCCATAGTGGATCAATGTAGGATGGAGGCTTTACCCTGAAAAGCCACTAATTTGAACAAATTTCCAGTATATCTCAAGGTATTCAAATGACCTTAAATTCCTTAAAAAAAAAAAATCAGCACAAGTAACATCCCTGTGTTTACCATAAAAGTAGTTTATGGAAAGACAAAAGTACATGCCAATTCTGAAAGTCCAGATTTCTGTTCATCAGTTTGAAGAAACAGTATTTCTTGGAGTTTAGTGCTATTATACAGGAGGTTTATAGTCACAAGGGGTAATCTGAGAATGAACTTCAAAATGTGCATCCCATCACTCAATTTTCATTACTTCTGGAGAGTTTTTCTGTATTTATGCCACTGCATCTGACAGATCCTAACACTAGCTCTTATTGTTACCTCTTCCCCAGCAGTGTGCATTCAGACAGCAGAAAAGAGAGTTTCCCCCCTCCTCAGATAAACTCTGACCCAATTTGGGCTAATCTTGGGAAGGGCAAGTGTTGCCAAAAGCTGCTGGGGAGCTTCAAGAGGAAGAGGACACAGAAGAGCTTTGCATGACATCCCAGTATAAGTCAAAGCTTAGTCACTTATTAGCTCAGCATTGATGACATTAGCCACTCTACATTCAACCTCAACCTCGTTTCTTCAGAGGTTTTATTGTTATGGAAGGTTTTTTAATGGAGAAAGATATGATAAAACATCAGCTTCAGCACATAATTATCCTTAAAGTAATGAAAAATACCCAGAGTTTAAATTTCTGTCCTACCACAGCTTTTGTCTGAGCAGGAATATTGTAGAACTTTTTCTTGAAATTTCAGAGAATGAATTTCTTTTTGTTTCCTTTTGTTATGATCATCATACAGAGGTAAATGAGCATGATTCCTTTTCTGACTCCAGATATCCTGTGGGAATCCTGGGAGGTTGTAGAGGCCACAAAGCACCAAAAATAATTTTAGAAACAAGAGGGAAATTATTTGGTCTCAATGCTGATTTCTTTCCCTACTTACTACAGTAGGGAAAACCCAAGGGTTAAGTTTATGACGTTGCTGTGTACTTGAATGTGAGATCTGCTAGCTTTGATGCTGTCAACAGTGTAATTCAAGTTGTGGTGTTCCTGCATAATTTCTGAGGATGTCTGCAAGAGGAGAAATTCAGGAATTTGCCAAGCTGTGAGCAAGAAGAGCCTTAAAAAAGTGAGTGCTATGGTTGGAACAGGAAGAACTAGTTTTTATTGACTCCTGTTGCAATCATCTTAGATACCGAATACATTCTATACAATTTAAAAGCTCAAAACTGGCAATTACAAAGTAAACTAGAATACTTTGACATTCTGCTTTGAAAAATGTTTTATCACTTTTTATGTTCTTTAAGAAAAGCGCTTGATATTGAGAAATGTGTAAAAGAGAACATACATAGAATGGGTGGGGTTTTCTCTGATTTTTTTTCAGCTACCACTCAATAAGTGACTTTAGCACTAAAGGGAGTTGTGAAAATTCAGCTACAAAAGTTCCATCCTGAGTGGAGCAGCACAGCCAAATCTGGTGAAGGAATGTGTTGTTGGGGCACTTAATAACCAGAGCAGACATGGTAAGACTCCCTATTTTTCTGGATGAAATAAACCATGCCAGTTCTTTCGAGTCATTGTGTTGTCACCAGGGGCCCTTACCAAACTGTTGATATGGGATTTTATCTTTTGTCACCTTTCCCTGAATTACATCAGAGAAGTTTTGCAACTTATATCTGATCTGTTTAATGCAAAATAAAAGTAAAGATCTTTTTTTTTTCAGGTTTATTCTCTAACGAGTACACAACAGAGTAAAAGTGAACAAACACATACTTTTATCTTGCCACTTTTCATTGAAGTCTTAGTAGTAGGTGTAGAGGGAGAAACATTTTGAGGTTAAGAATATCTTATTCTTGATATTCATTTTGCTGTGTGGGCAAATCAGTGCATTTCTCTTTGCCCTTCTTTCTCAATCTGTGAAACAGAGATACTTCTGCTCTGAGAGTTGAGATGGCTGGACAGTGCCATTGTGGTCTAAATCCCAGAGCAGTTTCAGAAACCTGAAGGAATCGGCATCACTGCGACTTAGTTGGGAACAGTCCTGGTTTGGTCTAGGTATGTGTCAGCAGAAAAATTGATCTCAGGAGGGTAAGACTGAAACTGTGACTTTTCTACTAGTGATGACAATGCAGTGAAATGCAAGGAAAGATCCACACTGTTGAAGGAGACGTGCTCTTGGTACATTCAAAGATGTAAGTGTCTTGTGGTTACTTCTGTGGTAGCTGTAGGTCTGGAAGGAAATTAGGAAATGTGATTGTGAAAGAAAAAATATGTTGACTGGAGCACTAGGAGACAATTACCCTCTCTGCTATAGGATAACAGGAATTGACTGTTTTCTTTTATGATTGGATAAAAGATAAATTCTATTCCAAAGAGACTTCTTGAAAGGCTGGCTCCGTTAGTTATAGCAACCTCCCCTCAGTCACACTCCACCTTGCCCTCTGGGCAGCCCCTGTAAAGTGTCCATGGTTTGTTTATAGTCTCACCACCCCCTATTTAAGCCTTGGAGGATATGCTTAGAGGAAAAATGTCAGGCTGTACCTGTGCTGTGGGAAATTGTCTTTCTGTCATACTGGAGGCTCTTAAGCCCTTGTACTATTGCTCTTGTTCCTCTCTGCTTTGAAGAGAACAAAATTACTCCAGGTTATAATGCTGATTGTATTTTGTTGTTTGGTTGGGTTTTTTTCAAAACTACCCAAGCAGCAAAAAGAGATCACCCAAAATCTCTGCAGAGGAAGTTTAATGTACTGTAGGGCTCTTGTCTAATTTGACATGTTACCTGAAAAGTAAAATCCTAGAGAACACTGATTGGAATGACAGGAGACTGGTGTCTTCACAAGTCCTTGTTTCTGGCTCTCCATTCCCTATGCAGGCCCTGCAATGGCCCTTTGCCAGAGCTTTTGCTGCATTGCTGCTAGCTGATGTAGCTGGTACATTCTTATTTCTCTCTGAGAGGTGTTTGGGGTAGGTAGGAGTCATCAGAGAACTGATACATACAAAGAGTAAAATCATAGCAGAAAATGGTCACCTTCCAATTTTACGCCATTAGGATTTGCAGGATCCCATTAATCACAGTTGTCTGGCTGCTCAGCCCCCAGGAAGTTTCTTAACGTACCAGAAACTTGTGCTTACACAAAATGGGTCAGGACTTCCTCTTCTCTCTGACTGCATCACATGTGTATTAGTCTGATGATGCCTTGCAGCATGCAGTGGAAGCAGGTGGCTTTCCTGGAAGGGGCTGTTGCAGATGTGTCTCTGGAAGTTAGTCCCAGAGATACTCCTGTGGCACACATCTGTGCTGATCTGGACTGGGAAGGGAACTGGGGGTCTTTTTTTAGGGTGTTACTACTCCCCTCTCTATGTTTGGACTTCTGCTTAGAGCAGCAGAAAAATTGTGATGCCAAGTTTGTGGGTTGTCTTCTTGAAACTGGGGAGTGTTGACCATGCTGATGCTGTGCCTGTAAGAAGAGTTGGGTGTGGGAAGGAAGGCTGGGGTATGTGCTGGTGTGAGCTGACTGCCATTTCTGAGGGAGAGCAAGCAAACAAACTACTGCCAGGAGAGAGGAAGTGTATGCCTTGGGAGAAATGACAAGGGGGAGGAACTACTTACCAAGAGAGGAGACTGGAGCAGGGAGCCCTTGGTGTAGAAACAATATTTGTGATCACTGATCAATCATACCACCTTGGCATAAGGGATTAAAAAGCTCTCTGTTGACAAAGAGCTGGATTGGAAAAATGTGTGGAGGCTCCACAGTCAGGTGGTTTGTGCTCACAGGCATGGTGGGACTCAGGGGTAGGCCAGACTATTTCTCTGCTGCTGCTGTCTGACCATTGGCCAAACTACATATTTAGAACAAATAATATTTAAGTGAGCACCAAGTTTTATAGCCTAGATTTATGCAAGGGTCAAGTACTACCCTATCTCCCAGATTCCTGATTTCTGCATCAGGTGTTATTTCTGTTCCTGTTTCAAAACTATGACCAATACTTTAAGAAAGAGAGTCTCTGCAATTGTTCTTCAGATGTGTCTGAACTTTTCTGGCCTTACTGTAGCACATAGGTGCCTTTTGCTTCTTACTCTGTTTGTCCTTCTCTGATGATATTGGAAACTTTCTCCCTTCCTCCCCCACTCATGTAAATTAGCTGTGCTTATCAGAGTGCTTGAAGCATAGGCAGGGTGGTTTGAGCTCAGGATTGCAGCAGCACTGCTTAATCCAGTCAGACCTCTGATTCTCCCCACCTTGCACCACATGAGCTCTCTGAAGCAAAAGGGTTCCTCCTCAAAGGCAGCTGCAGTATTAGGATATCTTCGTGGCACAGAGGACAGCTCAGGAGTTCTTGTTTCTTTAACACATCCTTGAACAAATATGCCAGTGCATGTATAAACCTGAATAAATGCTATTTTTCTTGGACTTTCATAGGGAGCATGGAGGAATGTATGGCTCAAGCACTCACTATATCAGACTGTTCTGGCATAAAGTGCTTCATAGCAGCATGGCCATAAAGCAGCAAAGCTATAAAACATCACTGCAGAGAGAGGTGGTGAGTTCATAACTCAGCTGCTCCATCCTTTCTGAAGAGGTGTCAGCTCTATAAGTGAACCTTTCAGTGCTAAATTCCTCTCTCCAGACAGGAGAAGCAGGGAATAGCCCACCTGGAAACAAACTAACCCTAAGAACATTTCCCTTCCCAACTTATTAACATGTAAAATCCTTGAACTGACCCTAGAGTAGATTTTAACCCAGAAGTGAGGGCAGGTACCAAGGGATTAGTGGACTTTTACCACTATTGTTGGATTAATGTGGGAAGTGATCTGGTTTTGATGGCACTGATCTGTAGTGCAGAAATGGGAAGAGGGCTGCTTTTGCATATAGTGGTGTGGAGTTGTGGGTTGGTGGAGTTCCAACCACCATGTGCACCTGTGTTAAGGAGAAAGGAAGCAAGAAGTATGTACTTATCAGAGAGTCTGCAGTTAGAAAATAATTTCCTGCCCATCCATCATCTTTAAATTACTTTGTAAGCTTTGCAAGTTCCCAACTCTGCTGTCTGTAGACACCGCACCTGTGCAGTGTGGATGTGAGTGGGTAACCACACTAATGAAGAATTAGCAATCCACATTGAATAAGAGAATGAAGTTAATCCAGGAAAGCATCAGCTATTTGAATGCCTTCTTTCAAGATATTACTGTAGCTAACCTTTTCTTTGGGTAGTCAGGGAGTTTTTGCTCCTAGCTGAGCTAGTCAGAAGGAAAGAGACAGACGACTGTGAGCTATGTTAGAAGGTAAGTCAGAGTTGTGCTTACTACCTATGGAGACCCAATGGCTTGCTTAGAGATGTAGTTATGACTGTCTTCACTGTTGTGCTCCTCTCCTGTTGTGGCCTGACTAATTGTGTGTAGTGGGCTATGTCACAGATCTTAAAACAGTTCTTTCCATCTCTTTGTGGGTATTCTCTCTGGTTTTATGTGTTTGCAGTGCTGTGTGTCTCAAGGGGTAATGATCAAGCACTCTGCCACTGTTGTGCCACAACTGGCTGAAAAATCAGTCTTGCTTTTAATTTTATCCATCTCAGCCAAGCCTCCAGTGCCCTTCTTCCTGTGCACTGGAGATTTTTAACTTGTTTTATTTAAAGTGAGAAAGCTTTCATAACAAAATCCAGGCTTGCATTTTTACCTACCACAGAAACAAAACCTAAATAACTATTAAGATTGTTAATGGTTTGCTTAAATGTAACACTTCCAGATCAGCCCTTCTTATCAGTCAGAAGTTTCTGGGACCTTTTGTGTTCAGGTCCAGTCTAGCACTCCTGTTTTTTTACCCACTCCTGTCTCATTGAGGGCTCATTACTAATGCTTGTAAATATCTCTGATGGTAACAGACTGCAGGTGTTTGAGATATGGATATCAATATTGTACTCAGAATTTATCAATCAACCTATCTGTAGATGATTTGTACTATTTATCTCCTAATGAAAATGGAAGTGCAACTCCTGGAAAATGGTAGGGGACTTGAAATAAGGAAGCTTGCCAGCAATCCTTGTGAGCCCAGGGTTGTTGAGCCTTACACTGTGTAATAGAAATTGATGCTGGTTTTAGATGTGAAAGTGAACATGATGTTTCACTGGAGATGTGAGGAACACAAGGTAGCAAAATAAAAAGATTCAGGTAGGCTCCTATTACACCACTTCCACCAAAATAACACTCAGATGCTTGGTCTTTCAACAGGTGATGGTTGCAAGTAGCACTTGTGCATGTTTGAGGTTTCAAAATTTAGTTGCTGTGTAAGTGAAGTTGGTTAAGGGGCTGGGGAAGAGTAGCCTGTTACAGCAAAGGCTCAGTGTGATTTCATATGTCTTTGGAAGCCTGCAGGTGATTAAGCTTTGCTTTGGGCTCAGCTCATTACACAGAAGAGAAGATTGATAGAAAGAACAAATATTGATCGTAATTTCTTCTAGAACTTAAAGGTTAAAGAAGAAGTTTAGTCTGTCTTCACATAAATGAAGCTTGCAAGCTTTTTAAGGAGAAAATGGTGTGCATTTTTGAAGGAATTGTAGAGGAGTCAAATGCATTGACAGACAGTATTTGGCATTTGACTACTCCTGAAGTCACTGCAAGGTGTGGGATGCTGCACAGGGCAGACAGAGTTGGAAGAATTCCCTGGAATTAGAAACACTTCTGCTTTTCCCTTCCTGCAGGACAGTAGGGTAACCTACTTCTCATCTTCTAATGGCCACGAAAGAAATGAACAGCCCTCTATGGCTGTGCAGTGGCACTGGCTTGGAACTCAAAGTGTTCCTTTTATTGCTGCTGTTGTTCCCGTGAAAATGATCCACACTGAGTTTTGCGAAGCCTGCATGAGGAGTCTTGAATCTTCTGTAATGGAGGGGAATAAAGCTAAAGCACAGACTGGGGCACAGTATGAAGAGCTGCACTGTGCTGTTCTCTGCTGTAACATTGAGATGAATGTCCACTGATGGCTGAGCCTCTCTAACTCCTAGTGACTGCAGAGAGGTAGCTGCATTTGTTGCACTTCTCAGGTTCTGCTTGCTCTATGCAACCATGATGGATAATGAGCTATTCAAAGCCATTTGGACTCATTTGTCTAAGTAGAGTGTCAGCTCCAGGCTAATCCTGTGAATTGTTTAATAATCTTCTACCCTGAGAGCACAAGTGCAGAGATATCTCTGGAGCACTTAATCATTTGCATGGTGTTTACTCAGTTTATACCTATGCTTCCATTTTTTTTGCTGTACTGTGTGAAGTTGCATATGAGCTGCCTGCAGGGCCTGGGTGAACTGAAGGGAAAGGTCCTGCAATCCTTCCCTTCTCTGGGGTTTTGCACCCAAGGTGTGGGGTGGAGGCTTCATCCATGAGAATGATGATTTTCCCCTAGTTTGAGAAAAGCTTCTTGGTTTTCTTTCCTTGTAACCATGCTTAACCCATCAGCTGCTTGTGAATGTTTTAATTCCTGATTTATCTGTCTCACAGTCATGCTCTTGAAAGCCAGATTGGGGCTGATTCCCAACCTAGATGTGATAGTAACTTTCTGCAGAGAGAGAAGCAGAGCATATAGAGGCTTCTAAGTAACCCAGTGATGCTGGTTTCATAAGTCCTTGCTAGTTTGTTCTGTTTATGCAGCCTGGGATTTGGATTACCTAACAGTGCATGTGTCATCTCAACCCTGTGACTGGTTACACACCAGGGTCCCCAACAGGAACCCCAGACAAATGTTTTAAACACTGCATCTTTCAACTTGGTCCACAATCTGCCAGTGTTATACACTGCCTGTGTAAAACTGTTCATTTCTAATCCTTTAAAATAATCTTTGGTGCCTAGAGTGACCTGTTGTTCTAGTGTGGGACTTGTGGAATAACTGTGTGGGGTAGCAGTGTAGTGGAGGATAGGAAAAATGAGATCATGGTGTGACAACAGCATGCAGACTGTCAATCCAGAGATTCACAACTGAACAAAAAAGTTTGGAAGTAATGATTAAGGTATGAAAACAAATTTTCATCAAGTAACATGCTTACCCTGATGATTTCTTCTTCCTAACCACGATCCAAAGATTTTGCTGTTGCTGTTGATTTTATCTGGAGAGCACTGTCAGTATTATCAGAACAATTAGCCTGCTGAAATTTAAGATGGATATACCATTCTATGCCTGGTACTTTAGTTTGTGAATACTTACTACATCCTATACTTATTTGCAAGCCCATTCACTCAAGGCAAGATGCCAGTTGCATGCTTCTTCATTGGGCAGAGATCTTTTGATCAGTTATCTCACATAATCTTTTTGAATTTCACTTGTACTAGGTATTTTCAGATACTGTACATATTAATGAGAATATTTTCCACTTTGTTGGTCCCTTGACAAATGTAGATATTGGCTGAACAATTCTTTTGCTTTCCACCTAACCCAAGTATTCTTGTGAAATTTGTAGCAAGTCTTATATCACTGTATACACATAATTTTCTGAAGTCTATTTCAACTGTATGCGCACAAAATGTGTATGAATAAAACAGATAAGGAAACTGAAATTCTACAAGATCACATCATGTTGAAAATGAATGTTTCATAACCATCCTGAAACAAAGTGTATGAGTTCTGGACATTGCAAACAGGAAAGAGAAGAACTAATCCTGACTAATGTGATTTTCTATGACCTGAAGGACTGAAATAATTTTTTTTTTTCTTTGCCTTGGAAAAGAATCCATTTTTCTGCATGGAAGGAAGCAGGACAGAAATGTGGCACCTGAGGAAGAAATGGGAATTTATCAGAGGTGAAATCCCTTTGGTTCTTCCCACTGATCACATATTCTCACTCTTGATCCTCTTCCTGCTTAAAAGCCCCAGGTCCTAATACAAGCTTTTTAAAAGAACCCTCACACTTTCCCTAACTGAGAAGCTGAAACACTTTTATGCCGGAAAGTTACTGAATAAGCAAGTGTACACTGAGCTGAGCAAGAATCTCTGAGGAAGAACAAACTCTTTTTAAGTTTCTTTTATTAGGGATTTAGGTCTGAATTTGGAGTTGCTGATTTAAAGAGGAAATAATAGGCAAATTGGTGATGACCTTCTTTTTACCAGACCGTACCATGTGGAAAGTCAGGGGAATCTTATCCTAGATTTCAGTGGAAGTAGGGCTGAGAGTCCCTCAGCATCAATGGTAACTTGTTTCTGTTGGACTGGGAGTTATTTGCAAGAATTTTGATGCAGAAAAAGAATCATATAAATCTTGAATCTGGAGTATTATCTGAAAGACATTAGTAGCTTCTTATCAATGAAAACAGTATTTTTGTCCTTCCACTTTGAATTTATTTCGTGTTTTTATTTCCAAAGGGTAATGAACTAATTACTTTCACAGTTGTTGTTTCAAAAGACTAAAAAGAAAGACATTGCCTCCAAAATAAAGATACCTTGAGTATACCTGCTTCTGCAAATTTAGACTGCTCTTTTTCAAACCAGGATCTGTGGTTGTGCATCTACAAAACTGCATTTTGGTGAGGAGGCCCATCCATATTTTCATGTCCTGCAGAAAAGACCCTGCCTAGTGGAGGGGTGCTGCTGCTCTGTCAACATGGCCTATCAGTGGAAAAGCTCAGTAAAGGTTCTTTCTTCAGAGATACATTTGATACCATGAAGAGTTTAGATACTTAAAGTTTTAAAATTTTCAGAGACACTTTGGTCAAAGCCATTTGCATTGGGACTGTAATACTCTTGGGGAATCCTTTGTGGATGATCAAGTGAATTTTCTACTTGCTGGAGAACTTGCACTTTAAGATATGCAAATTCTCTAAATTGTATGTGCATTTAAAATCTGAGTGTACCAAGGGTAAATAAAACTGTGGAAAGCCAGTGCCATGTTACTATAGATAAAAACTTGCTAGGCAGCAATAGATCTTCTAGGCAGTACTCTGTGTATAATTAATATCCTAATCTAGATTCTGCTGAAGCTAGGGGAAAGATTTTCACCAACTCCAGAAGAAGTTAAATAAGGTTATTAGCTGACCGCAGTGTTCGTGCGCCCATGTAATCATGCTAAAAGACTTCAAAAAATTCAGTGCTGCCTTATTAGTTACTATAGTGATAAGGATGAGACCATTACTGAACATTGGCCTATTTGGACTAGTTGAAAAATGGTTGAAGATGATTTCTGCATTCTTCCTGCTCCTTTTGTATTTCTATTTCACAATTCTTATTGAATTAATGTCAGAAATGTCCCTGTGCTTCACCACCCTATGCTGCATAAGGTGATAACATATGTCAGGAGCCATCTGTTGATGTGCTTCAGTTGGGTGCTTTTCCTGAAGTTTAGAATTATACAGCTTTCACTCTGTGGATTGTCAGCACCCAGCTGGACACCAACATACCATCATGGCATTCCAGGGAAGCTCAAACCCCTTCTGATGGGAGGGATAACTCCTTCTGCATGGGGCAAAGCCATGCCCTCCACTGCTTTCTGGGAATATGATGAAGGTCCTTTCATCCCCGTGGAAGGAAGATCTCTGATAACTCAGCATAGTTTGGGACTATGGCTGCTCAGGGTTTATAGTGTGAGCTTTGAAAGTTCTTTTTCTCTGCTTAGTGGGGTAGGTAACAGTTGAGTGGAAGTTGCATTCAACAAGTGTTTGAAGGTAAAAAGAGAATATTGAATGTATTGAAGGAAACTGAATGAACCTGTAACTAAAAGCTACTTTCAGCTTCATCACTTACCATCAACAATCCAAGATTAGTGTGTGCTTACTAAGAAGGACATGCTACTGAACACACCTGGTGTTGTTTTCTTTGCTTTCTTTCTGAAAGGGGGTACAGCATATGGGGATCATGCACCCTGCAGCCTTGTCCGAGGAGGCCACAGGCAGAGCAGTCCCATTATGGACAATAAAGCACTTGCCATGGAGGTGAAAATATTATCCCACTCTCTGGAAAGGTTATTAGCTATTGGAAATATTTTTATTTTGGTTTGGTTTTGTTAATTTTAATTTTAAATTTCTAATTTCTCTAATTTGTTACCAGCTAATCTCTAAATTGTTATTGAAAAGTTACCTCTGCTTTATGTTGCCAGTTCAGGTGTGTTAGCCAAAGTGAGAAGAGGGAAGTTTGCATTTGACCTCTTGGAATAGGAAAAAGCCTATGTAAGCTGCACATTTGCAATTCATTTAATGTCAAAACCTGAAGGGGAATAATGGGGTAAGGAATTCTGGAGTTTGTGGTTTCACTCTAGGACACCCTGGGCTGTATTTAACCTCATAGGCATCCAGTTAACAACCTAAGAACAAAAACAAGAAGCAAAGGCTTCCTTCTATGGGCTTATGAAATAATTTTCAGCTTGTCATTAACTCTGTCAAGCCAAACTGATATCTATTACAGTCTTCAATAATTTGTGCCAAATCATATGTTTCAACCCTTAGTAATTTCATCTAGGAGTATGTTTCAATCTTACTTTGGGTTTTGTTGTTGTTGTTGTTTTTTTTTTTTAATGTACTCAGTGCTCAAAGCTAATATCCCTGGGTCATCATTCTCCATAGTCACATCAGGAAATTAAAATTTGAAAGAAGAAAGAATTGCCCTAAATGTGTGGGGTTTTTTAAGTTCTGTCAGTAAATGCTTATGTAATGGAAACTTCATGTGTAACTACAGCAGTACCTGCTGCCATGCAGGTGAACTGGGAACATGAAGTCAGTTTTCCTTCCTGGGCAGCTGGAAGGCACAGGCTTCTCCATGACCTTGGGGTGAGCCTTGCCACCTGTTGCCCTTTTTATACAAAAGTAGCCTGTGCCAGCCAGCAAGGGCAAGCGCTGACCTTCCTGGGGAGAAGCAAGAAGAGCTCAGGAGGGCAGTGAAGCAGCTTGGCAGAACAGTCTGGTTTGGAGCACGTGAAATGCTTGTGAGTGGGACGAGAGTCCCAGGCCTCACACGCTGCCAGCTCTGCTCCTGCCTGCTGGCACTGCCAGCACCTGCACCTGGTACTGCCACTACCATGGCCACATACAGCAGGCACTGCTGGCTGCTGCTGCAGGGAGCCCGGCTTAAAATTACTCTTTCAAAATGATTGAGTGTATCATCTCTCTCCAAGCATCTTTGTAATAGTAAACATTTCAAAAAACAATTAATGGAGGATCAAATAGGAAAAGAAGCCATAAAATGTTTATGTAACTTCACATAAAATAATTGCCTTTAGTTTAGCTAATCAAAAGTTTGGCTAGATCAGCTTAAATAATTTTAATTTAAAATTAAGCTTTAAGTCTGAACTTAAAATCTTTGCTCTCTTCATCCATCATATTCATCTATCAATTTCTTAGCTTCTAATTGTTTACAGCTCTCCTGCATATCCATATGCTGCCTTTACCTTGTGGAGAAAAAGAGTCATTATCTAAATAGTGACCCAGCTGCTGGGTTTTCTGCTTATATATCAGCATTCAGGATGGTAGTGATTCAAGGCTCAGAATACATATGAGATGTGGTCAGATAAAATTTGCATTATCACACAGAGGTTGAACAACCTTGTAGTAGGATCTGTCACTGCTTCATAGAAGAAAATATAAGCAAGAAACTTGATGTATTAATTTTTGGGAGAGATAAAGTTGGGGGATTTTCTGTCTGGTAAATTTTTGTTGCTGCTAGATACTTCTAGACAGAGATTGAAAAATCAGTTTTCTAAAATATCAATAGGTAGGTGTCCATTAATGTTATGTAAAAATAAATCAAAGCATTTCAAATAACATTTTTTAGTACCATTAAGTGGTTTGTTACAAGAAGTAGTAGTCAAATATTCCTACAGGCCCATCTCTATATAAAGAAATGGGAATTTCATTACCAGGATGCATAAGATATATTTCCAAAAATAAATAAATGCTTTCTCATCACTCTAGGAGTTATGCATCTTAAAATATAAGAAAACAAAACAGAGAACGAACTCTGCTCCAGCTGGGCTGTGGTGTTACATGGGGCAATGGAGGGTTGCATGGACCGCAGGCCATGGCTGGAACAAGGAAAGATCAGGTATATGATAGAGTGAGATCTCTCCAATAGGTAATTGGAGTGGTAGGTGTTGTAAGTGGGATGTGCTGGGGAAGCAGAAGTGATGGCCTGAACAGCTCATGCTGTTCAGGAATAGGATAGGGAGGTGTCATTTCCAAGAACTACTTGGTGTCCCAGCTCTAAAAGTTTCTTGGGTCCATGCATGGTGGCAGAGTTCATGATAGCCAGCACTCACTGCAGGGAAACAGTGCCAATACCTGGTACCTGTTTTGTGTAGACAACTGGATACATGTGCTACAGATAATTTGATTTATGGTGGTTCCTTATACCATACACATGGCCAAAAAATGCTTATTTTCCTCTTATAACCAATGTTTAACTAAGGAAAGGCATATTTAACCTGTTTTTCATGTCTATTTCCCATAAACACAAGTTTGTGTAGGCAAGTTTGCTATTCACAAGCCAGACCTATTTTTTTTCCCTGCAGCAACTCTGTGAATCACCCCATTGCAGTGGAGGAAGGAGGGTGGAATTATTTCCACACATTTTCAGAGACAATGGAGGTGATTGATGATGAAGGGCCTTGACAGGTTGTTCACTTAATCCCTGGATTGGCTTTTATCCCAAATGAAGATGTAGTTTACTGACATACCTTGCTGTGGAATACTTTCATGGGCTGTATGATGATCTTATCCATATCCCTCAAGCCTTTTATTGAAAGTATTCCCAGGACTTTTCTTCACCACAACATCAACTCTTTATCTCTCTCCATGTCTAAACACTGCTTTGCACTGAAGCAGGAAGGAGTGTGCAACCTCAGCTTTGTAGGTGTGAAGAAGCATGAACCAATACCTGAGCTACTCCAGCTGCCAGCCTGAGCTCCCTGCACTTAGTCCCCTGTTCCCACAGAAGCTAAGCACTGGAATGGGGCTTGCCACACATAGGAACTGTAAGTTTTTTCCAGAAGCCTGTGCTGTGGCACCTCTTTGTGCTTACAGGGGTGGCTCCTGTGCATCCTCTCTATTCATTTAAGGCAGGTAGCTGCTAACTTCCAATGCCTGCTTGTCCATTGTTTTGGTCTGGCATCTGCAAGTTTGATTTGTTTGGCATTTGATGGCCTGAGGCAGATGAGATGTGGGGCCAACCTTTCAAAAGCAGAGCTCTGTTTACACACGAATCAAGTATTGTGACAGAAGTGTTACATGAAAATGCAAGTGACAGGATTAATGTATATGTTCCAGTCTGCAGATGAGTTTTGTAAGAAATAAGACGTTTTTTGGAATGCTAGGCACCAATTTAAAATCAGAGCCTCAAAATCACTATGTACAAGCTCTTTGGCTTTGGGAGAAAACTTAGGGCTCATTAATTCATTCTGTTTTCCCTTTCTGTCTCCTGTAGGCACTAGCATTGGGCTGGAGGAGCCCAAATGAATCCTTGCAAAGGTGGAGCATGCTTTTTAGCAGACAGCTTTGGGGAGGTGAGCACACCTCAGATTGAGACATCTTGTGAAGGAGATGTTCCTTACCATGACATCTGGCCTGCTCCTGGGGCTGAACTTGGCTTGTGTATCAATTCTCATTAGAGATAGTTGCAAGGAGGTGTGGGTATGTGAAGAATGTGAGAACATGTTGTGCATTTAGAGGTCATTGCTAGTGAGGGATATTCAATATACTGTAGTCTGGCACTATCTGGGGTTCTCCTGTTTGGTTTTGTGCCAGTGAACTGAAAATTCTACTGAATAGAACAACTTACTCCTTTTGTCAGCCAGAAAAGACTGTGATCAAGATACGTTTCAGCAGAATAGATGGTATTTTATTTTTCATACACTTTGCTTCTTAGTTGGAGTCTAAACATAATAAATATTTAACTTCTGAGCTTTCTTGCTCTGATTATTTCTGTGTAATATTTTACTTGATGTTCAGTTAAGCAGATGAAACATTATTGTTGGTTCATCTGTTTTAGCAATATAGCTTTATACATTTCAAATTCTGTTCTCAAGTAGTTATTAAAAGTAAAGAACATATACTTTACCTCTTTTGTGTGATGCCTTTAACCCTCAAAAAGATTGATATAGAGAGGAATAGTGATTGGGGAAAATTTTTACAACAGAGAAAGTGAACAAGTAGGCTTGTTCATATTGCATTGGCATAAACAACCAGCAGAACATTCTTGTTATATTTGTCATTTCACTTAAATAACTTTCAAATTTGAAAAGCTTTCTGTTGATCATTTTGATGAGATAAGTAGTGAACTTGCTAGTAAACTTGCACCTGTGTACAGCTTAGAGGAGGAAAGAGGTGTTCTTTCTCTGAACTGTGAACCAAAGTTCAGAGAAAGAAGAAGCACTGGCAGTAAATGAACTGGCACAATTTAGTCTGTTGCTGTTTAGGCTGACTTTTCCAGTCCTGTGTCATTACATAGGCACCTTGTCATTTGAGGAAATAACATTTTTGTTAGCCTGACATAAGCAAGCTGAATCAGTTATGACCAGATTGTCTTGTTTTTACTGGACAGAATACTGTTTCCATGGAACTCCTCTGTCTCCTTCATATCTTCTGGGGTTCAAACTGACACCTTAATGCTGTGCAAAGGGCAGTTCCTGTGTGCTGAGTGTGAGCTAAACAGAGATGTTTTCCAGTTCATTCAGAAGTTCCTCAGATCCCAAACCATAAGATACACATTTCTATTATAGAGGATAGGGAGCAAGAGATGGAGAAATATTTGATAAACAGAGGCAGCAATAGAAAGTGGAAAGAGTAGTAAACATAGCTGAAAAATCCTTCCTGTATTTAAAAAAAACCTGCAAAGTCCTCAAAACCCAACAAAGTCATTACATGCTTAAAAACATGGAATTGCTATTTAAATTTGCTTTGTAATTTCTTTCCTCTTTTTTTTTTTTCTGAAAAACGCTCTAGATATCTTTTTGTATGTATGTATCTGTGTGTATATATATATCGGGTCTCCTTTCTGGTGTGCCATAGAAATATCACAATTTTTTTTTATCTGTGCCTTTATACAGAGGATTTTTAAACACTTTATTTTTCTGGTTAGGTATCTCATTGTTCAGAAGACTTAACACTCAGTACTCAACTCATGACTTCCTTACTTCTGTCTTTCCAAGTTGAAGAACTATTTATGGCAACATACTGAGGGTAAGTGAAGCAAGCTTTAGGCTGGCTCTGCACAGACCTTTATCAAGGGCCCTGCCAGTACAGCTCATTCATTAACTCAGTTTGTCTGAGTTTGTTTTCATCCATGTGAAAGGAAGGCAGATGACTGTAGTCTGTGGGAATTCCTTTACATATATATTTTTCATCTCTGACCTAGGACAGAGTTTCTTACTCCTGGGCCTCTCTTAGCTTTGGGACATTTGCTGCAGTGCCCAATATGATATGTTGTTTCTTAGATGAAACTGCATTTGTATGATGATGACATAGATCAGGGGAAAAAAAGGGTGTAGAGATAACCAAATTCAGTTGTCCTCAACAAACCAGTTCATCTGTTGCAAGCCTACAGTATCTTATTCTAGTATCTTCTTCACAGACTACCTTTTTATCCCAGCTCTAGTTGTCATAGAATCATGGAATCATTTAGTTTGGAAAAGACCTCTGAGGTGAAATCCAACCATTATGTAACTGTCATATAACCTCAAACTTAGGTCCCCATGTCACCATTGTCTTTCGATACGTGGCAGGAATATGTGCACTTGCAGCCCAAAAAGCTGACCACATCCTGGGCTGCATCAAAAGAAGAGTGGCCAGCAGGTGAAGGAAGGTGACATATGTCCTAGTCTTGTCCTCAGTCCTAGTGTTGGTTCCTGCTGTTCCCCACTGGGCCTCCACATAGACCCCAGACATGACTTGTCACCTGAAATTGCCCAAGGCTGTTGGTTAAACTGCTTGGTATCACCTGTGTGGGTGCCCTGGGGGACAGCAGAGCTCCTGGGGAAAAGCATCTCTTCTGCTGTAGTTGTCCTCAGGTCCTGCTGGTTCCTGACTCTGGAGGGACCCCACCCCCCTTTCCTGCTCCCTGGCCTTTCCTGTCAGTACTGACATTCCATTTCCCAAGTGTATGAAATTTATAAATGCAAAACGAGCATTATTCCATTTCTTACTAGGAAGAGGGTTGTCAAGACAGAAGCAACTATTCCTGACCCAGTAGCTCATGTGTTTTAGTTGCTATATATGTTAGTCATTTTGAAGTGCTTATTTATATAACATTTCTTTGGTTTTCTTCTCTTGAGATTGCACACAAGTGTTAGCAGATGCAGATACAGTATGGTAGAAGGCTAAACAGTCTGTTTTGTGTAAAACTGATACACTTGGGATGGTTCTGAGATGATACACTTAGGATTACCCGATTCAGTAGAGTGATCTGCATACCCTGTAAAGAAAAATAAAAAGAGTACAATTAAATAAAAAGAAAACAGTAATGACAAACAGTATGTATATATAAGAACAGTACTCTGATATCAATATTACAGGGAAAAATTACCAAGCTGAAAATTCTATAATGTTCATATGCTGAAATGGAAATCCTTTGCTTTGGGTAATCTCTTTATGGGATAATTATTAACATCTGTTAACATTGTGTTAATATTATGGTCCTGGAGATAGAAAGGATCCAAGAAAATGGATTGATTTTTCTATGGATCACCTTCTCCAAGCTCAAGAGTGGTCCATCCTCACATGCAGTGAAGCAGAGATGATCATCCCCTTCTACTCAGCACTGGGGAGGCCACAGCTGGAGCACTGCCCACTCTGGTCTCCTCCATACAAAAGAAACATGGAATACTGGAAAGAGTCAAGTGAAGGCCCATGCCTATGGTAAAGGGACTGGAGTTTTTGTCGTATGAGGTGAGGTTAAACCTCAAGAAGGAAAAACCTGGGGCTAGGGGAGGATCTTGTTGGTGTGTAAATATCTATTTTACAGGGAAAGATGGAGGCAGACCCTTCTTGATGAAAGGACAAGAGGCTGTGGACACAGACTTCAATACAGGGAACTCCCTTTAAACAAGAAAGCCAGAATCTCCTTTTGGATGTCTTTATTTACTTATTTGGTATATCTGATGTACTTAAAGAGCTGATTTCCATAATGAAATGGGTTCAGAGCCTGTATGCCCTGTACACCAATAAAAAGAGTTGGTGAAACCTCAAATATAGTTAAAATGTGTATGTAATTGGTAAAGGGTCCTAGACCATCCTGATCCAGAGGAACACCAGGTTCCTTTGTTCCCCTCTGTAAGACAGTCCAATATTTTCACTTTTCACTTTTCACTTTAGATTTTATGCTCCTACTTCTGTGTTACCTGTGTATTTTTTCCTACACAGTTTGGTTGAGACTGAGTTCCTGTCTTTTCTGATCAGCTGGCAGAAAGCTGATTTCAGAAAATAGTCCCTGGATGTATAATGTGGTGAGCATCAAGGGGCATCAGAGGAGTGATAACTGGCACTACTGAGATACCTATTTAAATATTGTGTTGCTGAGACTTTTGCAATTTCATGTTGCTGACAGAATTCATTAAAAGGTACAAGACATAGAAAGAGAGAGAGATTTTTTAGAGACTCTCTTTCCAGTGAAATACAAGACAAAACCAGTTCACTAAAGTTTCTTGGAGGAAGCACTAAAATGTGGTTTATGGCCTTTAGAAACCCAGGTGTGGAGAAACGTGCTGATAATGGATTAACTAGCATAGTAGATAAAATAATAGTAAGCTTTGGTGTTTGGCAGATGGAACATAAACACATTCAGGACAAAGCATGAAATCACCTGTGCCTGAGATATGTATGCAACTCTACCTCACTTGTTCTTTCATCCAAAATCCTGGACAAAATGCAAAAATCATTTGGCAGAGTCTGGCTATGTCTACATGAGCACGAAGTGTGGTGCAATAGGAGGGAAGCAGGACGGCCTACCCATGGCAGAGCAGCTGATGTCCATACTGCTTGTGCTCTGGGGCTTTCCTCAAGTAGCTTTAGTGTGGTGCTAGAGACTCTGTGCCCATCAGCAGCAGCAGTCAGTGAGATGCACTCCTGGATTAAATGCTTTCACTTCCTTTCCTGGGAAAGCAATTTATTTTGAATTTCTGAGTCACTCCATAGCGTGAACCAAGTGCAGTTACGTGGGGACTATCAGCAGCTTCACAATTGCCCTCCTCCTTTGTGCTAAAAAGTGAATGTAGGCTCCTTCCTTTCTTAAAATGCTGTTCTATGGGAAGTCCTTTGCCTGGTTTATACTCCAGTATAAACTGAAGCATTAGGAGACTCTAGTTGCCTTTATGTAAAATAAAAGTACCTCCAGTAATTTATAGAATACTATATATATTTGTGTGTGTGTGTGTGTATCTCTATATAAAAGTGTACAGCCTTAACACCCATATACACACTTTAAATAAAGAATATCCAGGAAACATAGGGAAATTATGGCAATGCAGAATGTGCAACATAGTGGGACTTTGACATGTGAGACGATGATTTACATGTCTAATGGACCAATGCAGCACATAGCCAAGCTGAAACCAGTTGAGGTAACTAAACTGCCATCCAGAGGTGCCTGGACAGACTTGAGAGGTGGAGCCATGACCCTCATAGAGCTCAACAAGGCCAAGTGCAAGGTCCTACATCTGGGTTGGGGCGATCCCAAGCATGAATACAGGCTGGGCAGAGAGCAGATTGAGGTGTAGCCCTGGGGAGAAGGACTTGGGGGTGTTGGTGGATGACAGGCTGGACGTGAGCCAGCAAATGTGCACTTGCAGCCTAGAAAGCTTAATGTGTCCTGGGCTGCATCAAAAGGAGTGTGGCCAGCAGGGTGTGGGACAGAATTCTGCTCCTGCACTGCTCTCATCTGAATACTACATCCAGCTCTGGGGTACCAAGCACACAATGGACATGGACATCCTCAAGCAGGTCGAGAGGAGGGCCGTGAAGATGATCAGGAGCACCGCTCCTGTGAAGACAGGCTGAAGGAGCTGGGTTGTTTAGCCTACAGAAGGCTCTGGAGAAAAAGTACAGCAGCCTTCCAGTATCTGAAGGGAGGGTGTGGCATCTGCAGGACAGCTGGAGAGGGTCTTTTTACACAGGTATTTAGTGATAGAATAGGTTATGGCTTATAAAATGAAAGAGGGTGGGTTTAGATTAGATCTGAACAAGAAATTCTTTGTTATGAGAGTTCTGAGACACCAGAACAGGTTGCCTGGCAAAGCTGTGGATTCCATGTCCCTGGAAACGTTCAAGGCCAGGTTGAATGAGGCTTTGAGCAGCCTGGTGTATGCAGGCAGAAGTTCCAGTGGCAGAAGTTCCAATGGCAGAAGCATTGGAACTAGCCGATTGTTAAGGTTCCGTCCAACGCAAACCAGTCTATGATTCTGTGATAACTATCGGGGTCCTGATCAAGCCCTAGCCACCTCAATATGCCCCTCAAATTCACAGCACCTCACAAAAAAAAAGTTTGGCAGAGGTAAGCAACA
Source organism: Agelaius phoeniceus (assembly GCF_051311805.1). Lineage (NCBI taxonomy): Eukaryota > Metazoa > Chordata > Aves > Passeriformes > Icteridae > Agelaius > Agelaius phoeniceus. The sequence goes on along the minus strand of NC_135268.1, from coordinate 42,440,443 downwards.
AATTCCAACAAGGTCGTTGTCCTCTTCCAACACCTTCATATTTCAACATATGTCCTTTTAGCATCTTTATACTGGATGAAGATGTCCTTTCGGAAGCCGTAAGAAACCCCTGCTTTGCAAGCTGTCACCTCAGACCTGTAAGGTGTTAAGTGGCAGTAGTGCCAGTGCTCCCCTCAGCTCCCCGTGCATCTCTGTCATTTGTGCCCGCACGGTACAACATTTCCACCGGCGACCCCGCGGGTTTGTGTGCGTTACTGTGGGCAGGGGCAAGGGAAGGGGGAGGGCCGGGGGACAGACACGGGGAAGGCCGAGTGGCAGCCCCCGCCGGGCGGCGCGGACGGGAGGAGGCGGAGGAGGCGGAGGCGGGCCCGGCACACGCACACGCCGCTCCCGCCGTGCAAGGCTTAAAAAGGGCGGCGCCGAGGCGGCGCGTACAGCCGTGGTCGCTGCTGCTGCCGGGAGGTGAGCGGGGATCGGGGGCTCTGCTGCCGTCGGGGCCGGGGGCCGTCAGGGACGCGCCGCCAAGGGAGGCGGCCGGGCCTGCCGGAGCGGCCGCCGCGGGGCCGGGGTGGTCTGCGCGGCCGCTGTCACCGCGGGGCCCGGCGGTCCCGTCCTCTCCCGCCGCCGGTCCCTGTAGGCTGTCTTTGCGGGGCCGCGGGGCTTTACTCCCGGCCCTCAGTGGGATCGGCGTCCCCCCCCAGGAGCCGGCTGGGCTTCCCCTCGCACAAAAGCCTTCAGGAAAGCGTAGCTGTCTGTCTCCGGCCTCCCCCCGGCGCTGCGGCAGCTCGGGCTGGCCGGGCATTGTTCGGCGCCGGCGTTGCCCTCCAGCCGGGCTCGGCTCGGCCTGGCGCGGGGTGGGCGGCTCGGCCGGGCCAAGCAGCAGGTAGCGGGCAGGGCAGCGCGGTGCTGCCCGCCGGCCCCGCGGCTTGGCGTTCGTTTAGCTGCCAGACTTTGCCTTCGAGTACGTTGCTCTTTCGGGCGTGAGTGCAGCGTGTACTTGATACAGCTTTTTTTGCTTCTTCCTTTAAAGCAGTTTAGAGTACGTGTGGAAATGCAGCGTGAGGCAAACTGGCCTAAAATGGAAGGTTGAGTGGCTTTGACTTTGCAGGCCTCCTCTGCTGCTAGGTAGGACTTGCAGTGCTACAGCACAGAGATTTAGCCTGGTTACCGACGCTTTTGTTCTAGGATGCATACATTTCTTGTTCCTGTTCAACAGGAATTGCAGCACTTGAAGCCTTCTAAATTTCTAAACGGCATGTCTCTGAGCTGTCTGGAGTGTTGCGGACACCCTCCTGGACTATGTAATCTAAACATATGCCTCACTTTGGTTAGCCTCATAGATATGATGGTCAGGTTCTTGATAGGAAAGAACAGACCTCATCCGTGTGGTGGTAATAGATTTCCATTTTCATCTGCATTGCTTTACAGGGAATCATGCACTCTCCTGAGCCTGGTCAGGAAAGTTTACTATTCCCTCTTTGCTTTGGAACGTGCTCTCAAACTCACAAGCTGAGATTTCTCAGCCCCAGGATTTGGATCAGATTTCTTGCATCAAAATTGAATATAAGAGGGCATTGAGTTTACTGAAAAATACCTTTCTCCTCCTCTTGCAACAATAGCAGTATTAATAATGCAAAAATTGATACATAGAGTTCCTCATGGACTCTTGCTATTGCTGCCTTTTTAAAGTTTAAGGATATGTAGCTTGTTTGTATTGGGATGGGGAAATGTTTGAAAGATGGCTGATGGGAAAAATCCAAAGCTTGTCATTACAAGTTGCTGTTGTGTGTAGTGTTATCAATTCAAGGTCTTAAGCAAACAGCCTTAGCCTAGTCTGAGGACTGCATGATTACAATGAAATTACAAAGGTAGCTTCTAAATTTGGTAGATGTTGTTTTACAACTACAACTTGAGCAACATGAGGTTGGAAATAAGTCTTCAGTTTTTGAGAAGGAAACCCCCAAGTAGCTTTTTGCTTCAAGGACAAGTACAAGGTTGATATTGGTAGAAAAAACAAACCCAGCAATTTATAGTGGATGGCAAGACAACTTTGAAGTATTTTTGTGGGTAAGTGACTTGCCTGTTTTTTGAGTGAAGTCTGTGTAGCTGGTTCTCCCATCTCCTTGCTTCGCTAGAAAGGAATACTTCATGGGATTTTTGGGAGGAGGCAGAGGTGGGTTGTACCTTCCCTTTTTTGTGTGTGTTGTTCTCCAGTGGGGCAGAGTAAAATTTTCTCTTTCTTATCCTTCCAAGAAAACAACACTTTTACTAAAGTGGACAACAGAAGGTAATAATAGATTTTTGTGTTTTGTTTTTCTTGATAATATGGTTGATGGAATTGGGTAGACTGAAGAAAACTAATGGCATGAAATTTTTTGAATGTGCAGCAGAGACAAGAGAGATGTTCTGGCCCAAGGGATACATTGCTTGATAAATTGGGCTTCTGGTAGTCTTATAAACAGACTGCCTGCCATATCCTGCTTCCCTGCTCTGCTAAATTAAAAGTTCAGATATGTTAAATATTTCACTATGGTTAATATAACGAGTGGTAACTCCCTAGAAATCCTCACAAGTAAGAGGGGTGATGGTTTATTCATTGGTGAATGGTTCTGTGGGGGAGTTTACAATGCTGTGTGGCTCAGGGAAGCTCTACTGTACAGTGTTGACCTTTCCAGGCTGTAGGCTGAACCCTGTCAGCGGATGTGGGGCTTGCATTTCCGCAGATCCCACCTGACTCCTGAAACAAGGACACTTGATAGCAATAAGGCCTCTGCTCTCTTGCTGCCTTTCATGTTGAGAGTTACTCATCTACACATGGTAAAATATGATTTCCTACCCCAGCAGGGAGTTTGGAGCTAGATAATCTTTAAGGTATTTTTCAAACCAAACCATTCTGTGATAGTAAATTTTTTTTGTTGTTGTTAGGATTTGAATTTTAGTAGTACTGGTAGTTTGCTCAAAACTGATTGAAAACAGCTTGCATGATTTTATAGAGATGTAGAGGAAAAATGGATTTTGCTTTTGTAGTTGAACCATTTAAGTGCTATACCAGAAGTGCATGATGTTCTATTTCCAGAAGAGGATTTCTCCCTTTTTTTATGAATTACTGTCTTGAACCTGGAACTCTTAAGCTTTTTAGTTTCATGCTGCATATGCCATGGTTTGGAAATTTGGCTTCTGCAGTCTGATTGCAATAATAGCCTAGTAAAGTTGAATTAGTTTCCTAGGAAAGCGAGAAGAAGATGCTTACTATCACTGAGTCAGAGTAGATGCAGGCATACTTTAATACCTGTGGTCAGAAGATTGTTCTGTTTGTCATACTATTTTTTGGGCTGCTGGTGTTGGGAGGTCATTCAGTGAGCCAATTGCTTCTCATAAGTACTTACTGATCTTCCAGTCTCAGAGTGTTAAGGGTTATTTTTTTGTAACAACCTGCTGGATGTAAGCCCTGTCTAGTGCAGTGCAGTGGGGCTTAGTGTGCCTGACCCAGGTTGCCTTCAGCAAGAGTTCAGATATCCGAAGTATGAGTGAGAAGCTCCTTCTCACAGAGTCTCAAGTGAGCACTTAAACCATGTGTTAGCTTGATACCGCATACTGGGCTTTGTGAATAGTAGCCTTTTCCTGGGGGGAGTAGAATGAATAAGTTGGTATGATCTACTCACCTTGAGTCTGATTTACTCAGCTTGAGTAGGTCATACCAGGAAAAAGCTGTTTGGTTCTGTATGGTGGCTTCCATCGAAGTGGTGTTTGGAACGACACTAGATTGACAGAGTAGTGCCATGGTGTACTTGCAAATCAGAGTTGCAGGGATGCAGTTCTAATGGATAGCAGCGTAGGCTGAAAAATAAATATTTGCAGGCATCTTATCTGGTTTTTGGAGATGAGAAATCAGCCAGATTGCTTAGTGCCATGGTGTGTATGTACAGGCATGGATTAAAGGTAACTCAAAGCAATCATTCTCTGAAAGGTTTTAGTGGTAAGTGTTGGTTTTCCTTCATACACAGGGTTACCAAATGTTGTTGGAGGACTGTAATTGCACAAAAGGCATTGAACAGATTCTTGTCACGTGTTTCAACTCCTGAACTGGAATAAACTCCAGTGACCTCACCAGTGTGCACTCAAATTACTTACTGGACCTCACTGAGAGGCAGGAATCCAGGTGGAGTTCCACTTGATTGCAAGGGGACTGAGGCCAAATGTCTGAGGCCTGTGACTTTCTTGTTGATGTGAACAGAACCTTGACACACCCGTTTCAGATTTAGTGCTCCTTAACGGTTATGGCAGAAACCTGAACTTTGGTTGGACTTTAAGTCAGTGTCCTAACTTATGGGTCTGAATCCAGCTTGTAGGTTGTTTCCCTCCAGTTCTGCCTTGTCCCAAATGCAGGAAGAGAATCTGAACCAGTAGAGGGAACGTACACCCCAGTATGTGATGCCCCATGGTTGCTGAGAGCCTGCCTTAGGGAATTGAAGAGGAGTTGGATGTGAAGTGTGAATATTAAGGACCTGGTGGTTCCTCCTGCCTGGGATGTGTTCCTAGTTCTCTAGTTCTTTCCTCTTCACTCTTGCAGGAAGGTAAATAGGTCAGTTACTGCTTTAAAAGAAGGGCTTGTAGCTCTCGTGCTTGGCTGGATAAACTAGGTGATTTCTGGGTAAGATTTTAAAAAAAAAAAAGTTGGGGAGGGGCTGGGGGTGAGGTGGTGGAGGAGGAGGTCATAGTAGTGGATTAGACAGTTCAATGTGTTTGGCTTTTTCAGACAAATTTTCTCTAGCTGAGGAGTCATATATGACATGACAGTAGGCATCTTGCTGTCCTGTTTGTTTTACAGAGCTTAAACTAGGATTTCTCCTTCAGGTCTCAAATACTGAAGCTGCTTTGCTGTATCTTGAAGGTGGTTGTGGTTTGCTTGCTGGTTAGTTTGGCTGTGTTACAGGTGTTTTCAAGACCTCAGTCAGATACTCCTCTGACTGCAGGACAGGCAGAAAATCCTGGGCGGATTTGTAAGCAGTGTTTACTGTTTTGTGCTTAATGTGTAGTATCACAGTAGTCCACCCTCTTCCCCAGCTGTGCTGTTGTGTTTCCTTCTGGGAGCTAATGGCTATCTGGTCATTGAAATGAATTGATCTAGTTGAGAACTAGCATCAGGAATAATATAGAAAGATTGTGTTTGCCAGATCACCTCCCTTGTGACTGCCTGGCTAGCATGGAAGGAGTTGTGGCAGCAGTTTACCTAGGACAGGGTGGACTGACTCAAATTTAAGGTGATTATAAATGCACTCTGAGATTAGGATTATGTATTCTATTCAGACAAAAGGATTTCTCAGATTAATAGCCAAAGCTATTTGTTCTACCTGGTTTGTTATACATAATAAAGGGGCTAGAACATGATTCTGCACTTGTTCTTTTGAAGGCTGAGTGGAGAAAGGCTTAAGAAAAAAAGAGATCCATGGGAGCTGTGCAGTGTAACCTGTAAGAGTAAGTAAAAAAAAGACTGCAGTGGCAGGTAGCTGTCAGGACAACTCAAAGGTATGTGGGTGGCTGGTTCCCTGTTGCAGCATATCATAATGAAAACATCATAATGCTATATTGCTCATAATAAGAGATAGGCTGCTTGTCTTGTAGATTTCTCCTCCCTGCAAGAGGCTGTAGAAATAACACAGCCTGTTCTTTTACACTGTGTGATGGACCTGCCTTTATGGCAGTGCTAGCGTGTTGTTTATCTAAATATTAGCACAGAGAGAAAGAAAGGCCATTGGTTCTTGGGGTTGTTTTCTCTGCAATACAGAAGGCCATGGCTGCTCTCCTGTTCTGTTCTGTTGCACTCGAACCATGTCTGGCTATGGGCAGACAATAGGCAGGCTGCTGCCCACTGTAAATAGACCATTGTATGCCCAGAGTAGGAGCAGCAAAGAGCGGCGGAGCCCTGCCAGCTTGGGTCGCTGCCTTGAGATACTGGCTGTGCTGTAAAGAATGAGTCTTGGGTGCTGCAGGGTGGGTGTGTGTGAGCAGAGAGAGCTGGCTTTGTCTGAAACTTACAGATCTCCTTAGCCAAATTGATATGGTGAGTGCAGAGGGATGCCTTTTTGGGCTGCACTGGGGGAATTGTTTCTTTGGAGGTGGTCAAGACAGATAGTCGTCTCTGAAGCAGTTTTGTCTCATTACCCAAACTTCTTTCCTTCTGGTCTTTAAAAAAAACATAGCAAAGTCTACTGATTGCATTGAAAAAAAAAGTGATTTTGACCTCAAATGTTGATTGTGCTCTTTCCCCCCCTACATGTAGCAATCTGAGTATTACAGACTGGTACTTTTCATTTGGCATCTCCTTCCTTTTGGTCTTCAGCTGTGTCTCACTGGGGCTTAGTTTAAGTCTGTCCCTTGTGTTCCAGATCCTGCTTGGTAAGAAAGAATTGCAGGACTAGAATTTGTGAAGAGAGCGTGGCTTTTTTTACTTGCCTTGAGTGAACAAACTTAGCTGGGCCCTTCCTTGAGGAAACAACTGAAAGCTAAATGAAAGCTGTACTGTGAGGATCTTTGTATCTCAGTGTAAGGACTCTAAACCATTCTCCTTGGTCATGACAAAAACCCAGGGTGTCTGATGATGTTGGAGCATGAGCCAACTAGATACTGAGATGACTTGAAGGCATTGAAGCTGCTTTTCTTGATGGGGTATATTTGGATGCATATGTTAAGAATGCAAATTTATTGTCTTGGTTACATCTGGCTTTGTCCTAAATGCAGAAGATGAGCTCATATGACTTCACAGATAGTGTTAAAGCTTGCAGTGGCTTAGTCTTGCAGAAAACTGTGTCCTCGTCTTTTGTGTGGATGAGGCAGGAGATATAATAAGATATTATCTCAATGTAAACATAAGCAGCAAAATGTATCATTGTATACCTGATAACTTGTGGTATAACTGCTCAAGAGCAGTTCTATATTGCAGGCTTCCCTAGAAAGAGCTGGTCAAGGAAATGAAAAGCAGAGGTGTGTATCTCTTCTCTTCACCCAGGCTGAAATCATAGCTGATCCTTAACTATAATGGGACTGTTGTGTGAATTAAATGATGTTTGCTTCAGTTCTTGTTACCTGTAAAGGCATCACAGCCTTTTGAGTAATTCAATTTATGTTGCATTCCTGAATCATAGTGTGTGTCCAGGACACTTCATGACTAACACAGACAGGAAAGCAGTTTTAAAAGTTAAAGGTGCTCATTGTGGAGATGAGGAAAGAGCTAAGCTTGCTCTTAGCCATTACCCACTTCACCCCCTTGTCTAGTTTTATAATGTGGTGTCTATGATAAATGTGAAATTAACTTTTAAGTCCAGACTTCCTTGTTGGTGTATGAGGTTTTTTATTCTTACTATTCATCTGTGTATAGTAAAACTTAACAAGTAGTTTTCACACCTGCAATGCTAATGAACATGATTAGGTGCATAAAAAGCAACTGCATGGTGATCATAACTGTTAAGTCAATAACTGTTTTTTTTTAAAAAAGGAAGATGAAGAGCTTGTTTATATATTCAGTTATCTTTACCTTCTATTGTTACAGCCTGATGTGTTGTGGATTTTGATTTTAGTCTGCAGTATATCACTGTGCAAATAACAAAAAGGCATTTCTGAAGTGGCCCTGTGCTGCCTGTCAAGGTGATGCAGCCCTGTGCCCTAAGGCTGTGCCAGAAGAGAAAAGTGTGGGGGAGAGAGCAGTGCTTGCTGCCCGGGGATTACTCTATGGGTCTAGGACTGTTCCAGAGATGGAACTTGACTCCATCCCGACTGTCCCCATCCATGACCTTGCTTCAGCCTGTCCTGTTAACATTGTGAAAGCATGGGCCCTTTGAACTAATTTTATTACTATTTTGCTGTCTCTAGCAAATCGTGTCCAAATACTGGTTAGACTTTTTGTGAACTAGACCACGTTTCTGTTGTCTGGCTGAATAACTGATTGCAGCACTAAGGATTTCAAGGTCAGACTGTAAACTAGAGATTGTCCTGTAGAAATATGAAATGTTAACCTGGTATAATTGGTCTTGAAACTTATAAACATAATTCTGCGCGTTTGGGTGTCAGAGTCTCTCATGTGTCACCATCCTGCAGCGGTGGCTCCTTACACAGTATGTCTGTAGCTGTTAGCTATCTCTTTTGACATTCTCCAGGACCTTTGTTTAATTCTGTTGTCCCGTAGGAAAAGGCTAGGACCTAAATTACCTAAGTAAATACATCTTTGTTCTTCAGGCCGGCGGGGCAGCGCTGCCAGCCGTGGCGGGGTGTCGGGCGGCCGTGCCGGTGCCGGGGCCTGAGCGCGGTGGGGTGAGCGCTGCCCGCTGCCATTGGCCCCGCGCGGGCCGGCTGCTCCCGCTCACCTCTCCCCTAGTGGGCATCGGCCGGCCCTTCGGCATGTGACACACGTCCCGGGAGACCTTGGCTCTAGAGGAGAGCACCAGCTGAGCGGACTGCAATCCCTTTTTTTTTTTTTTTTCTGCAGCTGGTTCTTGCTGTGGAATATCCGTGTCAGTGAGTGCTGGCAGGGAGCAGCCTCTTCCAGCTCTTCTTCTGTGCGAACGTGACAAATCAAATGTGCTTCCTGTGCTTGATTGTATTGCTGTGTGCTGCTGCCGTGGGCCTCATTTGCCACTGCCGTAGTCTGCCTCATGACCAGAGAAATTACTGGCATGGTGCTGGGAGAAATAGGAAACTTGCTAAGTGCCATGGAGGAGCTATGGGACGATATTGGCTTTGAAAGCAGCTTGTTGTACTGACCTTTCTGTGCATATCTGAATGGGAGAGTAGAAAAGAGTTTATTTTACTGGACTCAAGAAGGGAAAAATCGTGCTCCTGCTATGCTCCTATAGGATTGGGATACTCTCTTTTACATGCAGGCAAGATAACATATGTCCCTGCCCTTCATTTCCCAGACTTCCCTGCTTTATGACTAACTGTTTAAACAATCTTACAGTACATCTACTCTACAAATAACTATTTTACCTTTGTGAAATTCTGTCCTTTAACAAAAGGTCTTTTTTTTTTTTTTTAAACTTGAGTGCAGTCTCTGCTGAAAGCAATACTAAAACCCTGAAGAAATTCCCTCTTCTCAGCCCCACCTATTTTTCTGGAGTATAAACTAATAATTGCTTGCCTACTTAATTGCAGCACAAATTTCTAAAGGTATTGCCTGCCTAGTGGCGGATCAGGTTATTTTGACAGTGGGAAGCCAGTAGGACAAAGCATACATCGCTGCCCTACAGCAACAGCGAATCAAAAGTGCATTTCAGATTTTTTTGTGCAACTTTTTTTCATACCAACAGATTCCAGCATTGGAACAACTGCAGTGAACTGCAATGCAAGCACATGAGTTGTTCAGATACCTACGGATGCCAGAGCTCGGGGATGTCAGGCAGTATGTGCGCACCCTTCCGACAAACACGCTGATGGGCTTCGGTGCCTTTGCAGCCCTCACAACCTACTGGTATGCAACAAGACCAAAAGCAATAAAACCACCATGTGATTTAGCAATGCAGTCTGTGGAAGTAGAGGTAAGTGCCACTTGATGGATGCTGTAGTTCACTGAAATTTGAACCCTAAATGCTGCATTGAGAGAGACCAAACACTTGATTTACATTAGGGTGTTTCTAAACCTGTAGTGTGGGAAGAATACATTTCTGAAATGTGGCTTGAACTCATTATTTTGGCTTTCTGAATATGAAAACCAGCTTGAGGCCTGAGGAAATAACTTATCACAGGAGAAGAAGATTCTGCTGAGACAACTGAGCTTCTGATCTCACTAGTGATAAAACTTGTTCATATTAGAATTGGCAGAGTGTAGTTTTCTGGCCACGTGATGACCTATTAAATTAGGTCTTGGGGTCAGAGTATGTATACTGGTATATACTGAATAGGCTAATAACTCTTCTGTTATTTTTAGTGTATAATAGCTGACACATGAGACTTTATATTGTGTTACAAGAATGAAGGGGGTACTAATTGTCCTCAGATGATCTGTGGAAAGAAATACTAGTCTGCCAAGATCCCAGCCATAGAGTAAGTTGAAATTAAACCAGCCACCTGCTAAACTCTGGATGTTAGCTTAGCTTTTGTCTTACATGTTTTAGAAGCAGAGTTACTTTTAGGTGGTGGCTTTTAAAAAGTGAAGTCAAATAGTCTGAGTGGGAGAAGCTGTTACTTTGTGAGCAAATACAGACAGCAGATTGCAAAGCTCGTTTTTTTGGGTGTTGTGGTTTTGTTGATTCTCTTGCACACTACAGAGTCAAATACTAGTTCTTTCAAGAGTGTTCTTTCTTCAGGAGAGACAAGGTGTTTTCTGCTTTTGAAGGAAGGGGAGTTTTGGAAGGTTGTGATCTTTAAGGGAGATAAATAGAAAATGTAGAATTTTAAAGCTGACAGCTTCTTGCCTTACTGATGATAGAGACTACTACTATAGATTTTTATACATATATACTTGGAACTGAAGTCTCCCTTTACACTACATTCTTCTGCATGGATAGACTGCATCTGGTTGTCCTGTATCAAATGAAATTAACATGACTTTTGTGCTTAAGACCAGATATGATTACAAACTGATGTAAACAAATGTGGCAGAGTAGGTCAACTTCATGAACTCTAGCAAACTCCTGTCATTACTTCAAATTGGGCACTTTCTTCAATGTTTTGTGTTGAGATTGAAGAATGACACATTAGTTGGCCCCTCCATTCAGTTTATTTCCTGATCATCTCAGTGGAGCATGCAGCAAGTGTAGGGATGCATCACGTTACTGTAGCACATAATGGTCTGCTATGAGTAGTACACAAAAGGGAAACAAAATGCAGTTGCAATGTGATAATTGCCAAAAAACACCTATGTTCAAGCAATGTGTAGAGTAAGGATCTAGGAGTTAGATCTCACTTCATGGTGAGATTTTCCAAGTCTGTCAGCAGACGTGTAGACAACAGGTAGAGTAGTCTTGTAAGCCAGCACATCTTGGTTGCTGGAATGAGCTAGCAGTGCAAGTTTTCCAGCTGTGGAGTGCCTCATTAGGCAGTGTAGACTTCAGCAGACTTTTGGGGGGCATTGCATTTTAAGATGGTAAGACAGTAGCTTTTAGCTGTCCATAAATCCCATGACAAATGCTTATTTGCTTGAGACTCTTGACAGCAGTCTCAGTTCACTGCCTTTACTTCTTCAAGTTAAATTACTTGTCACTGTTGGATTCTGAGATTGAAATCATTGTTTGGCAGTATGAGACTTCACTAAGCTACTTAATGCATCATTGATCCAATTACACTAATTGGCTCTCTGATCAGAGCAAGATAGGTATAACAGTATTACTTTTCACTGCCTCTTTAGAAAATGTGTTTTAATGGGCTAAATACTTGTTGGACTTAAATAAAAACACCTGAATGTGTTAGCATGTTGCAGTGATAAGAGCTCAAACTTGGAGAATATCTTGAAATGAGTAAGATCTGTCCAATTTTGTTTCCATTAATAATGAACTATTTATAATGTTTAAAATGGTAATCAAATGAGAATGTATGCTTTGAATCAAGTTTCAAGTGTATGTTGGAATTACTACTCCTATAACAGTGACAAGACTTCATTACAGTGCTCAGGATTCAGGTTCTCACTACATTTTGCTTAAAATTTAACTTCATATACTCAATTTTCCTATGTATATATTAAGGTGGGTTGTCTTCTACAGGGGGGAAAAAAATCAAATACTGCTCTGAAATTGTCTAAACATTTTTTCTGCCTGAACAATACGATTTTAAAAGCCTGAGCAGTTGCTCCAAAAAAGACATGTCAGAAGGCAATGCCTCTTTACTACTGTTTTACTATCTAGTCTACTAGTTCATTTACAGAAAATTTGAGCTAGAAATAAGCTTCTACATAATTCTTACTTGTGACTTAACTTTGTTAGATGCCAAGGAAATAAGTGAGGTCATTGACTGGAGTAGGGTTTCTACATGTTTTGATATTGTATCTTCATAACTTCATATGGGAGAAAGAAGATCCTATTTACTGTTGTTCCAGGTCACTTCCCATCTCTCCGAAATTTTGATTTGGTAGGCCAGCACCCTATGACCCATTTTAACAATCCCTGGATGAGCAAAAAGATTGCACACATAATTGAAAACGAGTGCAAAGAGTTACTGAAGTGGCAGGGATACATTGCACTAGACCAGGTTGCCCAGAGCCCCTGTCAGCCTGGCCTTCAACACTTCCAGGGATGTCATCCACATCTGGATCTGTCTGCCTGTAGATTGCTTTCCTTCCACTGGTGACTAACAGCTGAGTAACTTTGGCTTTGATTTTGTGTGCAGGTGTATGGCTGTCAAATATATTAACTCTTGCTTTAAAAACTTTTATTTGTCCCAGCTTATGCTATGTAGAAGAATAGGATAGAAATAAATATTAGGATGTCAGTATTTTCTAGAAGTAGGACTGGATTTGACTGGCTTTTTTGTTCCCTTAAGAAAAAATATTCAAATATGGAGAGAAGTATTCAACTCATGAAAACTTTTAAAGTCTTCTTATGTTTTTCTGATCCATTACCAGAATTCTAGTATGCCTTGTCTTTCAAGAATCACTTGATTATACATGTGCTTATCTCTCTATGAATGATCAGTTTTAGGTGCTGTATGCTTTTGTAAGGAATAGCATACTTAGAACTACATGGCTGGTTTGAAAACTCTGGTTTGTCCTACTTGCTGCTCAGAATCAGTATGTTGGTGACCTAAGCACCACTTGCTAGTATACTCTCCCTCCCAGGTGAAGGGAAATTTCTCTCATCTGAGGCATGGTGGAGTCTTCAGCATGCCTTGACATTACTGCTAATCCTAAGAACCCTGTGTCAAACCCATGGCTTGAACAAAAGCAGTTACTTTATATGACCTGAATAGGACTTGATAGGGTAATATACACTCTGTTGTAGAATAAATCTGTTTCCTTCAGATGCTGCTATTTTTAACCAATGCCAAGGTTTTACTTAATGACTAGCACTTGATGTGCAGTAGGGTAATTTCTGCAAGTCCCTGAGCTGCTGCAAGGGCTGCTTTACACAAGTAACTAGATTCTGTTCTCAAATTAATCAGATTTTATTGCCTGGCTATTTTAAGAACAGTTATTAAAACTGGCAACCCTTTTGACTGCTTATCTTTTTACTGGACAGACCTAGAACAGTTATTAAAACTGGCAACCCTTTTGACTGCTTATCTTTTTACTGGACAGACCTATTAGATGCCATCCAAACTAACCTGTGTGAAGTCAGCCAAACATTCCAGTCCTGGGATTCAGATACCTGGTAGTAATGACCAGTGATTTTTAAAAAAGTTTTATGCGAACAGAACTTTCCCTCATACTGCACAAACATTCTGGATAAAAGACTGTTTGGACTAGATCTTAAAACAGTCGTTCTTGATGCTTTCAAGCAAAATGTAGATGAGATCTATTGCTTATAGTAGATGAGTAAGTTTAGACCTTGCATTATGCTCCTGGTTTGACCTTCAACATACCTGGGAGTATTTCACTGCATCAATAATGTTGAACTCCCTATGGCCTTCACACAAGGAGATGGATGTTTTACTGAAAAACTTTTATTCTAAGACTGTTGAAAATCTAGTTAATTCTACTTTACTATAAGATAAAAGACCAAAGTAAGCAAAACTGAAAGTTGATTGTTTTCCCTTACTGAAAACTTATAAGAACCAATGGGAACTTTTCAACAGCAGTCCGTTAGAGAGTTCCTCTTTTTTCAGAAGGACAGTGCTATCAGTCTTGTATCTAAGCAGTGTACTGTCTGATAACTCCTATTAAAATTTTGTTAGTGCCTCAGGCCCTGAAAAAGTTGCTTTTGTGGTGCTGTGTAATAGGGCATGTAAACAAAACAGTAGTAGCCCACATGAGGAGAAGCAAATACTTCTTGACTCCTCTTGCTGAGGAATGGCTTAGGCTATTTTATTTCACCTGATGTGGGAATTATAGCATGTCAGACGTGGTACATGTGATACACTGCACTTGTTGATGTTACCAGTGGCCATGGCAACAAACTACATTGTGTGAGCTTTCTTAGATTAGCTCCAGAGTGGCAACACTGGGAAAACCTATAAGATGACCTTGATTATCCAAGATCTGAGAACCCAGTGAAATAAAGCAAGCAGTCTTGCTTTTTTTTCCGGGCAGAGACATGTACTAGTGATCTGTTAATTTCCTGTAGAGTAGATGTTGGTCTGAGAGCAAGTAGACTCTTGAATTCTAATGTTACGAAGTTTTAGAGGTAAGCCACTCATTAACTTGTTCTGGGTCATGTTCACAGTGTATGTTTCTGCTTACTGTCAAAGGAGTGGCAAGCTCTGCATTACTCATACTGTTTTGCTAAAACAAGTTAGGCTTGTTTTAGTGTAAAAATATTTTTCCTCTCTGTGCCTTTTGTGTGCTAGCTGATTTCTACAGACATGGGTAATATGACATCTTCTGTACACAAACCTGTATTTATCTAGCTTATACATGAACGGGGGTGTCTGGTCTTCCAGGATACTTTGAAAACAGGAGAAGAACCTATGACTGCATCTGAAGAAATTTTAGTTGTGGAGGATAGACTAACTAAATCTGTGCCTGAATTGTCTAGGGTTTGACTTTCTGAAAGAGCCAGAAATTGATTACACTGATAGAGAAAATCTTACGCAGTGTTTACTCAAGACCCTCTGGTTAACCAGCTGGGCTGTCCCTGATAAAAACTTGCTTGTAGGTGTCTGTCATCATAACAAGACTAATTAAGAACTGTGGCCTAATAGTAATTGCATAATTGTAGTTTGTGAAACTTGATTGCTCTCTATAAAATGAGATTATTTAATCAGTCACTCTAGAAAAGGCAGTGTTATATCTGAATTATTAGATTCTTGTATTGACTTCCAATTTTAGCTTCTCTAAGTGCTCAGTAGCTTAAAAATGGTGATTTCAATTTTCAAGATAGTATTGTCTTGACTGCATTTAAATAAATCTTTTTTGTAAGATGCAACTTTTAATTGGATTAAAGGACTCTATCTGGAACAGAGTATTTTGCTTATGAGAACACTTCTTTAGAGTATTGGTGACCATGCTTAAAATCATTTAGGGTTTGAAACCACATAATTGAAGTGTGATTGTGTTCTGTCATCTTAATTAGAAAAATATATTGGGATTGCACCATTAATATTCTGTCTAGACTGCTCTGAGGCTGGTTTTAGGAAGCTGGATGAAATTAATTATGGTCTATATTGCACTAATGGAGTAAAATATCTGTTAAGAAAGTGCTTTTGACAAAACGCCCCTTGTTAGACTTTACTATTCTCATTTGTTCTGTGCTATCATAGGTAGCTGGGGAATAAGATTTTGCCTGGCAGGTTTTTGGTAATGTAGGGAGCAGTTTGACTCTTGAAACAATGTCCTGGAAAACCTTGCATAGTTCTCAAGTTCTCTCAAGAAGAATATTCCTTCAAGCCACCAAGGGTGTCTGACCTTTCTGCTTGCCTTTCTTAGGGCGGTGAGCATGCTCGAAGGTCCGCTCTTCTCAGCAGCAATGAACCGTTGTCCTACTACTATGATGATGTGAGAACAGTTTATGATATTTTCCAAAGGGGTTTACAAGTATCAAGTAAGTCTAAAATTAAAGATAATATTTTAAATATGTCAGGAACTACATACTTGAACTCTTTTGAAATGCAGCTGGGCATAGGGGTCTCTGTCTAGCAATATGATGGATGTATTGGATGTGAATTTTCTTGAGGACAAATTAAACTGCTATTTTGTGAAACAGAGTTCTGTGAATAAAGTCAGTGCTGTATTCCTTGGCCTAAACTTTGTAGCTTCTGTCTTTCTCGGCTTCCTTCCCTGCACCCCTGAAAAAAACCCATTTTTCATCTGAAAGTGTCTGCTGAGAATCTAGGGGCTTAGCACCAAGAGTGGTGTCAGAACAGAGGAGTTGGGGTTGAATTTTGAGTGACTATTTCTTTTTTTTTTTTTTAGATAATGGTCCATGTCTTGGTTTTAGAAAACCAAACCAGCCATATGAATGGATCTCCTATAAAGAGGTAAGTAGTCTCTTAGTGCTAGACTTGCTTTTGTTTGCTGAGACCAATGATACAACATCCAGTAATGTGATATAACAAATTTGAATTATTTATATGTTTTAAAGTAGTAGCAGAATATTGCAGAAAGGTGCTAGTTCCTATTACAGTGTCTGAAAGGAACAGCCTTAAATATGTGCGAGAGAGAGAGAAAGAAGAGCACCTCCTGCACCTGTTTTGTGAACCCCAAACAATTCTGAAATAAAACTGTTATCTTGGCATCTCAATGCTGAATTGTTTAGAACTTGGGCAAAGCAGCAGCTTTGAAGTAATGTTCAGGGACTCAGACTGTGCTCGCTTCAAAGAGGCTCACTTTACACCAGGAGTTCTGTCTACAGGTGATGTTTGGGCTTCCTGACACCTTGTCTTCATAGTCTGAATGACAGTTGTATAGGGTGCTAGCAGATGTGCTTCTAACTAGCAGCATTCTGCTTCTTGATCCCTGAAAATATCTGTATGCAAATCTCCATTAACAGCTGTGCACACTTAGGTTGTTCCTGATTTAATCAGTTGGTCTTCAAATTTGCATAAACCTTGCCTATTGCATACTGTTAAGGTCATTAAACACCTTCTGTGTGCAACAGACCTCACTTTTTTCCCAAGGTGACTTTGCTGTGAATTTGTTAGGCATACCTCTTTTATTAAAGCTTTGCTTTTGGGGTCATGTGACTAACATGGTTTCAAGTCATGTGTTATACAAAAAGAATTTAGAAAATTGCCTTCCCAAGCTTTGTTAATAGAACTAAGTGGGTTTTGGCTCCTTGTTCTATTGTTTTTTGAAGGGAGAAATGCTACTCCCATAGGCATTGAATGAAGTAAAAGGAGGGGTGTATGTAATGCATGTGATTAAACAGAAATATTATGTTTAATCATTCCAGGATCACTTCTTGGGTTTAACACACATACAGCAAAACAGCCTTTTCTGTGTTTGTGTGCTGAACCTCTAAATTTATACACTCTCAAGTTTGACTGGATCAAGTGTTTCTTCTGCTGCATATTGAGTGCAAGTGTAATAATTACAATCAGTGCCATGTAATGGCACTGCCATGTTTAGGTTATCAGAGTCACGGAGGGCATCCAAAATAACCTAAAAAACTTCTCTCTCATTCATACCAATTAATAATTGTTGAGGAGAGTTAGCAATTATGAGCTTGCTCTAATTTTTTTTTTTTCTCCCTCTTTTTTGCCCCTCCAGGTTTCAGACAGAGCTGAGTATGTAGGTTCTGCATTACTGCACCGAGGCTTCAAACCATCTCATGTTCAGTACATAGGAATCTTTTCACAAAACAGACCTGAGGTAATTAAACTCACATTTTGTGTATTTGTGGTCTGGCCGTTACTAAAAGGGCCTACTCCTTTCTCTTGTCAGTGTACTTTCCTATTGAGGAAATTTGGTGTTAGGAAAAACCTAAAGACTGACATTGTAGACCCATGAGCTATAGACATGGCACCTTTTACCTAAGAACCAAAACTAGTAGTTGACATAATGTCATATATTGTTGTGTTTTGGTTGGGGTTTTTTTTTGTTTTTTTGCCCCTAGAGCTAAATGAAGAAGGCTAGAGAGCAGAAAAAAAAAATCAGGGAATTCAAAAGAACTTAACTAATTACCTTGTTTCCATGTTATAGAGGTGGCTTGTTTAATAGCTAGTGAATGTAGTTCTTAGTGAATGTAAACACTGCTTAGTTTCCCTTTAAAAGTAACATTGGACAACCTAGACAGTTGAAAGGGACAGGAAATTACAAGGAGGTGTTTAAACTTAAAACACCGAGGAACAGTTAGTGATTAAATGTTTGGACAAAAATGTATTAAGGTGATAATTCTTGTTTCTGCCAGAGGCCCTGGGAACAAAGATTCTGGAAGGGGAAAACTGCTGCTGAAGGCAAAAATTGGAAATTAATTTAATAAAAAGGGGTAAAAAGACTGAAAGTGGCACAATGAAAAGTCACCTGAGACAGCCATGGGGATATTCAGGTTGATAGTGCCTATCCATTTTAACCCATAAGTGGTTCTAGATTCCCCTTTCTAAAAAATTATGAAATATTCAGTAAGTATATGTTCTCCAGACTTATTTATTAAATCTGTTTTATAGGACTGAATTTCTCTAATCTAGATTTGTGTTTAGTAGTTTGAGCTAGTACTTGCTGCACTGAGCTAGTTCAGTGTAGACCTATATTAAGACAGGGGACTGCTTCTTACCCTTTAGCAAAAGGATGCTGTCCCTCTTAATTAAACACTCCTGTTTGCCATTATCAAAGGACATGCACAGTTCTGACAGGGTTAAAGTTCTATCAGTGTCGTGGTCTCTTGTTGTCACTAAAATGCAAGCTGTATGACAAGTGACTGTGGCTTCCTTCTTTCTCTCTCAGGCTACACCCTAAGAAACTCCCGAGCTCTTGGGTTTTCCTGAAGGAATTCTATTTCTCACAGCTGTAGATTTATTTCTGTAATAAAGAAGGCTGGAATATATTCAGTTAGGAAGCTGTTAAATGACATGGAGCTACAGACTCCACAGTTCAGCTTCCTGTGCATACAACATGATGAACCAGAAGTAAAAAAGGGAGACATACTTTTGTTGTGCCCATTTGAATTGTTTCTCTAGAGAGCTAAGACTGCATGGTCTCTGCTGGGTTAGGGTATTTCTGAAGGAGAGCATGAAGTTTTGCTCTTTCTGATTGCAGAAATGAAATTCTTGAGTTGTATTGCTTTGAGTTGGGTCAGGAATGAGATTAAAAGATTTTTTTTTTTAACCAGCAATTTCAAATCTGGGATTTTCCCTGCTCAAAACTACTGGATGGGTGTGTGACTTACCAGTCATAATCACTAATCCAGACAGGAGAATATGTGAAGATTTTTTTTGTGTGAAATTACTCACATTTGTTATTGCAGGGAACAGCTGCTGGGGAAATCCCCTAATGGGGAAAATCCTAGCAAAACCAAAACTTGGATTTGTAAATAAAAGTATTACTTTGAGTTCCTGGAAAACAGTCATCTCTTTTGGAAGTGGGGGGGTTTTGTTTTGATTGAGAGAAAACACAACAATGAAGTATGGTTTTCCTAACAGAAGATCAGAACCATGTTAGAAAAGAAACTAAAAGTCTGATTGTCTATATTTAGTACTAGTTGCTTGTTTGGGCTTTGAGAGAACTTGAGTGTCATGGTTTGATATTTACATCTACTCATAATTTTAGATGCAAAATGGAAAAATTGTCTTGGTAGCCCAGAAAATAAAGATGATGGTTGTACTGTTGAGAGTGATGTGCAAGAGTTGTTGGAGGCTGCAACAAGCAGCTTTTATGGCTGTGTGCCGCTTCTGAAGTCTTTGTAGTAGGCCCCCACCCTATTAAAATAACTCCTAGACTTCTGGCTGATGAACAGCAGCCCAGTTGTTCCCTTTTCACATGTCCTGGATGATGCCATTTAGCAAGAACTATTCAGCGGACCCTTTCATGGCTATTACAAATGTGCCTGCTTAGAGTTACCTGTATGTGTCATGTCTTAAGGAAAGTCTAGCTACCTGTTAGCTGGCATTGCACTAGTTTTATAAGAAGTCTTTTTGGACAAGAGGTGTACAACTTGCCCATTGCATGAATGCTGTCAGAAAAATTTCCTATGTTTAAGGCTGTCTGAATCAATAGAGTACTTTGGGAAACTAGCCCCTAATAAACAGTTTGTAAAACTGAGATTTGGCAACTTTGACATAGTCTCTATTAGATATTTTATGGAATAATCAGCTGAATCATGTTTAAACTTGTCATCATGAGGGGGGGAGGTAGCTGCTAGTCCTGAAAAGCCCTGGAAAGTGTAACAGTTTGAGGGAGGGTAAAGGAAACACCCTTGTTAGTGCAAGTCTTGTTGAATTGTAAGTTCTGGTAAGTTTTCAAGATGCATGCTGTTTTCTTCCTGTCATTGGAACTGACTAAAGGTACTGAGAGTTTTTGTCAGTATTTGATGGGAAAATCAGAAATGTTTTAGTTCTGCTCACCTTTTCACGTGTCTGGAGGTTCCTATTTGAGAAGCTGCATGCTATTCTGTATTTTGGTGTAGCTAGTTGGTTACAAACTACACCCAAGAGTTACTATCAGAAAAAAGGAATTGTATTACTGCCTTACCTTGATGATACTTTGGATGAAAATAGGCTGGCTGTAAAGCATAACTCGCATAACACATCATAAAGCTGCAATATTCATTATGTTTATTGAGTACTATACTCGTTAGCAGGTAAATCTGTCTTACTGCAGCTTGCAGGGATGTAATTGCATTTTTTTAATAAGGGTCTTCCTATAAAGAGGAATGGTTAGTCTTGAGAAATGCTGAGAAACTTTCTGATGCTGACTTTCCAAAGGACTTTTACTTTATTTGCATGTGTTGCATGTCTGACCATCAAATGAGATGTGCATAATGTAGGGGTAAGAATACTGTGTGTATATAAATTTAATGTGTGGTCAAGACATAAGTGAGTCCTTCACTGATTCATGGTAATAAGGGAAATTAAAAGCTTTGCTACCTCAATAACATTAACCCAATAAAAAGTACAGTACTCTTGCTCAAAGTCTTTCTGTTAGTAGGTAAACTAAGGAGACAGTTAATGTTAACTGCTTTTTTCAAAAGTCCTTAATATTACTTTTAGGGATAGGGTTGAATTTTATTTGATTCTTTCCTAGAGCTCTTTCTTATTTGGGGATTTTTTCTTCCTTACACAGATAAAAGTTGAGTAGGTATTCAAAGTGAAAAAACCATAAAAACTGCCACTTTCTAAAAAGACTTGTCCATGTGAGCTGTGTCCTATTAGCCTCCTTGTTAGATTTTAAAAATGAATCATTCTTGGAGGTCTGTAACAATAAGCAAAACATTGTGACTTTCATCTCTTCTCTTTGTGCAGTGGGTCATCATTGAACAGGCATGCTATGCATTCTCCATGGTGGTGGTGCCACTCTATGATACACTGGGGGCTGAAGCTATTACATACATTGTGAACAAAGGTAGGACACTTTCAGTAGCTCAGCAACTGAACATATGATGGCAGAGCTGAGTGAGGGCAGAACTGTAGCCTTCTTCAGAAAAGCCTTCCATTGCAACATACTGAAGTACATATGGATCTAGTCTAAACTGAACTTGTCATGTTGATAATATAGTTCTTTTTCATCAGCTGACTTGTCATTGGTTTTCTGTGACAAACCTGACAAGGCCAGACTTCTGCTAACCAGTGTGGAAAAGGGAGAAACTCCAATACTCAACACCATTGTTATCATGGATTCTTTTGATGCGGATCTTGTGGAACGTGGTAAAAAGTGTGGTGTGGAAGTCTTCAGCATGAGAGAAATAGAGGTAAGAATGCTTCACCTGCTTAACTTGCTTTAATCCTGTTTGCTTGCCATAGATTAGTTTCAAAATCCTTAACTATCTCTTGGATTGAAGTTTACTCAAAAATATAAAAAATAATAGGAAGAAAACAACTTGCTAATGGTATTTCACAATGCTCAAAGTATAAAAGTGGATATACCAAGATGACAGCATGAAAGCTTATTAATGTAGTCCAAGACTGAAGACTAGATCTCAGTGTTAAGGCTTGCCCATGTGAAGCATAATGTGATAATTATATGCTGTGACTAATATTTCAGAAATTCTTATTTCAAGGAGAGCCTGTGTAGGCTTTGGTCTTCTGAAAAATGGCACTTTTCCCTGTACACTGAATCTACAAGATGTTTTTTGGGGGAGAAGGAACATGTCAGTCAACCTCTTATAAGGATAAGGTTATGGTGATACAGGGGAATGAACTTTCAGGCTTTGAAAGTAGCAATCATTTTAATTAACCACCTGATGTCAAGTCTTGGTTTTGCATGTAGTTTTTGTGTGTGTAGATCTCTTATGCAAGTTTATTTCATAACTTCACTCATTTGGAGAATGTTCTTCCAGGATCAAATTGCATGTTGTATATGTTTGCTCTGAGATTATGAAATTTGGTTTAGCCTGGTTTCAGATGTAGTTCTGATGAAGGCTTGGCTCACTAGGCTTTGACTATCTCCAGATAAATGTACTTGTCTTGTGCAGGTGTCAGTAACTGGTGTGAAATGCCTCATTTCACTGAACTTGTTTTCATAGCAGTTAAGACAGCTATGTTAATAGGGCCACCTTCTGGTAAAGATACAACATCAGCACACCTTCTTTCAAAAGACTGACTGGCAAACTGGCCTCATTAAGAGTGCCAGGTTAAAAGAGGGCTAAAAACATGAAGTAGGGTTAGAGTTAAATGGCTTACAGTTCACTGGCCAAAGGGTTGGATTAAACTTAAAAAAAGAGTGGCCAAACTGTAAGTTGTTAGAATAAAATGAGATTCTTTCCTTGAGCTGAACTGCAGTTTTTGACAGAGGAAGATGCTTTCCACTGGATCTTCTAGCTATGGAAAACCAAAACTAAGGATAAATGTTGCCTTTACAAAAGATGTTTGTATGCATAAGTAATGATGTTCAGTAGTAGTATATAGCTCTTATTTCATTAATGCAAACATCAAGTGTTAAATAATGGGTGTTCCAAGAGCCTTTTGTTTAAATCTCTGACAAGAAGTTAGAGGCAAGCTTAAATAATTGTAGTAGTCCTTCCATGAACAGGAAAGTTTTGTCACTTGTTTTTTTTTTTTAAGGGGTTAGAGACTTAGAGTGTCTCCTGAAAGGTAACTATGAGCTGTTTAGGAGCTTAGACTAGAATGACTATTTCTAGCTTTGAGTAGTTGTTTTCTGCATTTCTGGCTTGAGTTTCTTGCTCAGCTGTGCATGGGTTATGTGAACTGTTCTGCTGCGTATGCCCTAGAAGCCATCAGCGTAGTTTCTGATGCCCAATATGTATCATGTGGTTACTTGTAGCTGAGTAAATAAATGGCTCTTTAATGGGAAGAGATGGTGGAGTTTTGTTGTAAGAGATCAAAACAAGTGTCTGGAGACTTCAGCTGTATATTCAGTAAATCCCAGATTTTACTCAAAGCAGGTTGTAGGGAGGTACTGAGCTTGTGGTCGTAAATCAAGTGGAGGTGCTGTTTTGAGCAGACAGCTATGTTGCCATAGTGGTAAATCTTTGCATAATGAACCCTTTCAAAAAGGCAAGCCTACAGGTATGGGAATGTTAACTGTCTTTGCAGACATTCCCTTTGTCTTAAACCTCCTTGGGTAAATCTTAGAGGTACATGATACTAAAGAACTCTAGGGTTCAAAGGAATGAATATGCTGTTATTATGCAATTGGAATGTAAAGGCAGTGGTGAAGTTGATGTCTGTCCTCAAAGATACCCTTCTTCCAAGGATATACTTAACAGAAGGACCTCTTTAATTTGCATAAGCCCTTAAGGTAGTATTGTTTCTAGTTTTAAATAGGCATGACAGTAGTAAGTCTTGGTTTGAAACTTTAAAGCTCATAGACACTAAACATTGACTTGCAAATGTTTCCTCTTATTTGCTATACTCTTGGTGGTAAAAGGATTGTTTTGGTGTCTTTCCCTTTTGCCTGAAGAACCCTGACATCAGTGGTCAGGTCTGAATAACTAAGGAGGAAGGAAGGGTTCTGGATGAGTTTCTCCTGTATAGAAGGAGTTCAAACCACCAATGTCTTCCTTCATTTAACCAATAATTGTTGGTGGCACATCTCCATGAGGTATAGGATTGATTGATTGTCTGTCTTATCATAACCTTGAGCTTCCCTAGTGACTTATAGTTCATTAGCTGGAGAAAGCCTTGTGAGTTTTAGATAATTTATCACTTTTTCATTTGTAGAACATCGTAGTTATTCTATGTATTTTTGAAATGTGCTTTAAAGCTTTTGTTACTCTTACATTAACCAGAGAATCACCGAATGCTTTGGTTGGAAGGAATCTTAAAGATCTGGTTCCCATCCAGCCTCCAGCCATGGGTAGGGATTGCTGCACTGGGTTGCTAAACAAGTTAAAATGCCTTAGCAGAGAGTCTAAATAATGAAGTATTATGGTATTTAGTAATGTTTGGTAAATTTAAAGCAAGAAAGCTACATGTTTATGTCTACACTTTCTCTCTCTCTTCTCCTTTCTGCAGGAGCTAGGAAGAGCACACAGGCAAAAACCTATGGTAAGTGTGAAATTGGTTCAAGTGACAATGTGAAGCTGGTAAGCATTCTTTAGATCAAGCTAGCAAATCTCCCTATCTCCCATAGCTCAGAAATAACACTAGTAGCCTGATGTTTTGTCCAGGAAAATATTTTCCCTTGCTGTCTTAACCATACTAATACTTTCTTAACTCTTGTAGCCTCCAAAGCCAGAAGATCTAGCAGTCATCTGTTTCACCAGTGGAACAACAGGTACACCTTGTTGCATTATGTGGAATTTATTATTCTGTATGTGCAAAATTAATTCAGATGCCCTCCTACTTCCCCTGCAAGATTTCCCCCTGCTGCTGCATTTTTTGGCAAGTAGTAGCTGGGGTAGTGTTACAGTAAAGTTCCCTTGGATTTTTAAATTTTTTTTCCTGTTAATACAGAGTTGCAGTCTTGGGGGGTAGAGGTGTTAATGTTTTTGGGTTTAGAAACAAATAATGAATTTATATTTACATAACAATAAGGGCTCTGCATCAGACTTCAGACTATCAATTCTTCCATAGTGTTTTTTTTGTACTTTATCAGCAAAATTGTTCCATAGGTCTAAGAACGTTGCTGTAAGACCAAAACAGACCGTCTAGATGTCACTCACTTGACATTTGTGAAGTTCATACCCACTGGCATGGAGCATAAGGAAAGAATAGAGCAGCAAGCTATATTTTTAAAACAGATGTGAGAACAGAAATTAATCTGGATTTGATAGCTGCATCTTCACAGAAGAGTTGAATTTTGAGTGAGAGACATATCAAAAAATGTCATGATTTCTTAAAAGTTTTGGGCTCCTTAAAGAGTTATAAGACTTCATCATAAACTGATTACTTAACTGCTGCCAGCTGTTCTTGACAGTGTTTTGTTTAGTTGATACACAAAGAAATGTATTAGTATCAAAGAATGTTATCACATTAGTTTTGCCACTGCTACCTTAACTTCAAGGATCTGAATTTCACTGTTGAATCCTGTTGTCCTTCTTCCTTAGGAAACCCTAAAGGAGCTATGATCACTCATCAAAACATAGTCAGCAATGCTTCAGCTTTTATGAAAACTACAGAGGTAAACTGAAAATATAAACATTGTGGACTTGCTTGAAGGGAAATAATCTGAGTGAAACAAACATTGAAATCTCTAACTTTGGTCTTAAGCTTTAGTAAGATCCAAGTGAAAATGTTACTTGACAGCACTCTGTGTCCACTAGTCAGAAGTCAATGTTTATTGGCTGTTCTGCCAGGGTCAAGAACCCAACAGATTTCCCATCTGTTCTGATGTATCCAAAGTGGTACAGTGATCCTGATGTGAATGTAGATTACGTTCTGCCATGGGCTTACAGTGTGTTTCTCATTAGTGCAAGGAGTACTGTTTCTAAATTAAGCAACTGGTCTCACAATTAGCTCATGTAAGGTACTTTTGATATTGATCTTGGGGTAAATAAGGTAAACAAACTTCCTAATCTTAGATGAAAGTATTTTTTTTCAAACCAGTGCTATTTTAATCTCTATTGTCCCCCTACTCTCCCAATATAGGTAATGGAGCTCTGTGGTTTATATCAGAATTTATTTCTTTCCAGAATTCTATGAATGATAAGTTGTAATAATCTGGTCACTATACTCAACTCTAAAAGATTGTTTCTGCTGTGTGTCTTTACTCATGCTAGAAAGTCATTGCTGTAGTCTTTAATTGAAAAAAACAAACAATGCAGCTTCATTACAAGCAAAACTAAAGTAGAGGCTGTGTTCTAGAGCTAGATTTTACTGTTGTGTTTAACTTAGGCAAAATAGACTCAATGAGAACTAAACTTTTGCTAACACTTCCAGAAATCATTTATGCCTTCTTCTGATGATGTGCTGATATCATTCCTGCCCCTGGCTCATATGTTTGAGAGAATTGTTGAGGTAAGCATCTGTTTGTTGTACTAAATTACTGAGAAGCTTACTTCTCTTACAGAATGCATCCAGGTGAAATATGCTCTTCCTTCTTGACTCTTGTAAATGTGTGTGAAAGCTTGAAATAAGGTTCAGGAAAGCAGTGTCCCATAAACAGTACATGGTGAGCTCTAGACAATTGGTTTTCATCCCAGAATATAAACATTAACCTTAGAGCTAGGGTTAATTAGAAACTGGTTTACTAGAACATGAGGCAATCCCTTAGCACATGTACACTGCCTAGAAATTCCCTCCAGTATAATTAATGCATTATTAAAAATCCATGCCATTCTTTAGTCTGCAAACTTCAGAAATTTATTTTATATGGAGGCATTCTGTTTGCTTGCACAAAACTAATTTTAAGTTAAATTCACCATTTCTTCCAAGAAATTTCAGTAAAGAAGGGATTTTGTTTCAGGGTAATTTTCTTCTAGGAAATGGAAGTGGCTTTTAAAGCCATGTCAATGACAAACTTTGAAGTTCTCTTGGATCACTTGTTTTACCATGTAGCAAAATCTGAGGTTTAATTTTTGAGAATGAAATGGCTGCAGTTGTCTTAATGCTGGCAGTCTTGAAGACCTTTGGGCCCATTTTGGGTGCTTTTCATTATTGAATGGATGCAATTCCTGCACTTGTGCCTCTACAGGAAGTAAGAAGTTCATGTATTAATTACTGCACTTACTGAAGTTAAATTAACACCTCTTCCTCAGGTGAGATTGCAAATACATATGTTGAAGTTTTATAGAGGGAGCATCCATGCAAGCATGAAAAATGCATATGAAGCCAGAAATTGTTGTATGACTTCCATTAGGAATCCTAAATTTTCTTATATATATATAAGCAAAAATGTCTATATTCATGTGTGTCTGTGTGTGTATGTATATATGTGTCTATGTATGTGTATATATATGTCTGTGTGTGTATATATATGTGTCTGTGTGTAGATATATATGCTACAAAGATTTGGAATAGTACACAACTGAGGTCTACAGGTGCCTTTGGGCATTCAGCACTTTTTCTTCCTAGTCACCTTAATATCAGTTACACCTCCATGTCTGTTCTACTTCCCTGTCTTGCACCAGAACATGCAAACAGCTCTGCTCTTGATTATGCAGTAGAAACAGGATAGGAACTTTCATTTTAAAAGGAAAAATTAAAAGAGTGTTTGGATTGCAGTATTTCTCTGCCTGTACAAAATAGGTGGCATAACTACATAAGGAAATTAACCAAGACATTATTGGTAGAAAGTAGAAAAGATTTCTTGCTGTTTGGGGTAGGTATGAACACAGGCTCTGTGAGATCCAGTCTTTACAGTCCTGTTTTAAAGTTGATTTTCCTTGGTTTTGGCATCATGTGGAAGTTAGAGGGTCAATGAACTTGGCTTGACAGTTATACTGTTCCTGCTTACTAAAGGCAGTTGCTGCTCAGTCCATAAAGACAGATATTTGCTGTATTTAGCAGATGGTGGTAAAATATAAGTAGGGGGGAAAGTGACACTTTAGCGTGTCTCATGCAGTAAATAAGAGGATAGATAGTAGGGAATGAAGGAAAAGCAGATAGGTATAAACACAAGGGAGAGGAGAGATGTTAAACACTAATAATGTAGGAAAATAAAGTGAGGTGTGTAAAGTAGGTGGTGAAACTCCCAGTCTTCTAGCTTCTAGACAGAAAATATTGAACACAACAGGATTTAGTCTGCCTACCTTTATGTGGGTCTGAAGTGATACAGAGATAAGCTCTGGCTCTGCTAGAATCTTGTGAAGAGCATCTTGATCAAGAACAAGTCCTCTGCTCACATCAGTCCTGTGAAATGAGAAGGAAAACCAGAGTGCAGGGATTGGAAATGAAGTAGCAAGTAGGTAGAAATCCACACTGGCCTAGTAAAATAGCATGTGTGGACTGTAAATGCAGAATTTCTAGGTATAAAGCAGGGGACAAAGAAGTCTAATATTTTTAAACAAGCTTGCTAATTATTTCAAATGGAGAAATTCTCCTTTTCAGTCTTTTGCTAGCTCTTGAGTCACCGGCATTACCTTATTTGACCAACTGCCCTTTTTGGATAGAGGCTTTTGTGCTAAGCTTGAAAGTGTGGTTTGTGTACACCAGATGTGTCTTGCTACTTGATCTTTCTAATGCTGTCTTAGTGTGACAATGCTGAAAAACTAGTCCAGAAGTTGAGAGGGTTTAAGGTCAATCCACACTGCATAGGACTGTCATACATACAGAGCTGGAACACATTGTACCTCCTGTGTTTTCAGAGTGTTTACTTTTTTCTAACAGTGTGTGGTTCTGTGCCATGGAGCCCGGATAGGATTCTTTCAAGGGGATATCAGACTCCTCATGGATGACCTAAAAACACTGCAGCCAACTGTATTTCCTGTAGTACCAAGACTGTTGAACAGAATGTTTGACAAGGTAAGTCTACAGGCATGAGTGCAGGCTTTTAAGAGACTCCATAAAGTTTCTGCTGCCAGAGTAGGAGTAACTGCTGTGTCTAGGATATTAAATTGGCATGCTAACAAATGTGTGCATCTCTTTCTAAAAGAGAGCTGAAAATGCAGGGAATAGTACTAGTTGCATTAAAACACTTTCAGGCAGCAAATACTAGTGTTGAAAAGTCTGACTAGGGGACTTGATTCTCTCTATCTTGATTCATGACTTAGTGTTTGCTCTGAGCAAGTTATTTAGGTCTAGTCTACAACATGAAAATGAGGCTTGGCATCTGCATGCCACACTTTTAGCATCTGACTCACGGAGTGGAATTTGCAAAGCAAGGTCAGGTGTTTGCCTGCGTTTGCATGGACACAGACAAATTTCCTACATGGCAGCCAGAGTGTGTTCTAGCTGGGAGAACTGTAAACCAGCCAATTGGGAGTGCTGGGGAGGTGTCTGTAGCCTCACTCTCCTGTGTGTGCTGCGTGCCTGCTCACAGTTAACTGAGATGGGAATTTGGAAGTAGATTCTTTCCTGAGCTTCAGATTTTAACTGGCCTTTTGCATATGGGTGACTGACTCCTTTTAGGGTACAACCAGGGGAGCTAAAGGATATAATAAATCCTCTGACTGCTAAAGAAATGGCAGAGCTGTCTATGCTGTCTTAGCCAGGAAATTTCTCCGATCATGAGGCTAGAGACAAGGTTCTGTTTGGCTCGGGAGTCCATTTGGAGGGGAGGAAAACCTGAGACTAGCTTTTAGTACTTAAAATGTAGCTCCTTATTCTGCTCACACATTCTCTACTGGAATTGGAGAAGCACAGTCAAAGCTTGGGACTTTGTTCTAATGATTTCCTCTTGCTTCTTTAGTCTGCTGCCCTGAGGCTTCCACCTCACTCACCCTTGCGGTGACCTAGCATGTGAAGCTGGCAGGTTGGGGAATTGCCATAGCAGGGGGGCATAATGCTGCAGTCATTTCAGTCATAATGCTGAGTCTTCCTCCTTCCAAATGAATGTACTAATGTTTGGCTTGCTATTGAGCCTGCTCTCTGCCTTCCTAAGAACAACTAGAAGGAGACTTTGAAAAGTGATCTAAAGGGCAAATTTGTATATGCAAGACAGATCTCCATTTGGTATTTCTGAAGTGACCTGCATCTGCTCACAACACCGTGTTTTACATTATGTATTATGGTAGGGTTCTTTTCAGAAAATGCTGAGGATTATGCTCAATTTGGATTTTGGTGATACTAGAAAAGAGAAGTAAATCATTTTCATTCATACATGTTAATGAAGAAATTATGCATTGAAACAACATCACACAGTTTCATGCATATCAAGAATTTAAGTGCTGATTTCAATTCTTGAACTGAGATCAAAATAAAAATTCACAAGTATTTCTTACTAGAATTAAGATGCCTATCAATAAAAGTTGTTTTAATTTGTTTGGTTTTCACTGTTAGGAGTCTCTATGCATGCATATGTTAGAAAAAGGGAATGGTAGTCTATGAGAATTCTAACCATAGTTCATCTTTCTTAATAGATTTTTGGGCAGGCAGATTCCTCAATAAAGAGGTGGCTGCTGGACTTTGCTTCCAAGAGGAAAGAAGCAGAACTCAGAAGTGGTATAGTTAGAAATAACAGTTTCTGGGATAAAGTCATCTTCCGTAAAATACAGGTATGCTTGAAAGCCTCTGCGTTAAACTTTGCAATTGGTGGATTTCATACCAATACTTACAATTTGCTATGGCTTTTTCACTGAGTTAAGACTACCTGGCTACTCAGAGTAAAAATCAGAGCTGGCTTTTTATTTTCAACCTCATTTTTTCAATTCCCTTAGTTGTCATATGTATCAGCTAACTGTGTCAAGGAAGTCACTCTGAAGCAGTCTGGTGCCTCTCTCTTACTGCTTTGAAAGCAAACATTGTCCTTCTGAAGGAAGAATGCTAAGTATAACACAGTGCCACCTGTAACCCCCACTGTGGTCTCCCTGTTTGTCACTAAGTCATGCCTGCTGTTATATCTGACACTCACTTGATATGGCCTTAACCTTGGCTGTACAAGTTGCTGCTTTTTGTAGCATTCTGTTGCTGCTTTTTGTAGCATTCAGGATGTATCAGAAACTGATACAAGGCAGTTAAATATAAAGCCATCACTTGGGGCCATGGCTTAAGCTCCTTTTTGCAGAGTCTGCATTGCAGTGACACCATGTACAGATACTTTGAGATTCTGTATCTTCCAGCCATTGATGAGACTAGAAACACTGCAAGAAAAACAGCTTGCAATAGCAGACTAAACTTTTACTCTCTAACATTTGTGGGTGGCACTGTAGGTGAACAGTGGCTAAGGGTGTCATAGAAGATGACTCTGGAAATATTTCTGCAATGCTTTTGGTGTCCACAGTATCTTGTGTCTGTTGTAGGCAAGTTTGGGAGGAAGAGTAAAGCTGATGGTCACAGGAGCAGCACCTGTGTCTGCAAGTGTACTGACCTTCTTGAGAACAGCTCTTGGTTGTCAGGTGAGTTGCCTGGCCCTAAGTCCCAAACCCTAAATATTTTAACACCTGGCTCCTGGAGTGTTTAACATCTCTACTCTCCCTTAGAGAGTTTCCTTGTTAGAGCTTTTCTAGCAGTCTGATTATATGGATAACTCTTTCTAGTATTCTTGGAGATGATACAAGTGCATGCTCTCTTCCTGAGTTTCTCTCAGTCCCCTGAAATTTCTGTATTCATCCCAAAGTCTTTTAACTGAAGTAACCAGCTGACCTGTTTTAGGAAAGATTTTTTTGTGGGCTGCAGTAAGCAATAAATTACCTACTTTATTTCATTTTCTGGAGTTTGCCTTGCTTACAGAAGTATTTTTGACTACTGTAGGAAATCTAATAATCAGTGTGGTAATATTGTAGTGTTGCTGTTTTGAACATGAGGTGAATCAAATTGCACATGTTGCATTTATCTTCAGAGCCTCTTCAAAGTATAAGCTTCTGGAGGCAAAAATTGAACATCAGTGGCATAAAATAGAACAAATGTGTTGAAATTAAATAAATTCAATTACAGTTAAATTTCAAGGCTAGAAAGCAAAATAATCTTAAATGTCAGGCTTCCATAATTTCCTGAAGTTTTTCAGTGGTGTGCTGGTGTAACAATGCATTTTGCATAGAAAAGGGAAGCCTGTCATGTGTATAGCAATCACAGAGCTGTCATGGGGCATAGGGATTCCATTTCTGGCTGTCTCAGACAAACCTATTTTTAAATTATGTGAATGAAGTCACTACTAGTGCTATGGTTCTTCACTTCATTCTTGCTTCTTCTGCTGTTTTCTGTTTTAGTCTACACAGGTGTCCCATGCTGTGTGAAACTTTGGAGTATATATTGGAACTGAAGGTGGAATATTAGCACTTAAAACTGTATTGTGATAAAACTAATATTTCAGGGGTTTTTTAGAAGGTGCTGAGGGTTTTGGTACACTTAAATTTATTAAACAATTAGAAGAAAATAAACATAATATTAATTGCATTTTAATGAAGAAACTGTGTTGAAAAATAATGGTCTTTAGATTATATTTTGATTTCACCTTCTAGTTCTATGAAGGTTATGGACAGACTGAATGCACAGCTGGATGCTCCCTGTCATTGCCTGGTGACTGGACTGCAGGTATGATGATCAGCTGTCTACCTGTCTGTTAAATTTTAGGATTACTGAAATTTTTAGAGGTCCCTGATCACTTTGTTTAATCTTCACTAACTTTATCCCTGATCCTTCATAATAGGTGAAGAATAAATAAAGTGATAAGATTGGTTTTCTTCAAGTGAAATAAAAAAAATTGAAGAGAGCCCTTGACATTTCTACCCTAAATAGCTACGAATGTTCAGTAATTCAAACTTCTAATAGGATTTGTTCTTGTAAGTTGAAGTTGCTCTACGAGAAGGGAGGTCACAGTATTAACCCTTGTAGTTTCTATCAAGCACAAATCTTCTGTGTATAACAGCAGTTCTAGAAATAAAAATGGCATTTTTTGGTGTTTGGAATCAAGAGTGTTCACTTCCCTGAGCTGTTACATCTCTAGCTCCCTAACTGATATAATATTGCTAATGGAAACTGTATGGGACTTCTGCTACTTAAATATGTCTGTAGAGTGAGGATCCTGATTATAAGAAAAAGCAAGCTTGAATACACGGTTCAGCTTGTAACATTCTTAGGGAAATCTGAGAATTTAATGTTTCAGTCCTGGCAAATTTAAGCTACCAGAAATCAGTTTTCCATCTTTCTTCAGCATTAAGCAGCTTATTTTTTTCAGAATCTGACTAAAAAGCATCAGGCTATTGAAGTGTTACTGTATTTAATAGGTCATGTTGGAG
The DNA here is from genome assembly GCF_051311805.1 of Agelaius phoeniceus. NCBI lineage: Eukaryota > Metazoa > Chordata > Aves > Passeriformes > Icteridae > Agelaius > Agelaius phoeniceus. The sequence continues at coordinate 42,407,543 of NC_135268.1, read as the reverse complement.
CACCAATGCCATGCAATATCATCAAGCTTGTTGATGTACAAGAAATGAATTACTTGGCTGCCAAAGGAGAGGGTGAGGTAAGTAAGAAAGGCAATATGAGCCTCTTGGGAAATTTTGGAATTTTTGTTTTTTGTTCCTGAAATAACTGAGTTTAGGAAAAGTGCTAAACATGGCCTGCTGCATAAAATCTAAGATGCCTGCATGCCATACTAGTTAATGATTCAAAGAAGCAAATCAGGAAATAGTAAATGGGGGGGGGAGAAGAAAGAGCTTACATAGCAATGTTATCCCACAGGTTAACAGATGGTTTTATGACCATACCTAAGGCTGTTTGACAAGGCAACATCTTCCAGGTTCCCAGGAATAGCTGGGAAGTGTGGCCACCTCATAGTGCAGCTACCCTTCAGCAGAATGCTGGCAGAGGGCTTCCCTCCCACCCTGCTGCCAAGGGCCAGAGAGCAGCTGATATGTACAGCCAGTTACCCAGCTTGTGATCTGTGAGATGAGGTCACTTAAAGTGGCTGGCAACTTCTGAGAAATGGACATCAAGTGCCATGAAGGTTGCTGATGATCTGTGATGCCTGCCTGCACACTTTTCTGAATTTTTTTATGCAATCTGCACAAATTGAACACGTATGTTTTACAAATTGCATTTTGAGGACTCAGCTTTACATGTGATGCTATATGCTGTCTTCTAAAATATTTTTTCAAAATTAAGTGTATACAGATTTAACTTTGTATCTACTTTGAAGAGATGTTCATGTAGTAATTTATTTTCCCCAAGCTTTGAAGGCAGATTAACTGTGGTGTCTTTCATATGCTTTCAAGAGGCTGTGGGGGCAACTGGGGGAGTGAGAAATTAAAAATAGATTAAGCAAGTAACTGATCTGTGGCTATAAAGGATTTATAATATTTATTTGTTTTGGTTGTGATTCATATGAGACTAGAAACAAATCATTGAGCTTTAACTCCCAGAAATACTCAAGGATTTTGTTGGTCTTTGTGGTGGGAAACTGCTTGCAGGTGAAGAACAATGTCAAAAGTCATCTATCTTGCATATGACTCCATATTTAGTCTTCAACAGCAAGTTTTGCTTCACTTTCAGTATGTTCTTAGAGCTTGGTTTGCTAGAGGAACTGAGTATAAATTCTTATAATGAGAAATAGTTAAATAGTTTTTTTTAATCTCCTAGAAGTGTTTTTCTTTCACTTAATGTGTAAATGTGCTGCATTAGGAATTACTTTGGACTTGAATAAAAATGGCAGCTCCTTAAGGTATCAGCTGCCCTCTTAGTCTTTCAGGCCTAATTTCCTCAGTATAAACTATTCTAAATATAACAAAAAAGTATTGTAACTTCCTTCACAGAACTCAAAGCCCATTGCTTTTGAATTGGCTCTCCTTATGCATTTGCCTAAAAGAAATATTCTTCCTTATTTTCTGTTTTTTATTTGGGTTAAGTATTTCTAGTCCCCTTCTCTGAGAGTAAGTTTGCAATATTCTCTGCTCTGTCAGCCTTGATTTTCACTTTTGCCAGTCAAGAAGAATAAATATGTGAATAGAATTATATATGAGCATATGCAGAAGAGGTCTCAGTGCCAGCTAGCAGGATACAGATAAATGGTTGGCTGTCTCTACTGGGAAAAGCTGTGACCTGCTGTGATCTCAGGGGCTGTGAAAAATTAACATTTGATTATTCAGTCTTTGACTTGACTGGGACATGTAGAGTCCTCTTTTATTTGTATCCTTCCAGATAAGGTCTATTTTAGAACAGAAGTTACTTGCTTTGCAAATATTACTTTAGTTTGGTCCCAAGTTTGTTACTGTCTCCATAAGGTCGTGAGAACCCTCACTGATACTCTGATCTCCCTCCTATTGACAACATCTGATGTTCATTATATTGTAGCTCACCAGCATAATGGGTAGGCACCGAAAGTTTTTCAAAAATGGATTGCTGTGCTACATTAGTAATTCCTTCTAGCCTAATTTTTGGACAACAAATGTTATTTGCTTGATACACAACTGGTTTTTTCTCCATTAGTTTTAGCACAATGCCCCTGCTGTTTACCAAAGCTGAAATGAACATGTTTCCAGGCTGAGAGATCGTATTTCTGGATCTAGCAGAATTTTTTCACATAAATAAAACCAAATTTCTTCTGATAGGTTCCAATTATTCAAATAGTGGGTAGGAAGACTACTGCTAGACTGGAAGAGATTACTTCCTTCCAATTGCTTCTTATTCAATTTCATACCAATGGAAAACATTAGGTCTCCAAAAACCATGAGTAGAAGTTCCTGTACAAACACAAATTTCCTCTTTCCTTTTTAATGGGCATTAAGAATCATTGGAGGATGAATTTTTTTATAGTGATTCCTAACTTTCCTTCAACAAATGGCTCTTTTCAGGTGTGTATTAAAGGGGTAAATGTGTTTCGTGGCTATTTAAAAGATCCAGAAAAAACAGCGGAGGCTCTGGACAAAGATGGCTGGCTTCACACAGGAGATATTGGGAAGTGGCTACCAGTAAGTTAACTTACACAGCTGCAATAATACTTTCATAGTTACTGGCAGAAATTTAATAAATATATTAGAAAACATTTGGTATTGAACCGAATTAGTTAGGTGAAAGACAAGAATTTGTGGATAATCACTGTTGTAGCTGAATCTGTGTGCCTGGGCCTAAAAAAGTATTGACCGTGCCAGTGCTGAGGCTTTCCCCACTTCAGATTAGATGGATACATAACCTATTTTCTTCTAACACTAGTTTAACTATTCTCTGGTTTTAACAGTTTCACTGTGCCAGTGTGGCATGCCTATGGTGTGTAGATTGGTTTTTCACTTGAAGTGCCTCCTCTGAGTAAAAGTTATTTCTTCCAACAGAATGGTACATTGAAGATCATTGACCGGAAAAAACACATATTTAAACTAGCCCAGGGAGAGTACATAGCACCAGAGAAAATAGAGAATGTGTATCTGAGATGTGAAGCTGTTGCACAGGTGTTTGTCCATGGAGAGAGCTTGCAGGTAAGCATTTTTCAGGTAATTTTAAAAATGAATGCAAAAGGAGACTCCAGTGAAGTCTTCCTTTCTTCCTTCCCCTCACCCCAAATTTTGGGACTGAAATTTAATTTTTTATTGTAAACTATTATCATTATGCATTTTGGTTCTGATAGGATTCCAGCAGTTACATAGCATGTTTCTGGATTTAGTTTCACACCAGGTAGTGGAGCTAAACTAATTTGCATATCAATGACTGTATATAAATTGCTAACAGTGTGCAGTGGGAAAAACCCAAAAAACAAAACCGAAAAACCCTTGCATACCAAGAAAGAACCTGGATATCTTGGGGGTTTTCAAGTGTAAAGAAAAATGTGGATCTTAATTCTTTCAGTTCAGCTGAACTGAACTGCACTTGCTGTGTTCAGGTAGGCATCAGAGAAAGCTGCTGACTTTACAGCAGGATCAGAAATGCTCCCCAAAGAAATGTGTAGGAACTAAAGTGTTGACTTAGGAGTTTTTGTCAAGCTTTTCTCTTTTTTTTAGGCCTTCTTAGTAGGTGTTGTGGTACCTGATCCTGATACTCTGCACAACTGGGCCAAGAAAAAGGGATTTGAAGGCTCCTATCAAGAGCTATGCAGAAACAAGGTAAGGGGCATATCTAACTGAACAGTTAGCTGTTCTGCATCCACTTTTTCAAGTTGCTGCTTATGGAAGCATGAAGCTATATAGTATATTTCTGTATCCACAGGATGTAAAAAAATATATTCTGGAGGACATGGTGAGAATTGGGAAAGAATCTGGTTTGAAGTCATTTGAACAGGTATGATGCTTATGAGAACCAAATACCTAATTCTTTAAACTTGTCAATACCAATATGATCTGATTCTCCAAAAACTGCTTTTAATTTGTGTCTGGAAAACTTTTCAAGTGATGTGCTTTGGTAAGATATCTGGGGGAGTTTTTAATAGTCTTGTCTATTTCAAGGAATACAGCTTGGCTAGTAACTTTTTATTTTCCAGGTGAAAGACATCGTCCTGCACACTGAAATGTTTTCTATTGAAAACGGCCTGTTGACACCAACACTGAAAGCGAAGAGACCAGAACTGCGAAAATACTTCCAGTCACAGATAGATGAACTCTATGCTAATGCCAAAATGTAACTGCAAATGGAATGAGGAAAGTGGCACACGTCTGTCTACTGTTGGCCTTCGTATCTGTATTTTGACTACAGCAAAAATAGGGAAGGAAACTGTGCAATCATTAACTTGTACAAAAATGGGTACTTGCCATAGGAACATTGAAGAAATGGAACACTGCCTTACTGTCAAGTCGTGTTGCATACTGTTTTTATGGTGACCTACAATTTCCAAAAAGAGCCTTAACTATAAATGGTAACTATATGTAAGTTATTTAATATTTCCTTGGTCAAAAATGGGACTCACCTTCACCAAGGGGCTAAGGTTTTATTGCCAGCATGTTTGCTGTCTGCAGTGTGTTTTGCAGTTGTCAATTCCACAAAGGATTTGACAGCTTTGAAAATGCCTCTAAGTATCTTGCATTCTCAGAAAAATTACTTAAGCTGTTCAAAACTGCCCCCTCCCACCCAACCACCAAAAACCCCAAACCCTTACAGTTTGCATGGCTGGTATCACATCTTTTGTTAGTCCCAGTATTAACTGGGGCAAGGCATCTGAGCTGTATCTCCCCTCTACATCTGCAGCCAGTTATGGGATGTACTTCTATAAGGTAGAAGTCAGCACTCCACACAAAGAAGATTGATGAATAGAAGTTCCTCAGAGTCTGCATATGGTGGTTCTGCACTGTGTGGATGCAATTCATTCAGCAAGTGTAGCCTCTGCTACAATAGCATGATTCTGGAGTGGTGCCAGCCCTGCAAATGAGCAGATCCCAACTCTGGCAAGAACACTAGAGACCTAAAAACCAAATCAGAAGGCTGGGCTATGCTAACAGTCAGGGTAAACATTGCACCTGTACCAGACACTTGTTGCCCTGTAATGAACTTGTATTTAAAATGTGTTTTTATAAAAATGTGCCAGGCCCTCTCTAAGTGGAAGAGCTTCTGACATAACCTGTTTTCTGTGCTTTATGTATGAGCCATGGAGTACTTTTCACTGAATAGCAAAATAGGTCAGGTAGAATGTTTTTGCCTGATGCTTTGCAGCAATTGGAATGATTTATACATGCCAACAGAACTGTATGTTGGCCCAGGATAGGTATTTGTTCAGGGATAAAAACCTAATTCCCAGATAAATTGCAAAATAACTAGTTATTACCTTTTGTTTGAAAAATCAGCAGAAATAAGCCTTATTACAGCATAAGTCTTTTGCTATCCTTAACAGAGTTGGTTTTGCATTAACATTCATTGCTGTTTTTTGAAAACATGGATATATGTAAAATACAAGCACAACAAGGTTTGCACTAAGATTTGTGTGTGATTGTAATGCACTACTCTGTAGCATAATTTCGTATGTGTATACAATTCAGGTACACAAATCCAAGTCAACTGTTAGAGCAGTAGTTTTACATTGAAATTCAAATGTTTGCTTAGTGTTGGCTATTTCTATGTTTTATAAAACCAAAACAATTTTCAAAACCAATGAAGGAAACCAAAATAAATATTTCTGCATTTCAATGCTGTGATGTGTTTGTTTATCAAGGAAAAATGCTGCTGACTAACGAGCCCAGGTGTAATACTCTAACTGACAAGGTGTAAAACTCCACTGCTACAGACATACTTAATACAGTATAAAGGCTGGTTGTTTACACTTTTGCTTTTGGAAAGTGACTTTTTATGTTCAAGGTGTTGGCCAATATTTGTAAGAAAAGGATGCTCTTGTATGTAACTTGCTCTTTCAATTCTTTACTAAACAAGAAAATATTCTATTTTTGTCTTTTTCCTGGCAGTTGTGTTCTTACCATCACTTCAAATGACACAAGTGAAAGGTGGAGTTTTCTGAAACACTGCCTGGGTGGTAGTGGGTTTCCTTATTCCTGCCCTCACACCGTGCATTTGGCTTAAATCAGGGGTATGGTTTGAGAGATTTCAGGGATGGAGTTACCAGACCAGGGTAGAGGAAGCACCACCACCTGCACATTATTTAAAGCTCCATGAGACTATAGATGTCAGTGCAAGATGCTAAGCAAACTTCTGCTCCTACTCACTATAGAGTTTCTCCTCTCAAGTAATTTTGTATTTTCTTTTATACATTTCTTCCATACTGAAGGAAACCTAAACCAAATTTGTCACTTACTGAATAACATACTCAAATCTGTGTGTATGCTGCTTGGAAAGGCAGGGAAGTGTCACCACACATCACCTACTGGAGCTAGCTGAGAACTGGATGAGAATTGGATCCAAGGTTTATGTTCTTAACAACATTCTATTGAAGAAACATTTCTGGAAAAGCATCTATCACTACAGGAAGAAATTTATCCTGTATTATTTGTGGCTCATGGGGCTAGGTGCTATAGCCAGCAAAATAGAAGTCTAAAGAGAACTTACCACCTCTTAAGCCTAAAGTGTGTATTTCACTGTTTTAGTTTGTCTGGCTAAAGCCAAAGGGGTGTGTGTGGGTGTCGGTGTCACCACTGCCAGTGGATGAAGAGCTGTGGCAGTCCCTCCAACTGACGGGACGTGACAAATTGCTAAATCTCCTCTTAACACTTTTATTGCCAGAGATGGAATTATATTTTCAAGCTAAAGCCTACTTTTTTTGGCGCTGTTTAAATTAATTTCTGAACTGTTTGTGACCGTAGCTTTCTATCTGCAGAAGCGATCTCTTTCGCTTGCTTTTCCAGATGCACAGCGTCAGTTTAGGGAAAGGGAGGGGAGAAAAAACCGGGAACTTCTTGAGGTTTATTTTTTTGTATTTAATCAGAGTCATTGACAGAAAACTACGGAGGAGAGCGGTGTTTAGGTGAATTCTTCGGAGCGTTGAAGGGCCTCTGGCGGACCGGGGTTGGGACGGCGCTGTCCCGTGTCCCGCTTCCCTTTCCGGCCGGCCGCTCCTCCCCTTCCTTCCTTCCCGCCGCGGCGCGCGCGTTCCAAAGGCGGCGGGAGGCTGCCCTGAGGGGCCGGGCCGGCGGGGACGGGCTTGTGCCGCTTCTGAAGTGAGCTGAGCGTAATAGCTTGAAGGAACAAAGAATAGCTTGAGGTAACAAAGATATCCCGTTCTCTCCCATGTGCCGACACAGAGAAAGCTGAGTTCTATCGTGGACAGTTTCTCACTAACTTCATCCTCGGTTTTGTATTCAGCGGCGTATACTGAATAGCGAAATGTCCTCAAAGAAGAAAATAAAGAAGACTCGTACCAGCTCTAAGCCAGAGGTAAGTTTCGCTAGGCAGGGCGGAATTCAGACAGCCAGTGTTTCGGTTCTGTAGTGTTCAAAGGCGGGCAAGGTGACGGGCCCTGAGGGGAAGCCGTGTGAGGGGTGCTGAGGTCTCGGTCTGCTCAGCTGGACACTGAGGGGAGCCCTCATCGTGGGCTCAGCTTCCTCACCAAGGGATTGCGGGGACAGACACCGATCTCTCCTCTCTGGTGACCGGCGAGGGGACCAAGGGGAGCGGCCTCAAAGGTTTAGGTTGGATATTAGAAGTTTTTCACCCAGAGGGTGGTTGGACACTGGCCCAGGCTCCCCAGGGAAGTGGTCACAGCACCAAGCCTGACAGAATTCAAGGACTGTTTGGACAGTACTCTTGAGCACAGGGTGTGGTTCTTGGGGTATCCTGTGCAAGGCCTTGTGGGTCCCTTCCAGTGCAGGATATTCTGTGATTCTGTGTTGTGTTGCTGTGCAGTTATGGCATTGTCTCCGGAGGTGGATGCACAGGGGTTAATGCAGGGCTTGTTTTGCACTGCTGGGGTGGGCTTGGGGTGCTGATGTGGAGTTTTCTTTTTTCCTTTTAGGAGTAGCACAAAATGGATCATTGACTTCAAACAGGCAAAAGTTTAAAAACAATCTCATAAAAGAAGATTTATAGTGAAAGTAGTTGATGTGTATATTTGGTACTATAATAGAAATGGTGGGCCACTGCTAAGCATTGGTAAAATTAAAAAGCTCCAGTAGTCAGTCTTTTCTGGTTATAATTTACCCTACAGGTACACACAGAAATTAGTGAGGAAAATCACTTGTGCATTTTGTGAATGGCATACAACTGTTTTATAAACTAGTGTCATTTTCCCTTACCCTTCTGCTTTACAGGAGTGTCTCTGTAATCCTTGATTTGTAAATTCTACCGTTTTTTTATAAGAAGTTGCTCTATAGCTTTTCAGTCTCTTAAGATGAAAGTAATTAAATTGGACGAGGGTGGAAATTCATGTGATATAGAAATGAAAGAAAAAATATTTTAATACCTGAAAAGAAAGACTAGAGGTCATAGAAACCAGGTATTAGAGTGTTATAAGATTTCTAAGCTTGTGTACGTTTATGAAATAAGACAAAGCTTGCAGTAGAATACAGTATCAAATAGCAGAACATAAACATTTCATACCATTGCTTCTTTTAGGGGAAAAACCCCACAGCTGGAGACAAAAATATGCTTTAAATCCTTATGTCATAGCTTAGGAATCAATATGGTTCTGGTTAAGTGTATTCCTAGCCAAATGTTCTTGGAATGTATTGTCACATTTAATCTGTTGTACATTCAGAAAACTGGGTAAAGTGGCTGTTAATTTCATACCCATGCAGGAGCACAAAGCCAACTCCAATCTTCGTTGGAAATCTCTTCCACTTGAGGAACCAGATGTCTCAAGGATATTGAAGGTAGCAGAAACAAACCAACTCGAGGAGCTTGATGATTCCTTTGGTTAGTATTATCTTGAATGTCATTTAATGCATGTTTTTCACAAACCAACCACATGGACAAAATACTTCAGGTGCTTTCCTAGGAAAAGGTTTTGGTTCTTTGCAAGAGAAAGTAATAGAGAGGAAAGACAGATGGGATTTTGTGTTATTTTCTGTAATTTAGGAAGTAACAGGAATAATGCCGTGGTATGTGCAAATAAAAGTCAATGGGAAAATACTGGCTATTCCACCTTTATAGTCTGAATGGTAGAATTTCACACATCATAGTATTGCAGTTGTGTAAGAACTTACAGTTAAAAACCAAAGTTAACTTATTCTCTATTAAATTACACAAATTATGAAGTGACATTTTTACCATTGTAAGAACATTCGTGGTGGTAGACCTGGACATTTGCAGGGGTGTTTTTCTGCCACTGCCAGGTGTTACTTAAAGCAATAACATAGAGCCATACAATTTGTGGTGAAGGACTAAAACCACTTCCATGCTTTATATTGGACTTGTGTAATGAGGCCTCAATACACAGGAAGAGAATCAATTTAGATGGGGTAGATGCCCTTCCGTGTGGAGTCCTCTGTTATAGCTATCTGTACTTTTTTTTTAAGAGCTGTTTCTCAGCTGTAAGAATCATTACTCTGAGCAAACCATGAAATTTAAATGCAACTTAGGAACAGCATTGACAATGAGCTATAAAAACAATTTAGCAAAAGGGTTGTTTGTAAGGCAAGGCTGCAAAATGAAAAGCTCTTGTTTCTGTGGTATGTATTTAGACTGCAAAAAGGATGCCCACTGGCACTAATGTAAACCAACACAAAAGTTTTGTGGCAGTGTGTTTGAAAAAGAATTTTATGCTGTGGAAGGCATGCTAAAACCTAAATTTTTCAGAGTTCTAATTATTTTGGTAGCTACCTTCAAGAATTCTACATTTACTAAAAAATTATTTAAAAAAAAAGAAAGTAATTGTTTAAATGTGTAGAAGGTTTACATATGCCATAGCAAAGAAGAACTTGAAATACACTGTACCAAGTATTTTACTTGTTCTATGCCATGTGTACATGCTGAGCTACCTTTGATTTGGGTTCATAAAGAAATAGCAGGTGGATGGGTACAGAAACTGCGAAACCTTTCACTCTATATTTTTACATAATCCTCAAATAATACTTGTAACTAGAACTTCCTTTTTATTAGTTAGCAAACCACAAATATTCTAACTAAATGCTTCATGGCTGGCAGTGCTCTTTGCCTTAACAGATGGGAGCAGTGCTCACACAGTTTATTTTTTGTTCTTTATAGATCACCCTTTGCACAGTACTGCTGTGGATGCTTATGGAGAGGAACATTCACAAAACGAGGCACTTGGTCGTGTTTCAGCACCACAAAGGCAAAATACAGACAGACGGTCTGTTGGAAAAAAAATAAAATTGTCAGCATTTAATTTAATCTTTAGATATTTAAATTTGAAGGGAAAAGTGTTTTGCTTAAATTATGAGTAACAAAGAAAATTATTTTTAAAATATTTGAATTAAAATTTTAGTATATTTCTAATATGTATAATCCAGTTTGGTTTAAATCTGAAATTGTCTTGCTATTTAATTCAAGTAAGAACTTTAATAGTACTTGTATGAGATACAGCTGTACAAAATGTTCCCCAAAACACAGAGTTTTGTGTATATGGCTCATCCTTCCTCAGAGAGTAGTAGTGTATGTTTTTCTTTTCCCAGTAAAAAACAGCGTCACTCAAAGCCCTCCAGTGGTGATGTTCAGGAATTCAACACAGCTGATGCTGGAGAGGAACCCCTTAAGGAGACTGCGGTACCAAAAAAGTTTCATGATTATTTTCAGTCAAATTAATTTTAGTTTACTTCATGCCATGCCTGCATTAGAGGGTGGGGGGAGACAAAGACCTTCCATTTGTTTCTTAGTACTTAATTGTATCCCAGATAATCAGTCCTCAGAGTATTCCAGTGAGGTGGCCAAGTGAAATGCTCAAAGCTACAAGTCATCATGTCATCAAGGAATATAATAGCCAGGTGTTCTTGGATCCTGTAGCCTATTCTCTTGCTGGTTTGGGGGTATATTCTTTCCTTTTTTCAATTATCTTCTTTGTATCTGGAATATATGTTCTCAAGGAATGGCATACTAGATGGAACATGAATCCTTTGTACTTGTTTGGTATTGAAGCAAAACAGGTTTATGGGAAAAAGAATATTGATAAAATTAATTTTGAATATGTGTTAGAATTAAAAGCCATTCAGTTTTGAATGAGTGTTTTTGAACACTTACTCCACTCCCTGCTGCCTGGCCAGTGGCTGGAGGATCAGTGGCCAGGGCAGTCAGGCAGCCTCTGTCCTGCACTAGGGTGACCACTGGGCTGGGACTGGTGGAACAGGCCAAAGGAAATGTTACTGATGCTTCAGTCAGGAAATGCTTTCTGCATGCTGCCTGATTGTCATCTCTCAGGAGTTCAGATGACTACACCTAGGGTTTCTTCTGGAAGTTAATCTGCTTTTTGTGTCACAGAAAACTCTGATTACTAAATTCCAGGAAGACAAGGAGCAGCTTTCAGAGGAGAACACATCAGATCCTTCTGGTAAAGTACACTTTTCAGAACTCCCATATATCTTTTCTTCATTCAAGATCAAAGTTTTTCAATGGTTTTCATTTCTGGAATGTAGCAACACAGTGCTTCTAGAAATGGGAAGTTTCAGTTTCAGTTTTGGTATAGACCCCCATTTGATCCCCGTGGTTTGCATCCCTGGATGTGGCTGTTCCTCTCCTGAAGGGGTAAAGCATAGGTGTGCATTACACCTCTAAGTCAGCCTGGTTTCCTTTGGAGGGAAGCCTGGAATTATGGCTGTGAAGCTGTAGGAGGTGTCAGTACATCCCTTGGTCTGAAGCCTGGAGCAGCAGCTGTGGGGCAGAGCTTGGAGCACCCCTGGCTGCAGTGCAGGAGCAGCTGTCGGTGTGAGGTCCCTTGAGACAGGGAGCTCCAAGACAGTGGCATTTTTCAGCAGGAAGAAACTGTCCCTTGGGTCATCTTGCTTCCTTTGAACAGGACCCCTTCACGTTTTAGTACTGGATTTACACTAGGGAGTGTGTGAAGAAACATGGTTTAACTTTTTGTTTATAATGGAATTGGTTTATAATGCTATTTCAATGTTTAAAGAAATGCATTTGTGTGGAGTGGGGTTTTTGGAGCATATGTGGTATTAATAAAAGAATGTATACAAATACAAAAGCTCATGATTCTTTGAGTAATGCAAGTTGCAAATTCAGGCTAATAGTTTTTTAACACAAAAAATCACATCTACAGTACACTATGTAGTTTATTACTTAGTTTACTGATGTGTTCCTGGGCTTGCTTGAATCAATAAATAATAAGAATTAAGTTACATGTCATTGATCATCCCAGTTCTAAGGTGTTCCCAGGTAAATCTATCACAGTTGCACAGGCAACGACAGATGAAATAATTGGAATATTCCTCTTCTCAAATTTCATGTTAAAATACTCATAACTTTTGGGTGGTTATTTTGATGGCGGGCACCAGAGTTTTTCTATTGTTTCACAATGTGTACCAGAATTGTGCAATGCTTATGTTCATTCTGTTGTTCCAGTGGATAACCCACATTCTATACAGGTTTGGTGTCCCAAAGAGCTGAAGAGATCTCCTAGAGATATTACAGAACTGGATGTTGTTCTAGCTGAGGTTGAGAAGATAGCAGCAAATTACAGGTAAATATTGTGCTTTTCCATGAGTGGATATTCAAAGCTTTAAAAGGAAATAGCTGTGGTTATGGTAATGGGCTCTCCTTTAGAGAATCAGTATTGCATGGTTACATTCTGATGTTAAGGATTATTAAGTATCTATGATACAAATGTTTCTTCACATGTAATCTTGACATGGTCTCCAGGGATTTGGTATTTTTCCAAACATGAACAGCACATCTCAGCTGCTATTTTGCAAGGCAGAAATAAAGCTATTGCTAGTATATGAAAGATCTTCCATTGTCTATCTGCTTAACTTTGGGTTTTATTTGTTACTCAAAGGAAGGGTTTTGGATGAGATTTCCCCTTTACTAAACCAAATATGTTTTGTCCCTCTGACTTCTCCAGACAAAGCATAGAATCAAACATTTGCAGAAAGGCTATCAGTGACTTTTCTTCCACTTTCAAGGATCAAATCACTGATCTTGTAAGTACACCAGAGATAAAATCAGTTTTGGGGTCAAAATACCTATGGTTTTATATTGCCTTTTACATATTCATTTTACAAGCTGTAAAAGTTTCCAGTCTCTTGTCAGTATAAGAAATAGGAAAACACAATTTGTTGTGTGCAGGTTAGAATTGGCTGCCTCTGTGCAGGTTTTCACAAGAATTGCCTCTAGACACAACGCTGGGGTCATGCAAGCACTTTGCCAAATTGTCACCTTTTGAGAATAGGGAAGCATCCAATAATCCTGAAGTGTTGGTCATATTAAAGTCATTATGTAGTAAAACTGGTGAGCTGCATCATTTAGATAAGCTTACAGCTATGTCAAACACTGTTTTCAAAGCTCGTTGACTAGAGGTTTAAAAGGTGGATTTAATTTTTGTGCTGTCTCAGTGACTTCTTAGTAAGACCTCTAACATATTCCAGGAAAAATCATCCTTTTTTAATTAACATTTTGAACATAACTGTAAGTGTAAGATATTCAAGAACCATCTGGACACAATCCTGTGCCATGTGCTCCAGGATGACCCTGCTTGAACAGGGAGGTTGGACCAGGAGACCCACTGTGGTCCCTTCCAGCCTGAGCCATCCTGTGATTTATTGGCAGGAAAGATCAAGGTGATTCTGATGAGTAAAATGAACTCAGAACTTTGCAGGACTTGTGCCAAGTACAGTGGCTAAGTACTAAAGCTGTAGTTCTGAGTGGTTCATTAGCAGTAACAAGTTTTGGGATTACCCGATTTATACATCTATATAAAGATATAGAAAAATTAAGGAAGGTAATATTACAAGAATTGGTACAAGGAGTATTATTTGCACAAGCTCCTTTTGGGCAACAGTTTTCCTCTGGCATGAGGAGAGAGGAAAGAATCAGTACACAACTGTGATGTCCCTTTGAACCAGGGTTGTTTTTTTTAAAAAGAAAAAAACCACTTTTTATGGTATTCCAAAGTCATTCTTGCAGCCATGTTTTTAGGAGCATAGTGATGACCTGTCAACCTGAATTCTTCTTCTCTGTAGATAGCAGGAGTCCAGGAATTAAAGAATATGAAGAAGAAAAATGCTAAGGTAAGCACATATATATCACTAGATTGTAGAGCATACAGTTGTGGGCATTGAAATGTTGAGAACTTGACTGGAAGAGACAAAATAATTTCCAGAAAGGTGTACTGTACTCAGAATCAACTGCACAAACAGAGGTTAGGGAACTACAGGAGGTTTTTTGGACAAGATCTGAGTAAATGTTGTGGATTGCAAACTCCAGATGTGTACTGCTATATGGTGTAAAAAGAATGAGTGCATGTTAGGATGGGTAAGATCTGTGCATGTCAATTACTCTTTTGTCTTTTTGGCTTTTGTTTTTTTTTTTTTTTTAATGAGTGAGGCCTCTGGAGAGCCAGTTAAATAATGAGAGTTAACCTTAAAGAAACATAAATGAATAGAAAATCTAGGATAGAAACCTGTGAGGATAGAATGGCATTGCTTAATTTAAAGAAGGGAAGACTCAGGCAGCTGCATTCCCTAAATAGATGCAGAATTTTTGTTCAGAGGAAAACAGTTCCTCTCTTCATTTATAGCAAGTAGGAATTTGCTGAAAATGCAATAGGAATGTTGTCAGAAGGAGGCACTAGTGTAAGGGCATAGACATTGCAGTGGTTTCATCAGGGAGAGGTGAATGCCCTACAGAAGAGAGATTTAAGAGCAGCTGAGGCACTGTCTGGATCTCTGCCCAAATTAACATCCTCTGCAAAATTTTCAGTGGCAAAATAGCTTTAACAAATAGTCACCATAAAGCTTATCCTGGGAAGTAGCAATTAATATGCTAAAGTCTTGTTGACTTGGGGTGATATGGTAAACTGCTCTGCATGTGAAATGAAAATCTTAATACACACTGAGCATTCACAGCCACTCGGATGTGTCCTTAGTTTGCTTCTTAGACATTTGTTTAAAATTAAATTTTTAGTTGCTAAATTTAAATTTATTATGAGTTTTGGGTGTTACTTTTTTTTAGTTGCATGTTATATTAAAGAAAGCTTACTTAGTTATGGCAATCATCTTGAACATACATTCGCATTAATTTTCATTTTTAAACCTAAAACCTCCTAGAGTCCATAATGTTTGAAATTAAAAAGTCACAAACTCCTTTTGTATGCTTGTAAATCCAATGTTTTTTAAGAAAAATTTTGGATGGAGATTAGAGTTTGATACTTTAAACAGCTTTAAATTGTTTCAAATAAAGATGTAACATACGGCAGTTTTTCAGATCTGGTATCTTAGAATCTTCCACAATGACAATCAGCATAAAACATCAGAGAAAAAAAAGGCAATAAAATTTGAGTTGTTTGCCTTTGAAGTTTTAGAAACTGTTTCACAGACTTTGCTCACTGTTTGTTTCAGGCAATAACCAACATCAAAAAGAAAAGACAGCAACTGGTGCAAGTCAGAGAAGAGCTAATTAGGTGTGTTTCTAACGATGGACAATTATAGCCTGAAGAACTTAAAGAGTCTGGTATTTTGTAACTCAGAAGGGAAAGTAACTTTTGTTCTCTCATTTTATTTTGATGAAATTGCCACTTTGCTTTTTGTTTTTACAAAAGCTCATGATAACCTCTCCTTTACATATTTCAGTTGCCTAAGCAGTCATTCTTGCAAGCTCCCTTAGCTGACTAGTTACTGGGAGGGTGTTTCTCACCATATGTTCATAGGAAGAACACCAGTGTTAAGATTTGAATTGCAAAGGTGCTGAATCATAAATTACAAAGGTAATACAGAGGACTTCTTTGGTTTTGAGGTGAAAGAGTGTATTTCAGCTCTGCAGGTAGGTTGGGGTTGCTCTTAGTACATGGCTTATTCCCTTCTCATGTGGCCACACAATTCCCCCTCTCTAACTTGGCATTAATCTTAAGTGTCATTTAGATACACAGCACAGGAATTATGTGGTTGGAAGAACCATTAGACTTCCCCAAAGCCCTGGGGTTGCTAGTGACAAGCTTTGTACTGAAGCTGCATTTAACACACACCCTGTAAGGTAACTCTGTAGGGAACCACAGGCTTGGATCTGCAAAAAACAAGGGAAAAACCTTTTCTCTATGGCCATGAGAGGTGTTTTTCTTGGTAGTACTATGGACAAACTTTTCTCAAAGAACTATTTGAAGCCCCTGAAAGCTGTCTTCACATTTTTATATGTTGTGTTTTAATCCTTTGATCATTTTAGAAGGTTTTTTCTCCTGCAACCGTGTTAAATGAAAATCACTGTTGGTGCTCAGTTCTTGGAGTGCTACTTTAACAGATTAAGCACTCCAGTTTATTTAGCAGAGGTGTAGGTAGTTTGTAGATCCTGAATATGCTTCAGCATAAGCACTGACCAACAGCTTTGCAGGCAGGGGTGTGCGGAAACAGAACACCTTGTATTTAAGAAACTACACTTCAAAAACAGAAATGCTTAAGAAAAGAGTGGCAGACTCAAAAGACAGGTTTGGGTCTTTTTGGTGTATTTGGACTCGTGCCCCTGTTTAAGTACTATGCTTGTTCTGCCTAAGCACTATTCTATAGTAACCTTTGTTTTGTGTTTCTGACCAACCTTTTAAGAATTCCTTCAGAGGAAATAGGGTCATAGTTATTCATGCAATAAATATGCAGATGTAAGCATCAAAGTCTTGATCTTCTTTCAGAGCTGAACCGCAACTGATGCAACTACAAAGAGAATTTGCTGAGTTACAGGAAAGGAAATCTTCCTTGAGGCAAACAATTGAATTAATTACTGATTTAAAGGAGCTACAGCAAGACTGTTTGGATTATAGAGAAGAAAACCCCCAAAAAAAAGTGGTAGTAAGTACATATTCTGCATGTGTTTCAGTTTTCTAAGTGTTTTTCTTTTAATTTGTGACATTTATTTATTAACATCTCTTAAGTAGCAGTATTATGTTAATTGTCTTTGTGGAAGCAGTTTGAGAATCACTGCTGAACTTTACTGTAGTATCTCACTTGTTTTTTTGGTCTCCTATTAGAAGCTGGAGTATTTCAGAGCAGATTCTGCTGCCTTGCTCTCAGTATCCAGGAATTCAAAGGACATAGAAATAAATGAGCTGTCCTTAGTTGTAACTTTTTTTATAGAAATTGAAGATTAACAGTGGGACAGAAGTAATTAATTTTTTGTGTTGTTGTTCAGAAGTAGGGAAAGCTCTGGCACTTCCATGTAAGATATTTAATGCTGAGAACAGTGCTGGTATGTCATGACCAGAGTAACTTCTCACGTAGCCTTAGAACCCATTCCCGTTGTACCCAGGACCTGGTGTGGTATTTTCTGTGGACAAGGCTTACACGCCTGCCCTGTGCAAGGGAAATCCTCACATTTCAGAAGACGCTCTAATTGTGGCTGTTCACTTTTAAAGGTCATCTTGCACCACTTTAGAGGAAAAATAAATATTGATATGTAAGTGATCTTTCCAAGAGTTAAAAATGTTGCCTTGTAATTTTATTTCCTTATCAACAGTATGGACCTTCCAGCCTCCCTGCTCTTCTGGTGGAGTCTCGGAGAATTCTAGGAGCAGAGAGGCACTTTGAGAGTATCAATATGAAACTCGAAGAGGCTCTGGCTGTACAAAAAGAGCAGAAATCAAAGAAAAATTAAGTGTCCTTTTAAGACATTCAGTAGGAACAGTTATTAGAATTGTCAGTGCTTAAAGCTTGTTTAATCATTGTTATTCTGTTTTGTTTCAGTGTTTAAAAGAAGTCAGCAACTTAGAGATTTTATCTTTTTCTTGTTAAATAGTCTCAATATCAATGAAAGGAAATAGTGATCACAGTTAATAAAACTTTTCTGTACTCTGAACAATGTGGGGTGTTATCTTGTCCTATTAAAGTTATCTTGAGAAGACTATATTCATAAAGAGAACACAGACTCTGGTTCAACAAAGATGAATAAACAAATATTTTTATTAAATTTGCATTTGAAATAAATAATTTAATCTTGTTTATGGAAATAAGTCCGTTTTGTTGGCTTCTCAGTAAAACTTGGACGTACCACTAACAAAACAGAAACTGTACAGCAAAGAGCGTTAAAAGTGCTAAGCTTGGAGCAGCATTCATAATGAATATTTTAATCCAGTTCTCTTCAGCCCCCACGTAACCTTCCATGATCTCCTCACGCCTGCTGAAGTTCACCTAGGCACTCCATTCTTTGTCCTGCAGCTCTGGAGTGGTGCCTATGAACCACCCTGCATGAGCCACACAAGTGTCATTCACTGCTGGCCAGGCCTGTGCTTAGCTGCCTTCTTTAGTGTGGAGGTCTTCTTTCCCTAAAGCTTCCAAAAGAACTTCATCTGGGATTTCCTCCATGGCATAATTCAGACTGTCATCTGCAGCCTCAGCTAGTTCCACATCTTCAGCAGCTTCTAGGAAACAGGCATCATCACTTGTGTTTTCCCACTCACTGTCTGACAACAGGAAGTCTTGAGACCAGCTGTTCTCTGGGGATACTGAGCTTTTTGACAACTCTGACACATTAGAATGTGGATGTACTTTTCCTTCTGTGTGCCCCCTGTCATCCATTAGCATGGACTCTTCTTCCTTTAAGGAACAAGAACACTACTCATTTCATATGCAAATACTCTTGATACCTTCAACTGCTCTGCAAGTTTGGAGTTTGTGCTGTCACACAGAATGGACACTGCAGAAAGCTGGCCTACACTGCAAGACTTTCCAGCATATTATATATAGCCACATTAACCTGTGGAAGCCTATTTTAATAGGAGTAGAAATCCACTGTTTTTCTAGCACCCTACAAGTTGAATACAGCTTCATAAAATAATACAAGGTTAAGACTAACATAAGTTTCTGTTCAAAGATACTGTCAGGACCTGAAAATATAGTTAAATGACACTTTCTGAAAATGAATAGCTATTGATGAGCTGCTTGAGTAGAGCTTAATGTGCCATTCTGCTGTATGATATTTAGAGCTGTATAGTTAAATTTAAAAGTTGAAAAAATATCAATTCTTATTGCCTAAGCACTGGAAAAACTCGTCTGTTCAGGGAGTTCACCCAGAGTCTAGGTGCAGGATCAGGTCAGTTTAAATATTCTGTCTGTCTGGGGAAATCTGCTTTAGTACACTACAGTGGAGATAAATGAATTTCAGAAATGAGGGTTGCTGCCTTACATTTGGCTCTGACTGACTCCAGTGTTCCAGAACCAGTTCTGTTTTACTTTGCATAAAGTCAGACATGCACAGCAGAGCTAAACTTGGGCAGTTTCTCTGTTCTGCACCTGGAGCAACCTTGTGGCTTAGACATTGGGGACTGCTGCTCACATCAGAACAGAAAGTCTTGAGTCCCAGCTGAAGTTAGACAATTCCAGTAACTTAGCATTGCTGCAGAACTTAAAAATGAATATATGGAGCTACCACACTAGCACAGCTGCTCTGGGAACCTCTTCTATACCACTGGAACAATGTGTGGAGCTCTTCCAGCAGACTGGGAGGTTAGTGGGATTATCCAAGGGCTTCCAGAGCCTCACAAGAACTTGAGCATCTCAACAGGACAAAAACGTACCTCTTTGAAAAGAGATGGGAGGCATATCCCAGGAGGCAATGGAAAACCTAAATCAAATATAAGACATTAACTAAAGTTAACATTCCAAAATATATTAAGTATAATTGAGACCACAGGCTACATACTTTGTGATTTGAAGTTTTGTTCTCTGCAGACAGGATCGTGACACTTTTGATACCAGACTTCATTCTTTAGATCTACCAGAATCCTAAGAAGGAAATTATTTTGTTTTTTAGTATCAGTACATAAATGAAGTGAATTCATATGGTAGGAAACTCGAACACTATATGAACAGGTTTTGTTTGTCCTAGCTAGGGACATTGCTTTCATACTCTTGGCATACTTACTATGTATTTGTTTTGTAGAATTTTTAGAAAATTTCAGATTTCTTAAGTTTAAAGAAATAAATTTTTAAGACTAACATCTGAAAGTGAAATTTAGTCAATTTCATTACATTAAGCTTGGAGAGAAAGTCATCAAATTAAGATTAGCATATGGGACTTAACTGTAAGATAAGGTTTTGTTGCTGCTGCTGCTGTTACAGATAATGAAATGATAAAAGCTACATGAAATCACTATTTTCTGTCAGCTGATAAGGCCACCCAGCTTTTTCAACTGTGCTTTAGAAACACTAAACTTCAAGCAACTCACTTGAGAAACAGCAAGTTCATCCAGCTGTGGGGTTTTTTGAATATCTCTGTTTCTCAGAAACACATTCCTTAATTTTCAGTGATTTTCAATGTTACATAAAATTATATCTAAGTTAAAATATTTATACTAATTATATACCGTAATTCTAATATAATCTCAAAAACTGACTTTCCGTCATTTATTTTGCTAAAACTATGGGAAGTCTGAGTCCTTGTAGAGTAACTAGCAAAACTTATCTTGATTCATGTGGCAGGAATTACCATTCTAAAATACCAATTCTCAATTGTTAAAATGACAGAGTCATTTTAATAATGTAAGAATGTAATTTAAGAAGCACTGTAAATTAATTTAAAAGCAATCCGCTTGCTTTCTTATTTTTCAGCTTCCTAGCTGGGAAGTATCAAAACATAGTATTGTTTAATAGCTTTAATATACTCTGACTTTTATGTTAGCATCTTTGGGCCCATACTTGAAATACCATGAAGATTACTGCAAAGAATTAGTAGAAATAAAAGTCCAGTTATCACAAAGTAGACTTGAGGAGGGCATAAATAGTTTCTTTGGTTTTGTGGGGTTTTTTTTGTAATTAAAACATTGTATCCCCACAGAGCAAGACAGCAGAAGTTGTAACAGTTGCTGATTCTACCCTTAAGAGTTTTTTCAGCATTTCTAGAGAATAACAATTGATCAGGAAAATAAATAAAGCTGTTTAAAACTGAATAGTTAAAGAACATACATTATATTGTTACTTTTGTGAGCTCTTCCAATATTTTCACACCAACGGTAACCAGAAATATCATAAATAAGTAGTTCTTTGAGAGAGAAGTAACTCCATTGTCTTATCCCTGAGGGAAAAAAACAAAATCTTTAAATTCTTTAGAAATAGTGCAGCAGAAGACTCATTTGTAAATGTAAGGTGGTCTCTTTACCTCCTTGTAGTCCATCTTTATTAACCAAGGAACGAACAAAATTATCAATTTCTGGATATGGCGAACCCCGGTAACCTTCCATGGGATCTGTAAAACCAAAGGCCACAAACACACACTGTTAGAGGGTTCCCCAGTGTAATATGACATTGGAACACTTACACTTTATATAGACCACAGGTAGAAAATGTACATGAATCACATCACACTCTTAAATAAAACCAGGGAGAAAGCCACTGTTGCTTTCTTGTAGGTCTTTAAAGAGCCATCCCCATCCCCAAGGTGCAGAGGGAGCTGGGACAAAGCAAGACAGCTGTGGTCCAGGAGGGAGGGTCAGTGGCATTCAGGTGCTGCAGAGCATCCTTCAGTGCAGATGTACTCTGCCTCCTGCAGAAAGGCAGCTGAAGAAGGGCCCTCCCAGAAATTACCAGGTGTACAAGTCACACAACATCTACATTAAGAGTATTTTTTTTCTATGCAGTAGAAAAGGCTTGAGGTACCTCTGCTGCTTCTGGTAGTTTTACTGTTTAAAAAAGCAGACATTTTTCTCTCCTCCTCTGAAAGGCCAGATGACAGAACTTTTACGTCATCAATCGCTCTAAAGGAAGGGGAGAATACAAAGAGTAAGATTCTTACAGCATAACACAGTACAATATAACTCCCTGTAACATCCCACAGGGTAGAACAACATGACACAGCCCTGGGCCCAGGGCTGAGCCAGGAGGCCTCCAGAGGTCCCTGCCAACCTTGACCAGCCTGTGATTCACTGTGCACCTTTCCCTGTTCCTGGAGCACTTTCCCTTCTGGCCTTGGCAGTTTCCCTGACTCCCACCACAGGACAGGGGTTCCTCCTCCCCAGCAGCAACATTTGGTCCCTGGCCAGAGTCCCAGGAGCCACCCATTTAACAACTGCTGGTCCACACTCCTACAGCAGGATGGGCTCTAGATGTAGTATTGATGCAATATACCCTTTGGAAGGTTTCTTTTTATTTTTCCCCTCTCTCTACAATGAACTGTTTTTCTCTGCCATATTGCTAACTGGAAGCCAGATGATAACAGAAGTCTGAATTCAACACAGCAGAATTTCTCATCCATATTTATGGTGGATTCAGCTGATGCCTATGATCTGAATACACTGTGTGCTTTACTGGCATCAGTTCAGGATAATGAACACTTCAGGCTATAAAACTTGAAGTCAGAACAAATACATGTTTTCAATAAATATATTAATACTATTTTAACCTTTCTGCTACAGCAATGATTAGGATCTTTTTAAGATAAGGTATGACACATCAGAGGTTTAGATTAGATACAGAAAACTTGATTATTGTCTGTACAAGTACCCAGCCTACAGAGGGGGCTGCATCAAATGGGAAATCTGGTATGCAAAAAACACATACAGAAACCCTTTTATTTCTTATCTTACTTTGAAAAATATTCAGAATTCTCATATTTAACTGACTAGAAACCTGTTAAGTTTTGCTTCCAGAACTACACAGAATCTGACCAACTTAATAATGGTTATGTTTTGGCATTTTGAGTGTGTATAGAGAAATGAGGCACAATTCAGAGGCTGAAACAAATTTGAAGGCAGGTTTAACAAAATAATGACTGCCAAGACATTTTTTTCTTCAAAACCAAGAAATTCTACTAGGAACTCCTAAATTACACTGTAACAATGTTAATTGAATAACTGCTTATTCATAATAGTTGTTTATAACTGCTACAGGAGAATTATCATTAAAATAGATATTTAAAAATACTGTACATTTGACTGGAATTAAGTAATTACCCAATGTTGCAGATTAAAGAGGAAAGAAAATATGCTTCTTCCAAGGAAACATCCTTTTCACAGTTGGGGATAAACTTATTATCCTCTGCTATCTTCAGAATCACATTTTTTCCTGCTTTTGATGACTTATACATCCGGAAATTTCTATTCTTTGTATAAACCCCTACAGGAAAAAAGATATTTCTTACCACAGCAGTGCTGGCTAGGAATTAAGATACTGAGCACTTGTAAATTAAACCATTTTCCTTAGGCCCAGCTAAGAGTCTAATGAATGGACAAAAACTGACTAGCTCACATGCCACAAAAGAAATGCAACACAGCAAGATCATGCACACACGTACACTTTTATGTTACAGAATAATTAAGGCAAATGCTCAACACCTCTACATAGGCATTTTAATCATTCTGACATTAGAATTGTTAAAAGTTTCCCTTCAGTACAAGAAATTGGTTCTTTCACAATAACTTTGTGAAATACAACTGAGCCCAAAAAGCTGCACAATTATTTTAACCAGAAAGAACTTAATCAGCCTTTCTGTTTTCTGTGGACTTCTTCACAGCTTTTCTGAGACATGTATAGGGAAAGCTTAATTCCAATCTCAAAAACAAACAACAAAACAACAATCAGGTATCTTAACATTGCATAATCTATCTAATAATTAATTGAGAAGGTGAGTTTTATTTGCAGGTTGCATTTGACTTTCATTAAGAGAAAAGCACTTAGAGAGCTCATACAAGAAGAACACCACAAAGCTTTCTGTCACTGCAGCCTCATTATATAATTCAGTAGTTCAGCAATTTTGACTTTAGCTTTCCAATTCTGAGGTAATGTGCACATCATAAATACTGAGGATGGGTAATTATGGGAAACTAACATCAAATTCTTAAAAAGTGAGACAGGAAACAAATTGTTTTGATTTGAATTCCATTTACAAATATGCTTGAAGGAACTTTGAACAGTAGGTGAAAGTAACCTTTCTGACTCAGTAACAGAGAAGCCTACTGTAGCCAACTTTGGGATTACATTTCAATAGATCAGACATACTGAAGAGGCCCACAACAAAAGTGATCCTGAATTCCATGAGAAGAATTTGAAGGAATGCAAGTTCTTCAGAAGAGTCTGAATAAAAAACCCAAGGTAAAATCCTGAAATGTGTAACACACTGCTATGCAAAAGCGTGCTAAGCTATTTTCATTTCCCTGAGATAAGGCAGAAAGCAAAAAAACCCAGATATGGAGTTAAAGGAGGATGGAACTTTCAAACTCTAGTTTGTCTATGGGAGTTATGCTCCTGGAGATTTGTAACATTTTAATACCATGAACAAGCTATGCCCAGCTGGGCCATGAAGTGCCCAATCCAAAATTTCTATTATTTCATCACTAAAAGCTAACAGCTGCCATTCCAACCAGGGAAAGAAGGCTCAGTTCATACATGTAGAAGAATACAGAAAGCTGTGCCCGTAAGACGACTTCTTTTATTAAGCAGCTTCTAATTCAACTGAAATAACAAAAATGCAATACATGCTATCCTCTTTCAATCCAAATGGGAGCACTAAGCCCTTAAGGGAAAAAAAATGTCTTGTGTGGAAAGAACCACTTTAAACTTCAGAATGTAGTAATATAAGAAGTTCCATAGACCATGAATCTAAGGCTCCTTTAAAGCATAGCACTTAGGATGGCAGTTTCAGCATGTATTTCAAGTCTGACCATAGGGACAACATTATTCAAAGATTAAGGAACATTTCATTCTTAACCTTTGTTGCATTCCAAAGGGGTTTAAAAACACTTATACTTACCTAGATCCACAAAAAGCTGCTTGTTGCCTTCTTTATCGTTTACTATTAGGAAGGAAAAATCCAAATTTTCTCCCTGGTGTGGCATTTCCACATCCTTTGTTTCATGAGCAATGGTTGGCCTGTCTTTACAATCATCTTCAACAGCTGGGAGGTTTGTAAGAGAACCATCTAATCCTGCTCCTGCAGAACACTGGAAAACATTCCCTGCTTCTTCTGTTGGAATCACACCAGCCCTACTCTGCATTAATCTTATGGCAGGCTGCAAAATGGTTCTCACAAAGTTACCTTAAAAACAACCAAAAAGGCCAGAAGCAGGAGAAGTCATTTATGAGTCAAGAAAGAACTTAAAGAGTTTCTGTGCAAACATTTTTCAAAACAGCCAAATGGAAGTGGTTGAAGTTCAGGGATTTTTTAGCCCTTCTGGATATTTAAAAAGAAATCTTTTGACCAGCCCACTGTATAAAATGGTTCTGGCCAGTGACTGAGAAACCAACGCCTCACAAGAATCTGTACTAAACAGCTTAAAAAAACCCCAAAACTTAAATAGTAACAAGCTCAGCTTTAGGATTCTAAAAAGCTTGTGACTGTCCCCTCATTATTGCTTTCCCTAATTTAACTTTCAGAATGATTGAAATGTTGTATTTACTGATGTACAAGATTGACCAAAGCTTACTAAAACAAACATTTACTTTTACAGAAGTATTTTGTAATGACTTTTCCAACTCCCAGTACTGTATTTCAACTCCCATCGTAACTCCAGGCTCTGCTAGATGGAAACCAAAGACAGACAAATAAAAACCATGGCCAAATTAGTTCTAGGGAGAAAGCAAGAGAAGATAACAAATACAGATGTGGGGGAAAAACTATGAAGTGGAAGGAATACTGGCAAGGATGATTCTGCACTGTTGGATGAAGCTTCCATGGGGAACATGAATGAATATGAAATACTGTTCCTCCCATGCTACATCTCAGCAGAATCACTCAGCATATCAAGCATCAAAATCATCATCCTCATAATTCATTACAGGACTACTGGGCCACACAAATGAGTCAAGACAAGCCTAAACTGGCAATTCTCTGTGTTGGAGTTTCCATATCTGAGAAATCCTGACTCATGTAAACAATTAAAATTGCTTTCAGCTTTCTCTTAAGCATGTTTATGCACAGGTGGCTTGAAATAATCTTTGTCCTGCCTTTTTGACAATGTGCTGAGCAGAAATTAACTGTATTTAGAGCAAAAACCAGCAGCTTTAATTGTTAAGACTGACAGTAATCTGAAAATTAAGGAGCCATAGACTTGCCAGTTTCATAGAAATCAGTATTTTTGTAAATAAAACATACAGGCACAAAAAAAAGTTCCTGTTTTGTAAACACATGCTAATTATAGGAAAAGAAAATAGCAGATGAGAAAAAATGAGGCTTAATGAAATAGAGAGTAATTATGTGTATGCTGGGAATACATATTTGTTTCCACATATAATTCCATTAAAAGAAATACTCGTATGGGAGTTGTCACTGTATGAAGTCAAAACCTCACCTTTTATTTCTAGGTGTAAGAGAAATAACACACTTACCAATATGAGTGTTATCCTTAAATACAGTCTTTTGGGGTAGAAAAATTAAGTGCCGACTAAATTTTTCATCAGTACTGGAATCCAAGTTCAAGACATCTTCTGATGAACAATTTACATCATAAAATTCTTTTAATTTTTGGCTGACAAGCTGAAATTATAAACATTAATTATGTTGTTTTACTCTAGTAGTTGCATCTACAAAACCTAATACAAATTCAGATTCTACATTTTTCTCAAGTTCTTTTTTTTCCCCTCATTTTGAGCATACAAATAATTTAATTCAAACTAACCTATATCAAGTTTTGACCGAGTTTGACATAGACTTTATTTCCTTAAACATGCAAGTCACTTAACACTTAACTAACAGTGATAAGCTGAGAAGAGTTCCAGTTTCTCAGGTCAAAGTCTGGTGAGGAGGCTTTACCCTGCAGGTTGTTTTCCACCACCAAGCAGTTCACACCCACAGTGACAATGTTTGCAATGCAGACTCACAGGAGTAGAAGATGGAGGCTGTCATGATACACAGCACTGGTGAGATAATTCACTGTGATGATTTAGCTAATTCATTGGTACCACCCAATGAACAACAACTAAGCAGAAAACAGATTTCACTCTAAATTAGCTCTAAAAAAACCTTTCATAAACCACCAAGCTACTGATTACTCATGATTAGGACTCGGACTCAGAACCTAAAGATCTGGAAGCTTTGGTTTCAGCAGCTCAGATCCTCTACCCAGCAAATCCAAAATCCTCTTCTTAACCTGAGGAATCTCTAAATTTCAGAGCAGAAATCCACAATGGACAAACCCCTCCAGATTCTGTATCAATGAAGGGTTCTTTATGAAGGAATTACCTCAATAATCTTTTACTTTTGTTCACTTCTAGCTAGAGACATGTAGGTGACAGAAATCTCACAAACAGACATCCACTCACAATTAGATCTTTTTAAAACAGAAGATATTCTTCTAAAAACATATGAATGCCATATTGAACTTGCAGAGAGCTCATTTACCAAAAAAATTGCAAAAAAATGGAAACTGCACTATTTAATAAAAATTGATAATTAGCAAAGGTATTTAATTTTAGGTATCAAATTGGTACATGCAGTCACATGATACTCTCTACATCATCATTTAACTAAATTATAATGAACTGTCATCTAAAGAAACTTTCAGGAGAGATTCATCTAAGCCTTGACATAGGACTGCACCATTAGGCAAAGGGAATCAACTGAGGAATATATGAATGGAACTTTTATTGATGCTACTTTAAAGAGTACCTAAACATTCCTTCAGTTTTACAGCTTTGAAGTGGCAAAGCACATAACACAATCTTCAAAAGTAAACCTACCATGTCAGTAAACCTACCATGAATACAAACAGTCCAACAGCTGTCATTCTTTGTCTTTCAATTAAATTTTTGTCTCTCTTAGATCAAACCCTTGCTTTATTTAAAATAGGATTTTTACTTAATTGAAAATAATCACTGGGTCTGCAATTCTTTTAATTTTACTATAGCATAATCAATATAAAGTGGTAAATACTTTGGTTTCTTATTAAATTAACAACGAATTCATATTCATCCACAGCATGACTTTGCTCCAGTTTACCTCAATTAACTTCATGACCATACTCTTGCCATCTGCATCAGGATTTGCTGGTTTGTAAAACTCCAAATCAAAGTAAAGTTTGCAAGCATCTTTTTCAGGAATTACTTCATAGCAATGCATAAGACTTGTTTTGCAACCTTGACTAAGGAGAAACAAAAACAAATCACAACCTCTCATGATAAACATTATGAGCATGATAAACATGCTTATCAGTTGCAAACAAGGATCCCATATATTTTATTCTGCAATTAACCATCCATATGTGAAAAACGTAGTAGCCCTATAATGCTCTGAAAGATTTGTAACTAACACCAGTATCAAGTGTCAGCCAAGATTGTCTGGCCTAGAATTTCATTTTGTAGAGTACTCTCCTCCCCATGCCCCCCCAGTCTTACAATACATACAGAAATGTTGAGAATTCAAGGAACTATGAAAACTACAGTAAAAAAAACTTAAGTTATCACTCATATGTCTTTAGCACAAACAAAGAGATTATATGGAGTTTTTTCTAATTAAATTAAAAAATAATCCCATCATCAGTTTCAGAAAAAAAAAAATCAAGTTTTACGTATAAAGATTGAATCTGATTTCTTTCACTTCACAGCCAAATGTTTTATTGTAAAAGAAACAAATAGGGGGGAAAGTTCAGTACATGACTGAATTGTCAATACTCGGAACTACATCATGCAAATGCAAACCCATAAATCAGTTTCCAGACACCTGCATTAACGCCCACTGAAACTGGTGTATGACTAGTCAGAGAAGTATGTTTTTGTCATGGGTTGATATGATCCCCTGAGGAAAGCTGACAGCAAAAGCAAATCTACTCTTAATAAATTTCAGTTCAACAGACAGAGTACTTAATTCACAGGAAATAATGGCAACCAGCTACTCAAAAGAAAGTTGAAACCCACTATAGAATATATTGTTTTGTCCTTGTAAAGATTTTTCCCATTGCCAAGATGAAACCTCAGGTAACCCAGTCCAGCTCTGAGCTACTCAGAGCAGCAGATGGCTTCTGGGAATACTGTCCACTGACAGCTCTTACTAGGTAGGATAGCCAGTGTACCACTAACTTTTAGTAACATACAGAGCACCTGCTCCAATACTCACGTGTAATAAAACCAAAGCTCTTTGTATGTTGTCACAAGGTAAAACCTCTGTCCACTCTGTGTGTTCTTTTCCAAAGCAAATACATGAACATCCTTTTTAAGTAAAAACATTGACATTTTTTGTTAGTTTTATTCAAAAAGCCAGTTTAAATCTTCCTAAGTTCCTACTTGGCATCAGTTAAAGGTTAGTAAATAATAGAGAACTATAAACAGATCACTTATCCTTTTCCACACTCAGTAGCATCTAGTTTTAATTTAGAACATCATTCTGATTTCAGTTACATGGTAAACCTTTGAAGCTTTTCTTTGCTGTGCAGTAATTTAAACTGCTTTCTCTTTAAATTATTGTTCTTTCTGATCAGTATCAGGTGGATCTAAAGGGAGGAGGAACAATGTCCTGAAAGGAGCAGCCTCATGGACATGATGGCAGTATAAGCTTTATGGGCAAATACTCTTCAGACATTATGTTGTTTAGATCCAAAAATGGAAATCTGAGAAGAAAATAGAAAAAAAAAAACTACTGCCAAGCCAATGAGAACCCATTTTGGAAAACAGGGTGTTAGGATGACTTGAATACCTGAAACAAGTATGGAGAAAAACACAATAGTTTCTTTAAAAATAGCAATCAATTTAAAAAGTGTTAAACTGAAAGCAGAGGATACCTTTCACACAATATTTATTTGGCTAATCACTTCTAATCATCTGAACTTGCTACTCAGATGCCACTGGAGAGTTGTATTGTTTTTATTTAGTCTCTGCCTCTTCTTTATCTCTTTTTCTTCCTCATTTTTTCCCTTCTCTTTCTTCCTACTCAATTCTCACTAACCTTCCCATTCTCCTGCCCACCCTGACAGCTTGTTCATCTTGAGAAGGAGCAAATTTATCACTACAATGTTCCCAAAAAGCACTTTTACTGTTCAAAGTTAACACCACATATCAACTTGTATGTTAGAACAGAACTAGTACTTCAACTTAGAGAGACCTCCAGTGCAACATGACCTACAAGGACAAAAAAAAATACTTGCAGTTTCAGGATTAGGAGGAACAAGATCTTGTAAATTGAGAAAGACTTCACTTGCCAGCAGCAATTTTAAATGATGTTCAGTCTCATGATGAAGTATATAAAGAGTAGAGACATTTCCCTAACACCTAACATACCTCTTCACAGGCTTTTACATAATTAAATGCTTCAGCCTGTCGAGAAAATATTTTCCAAACAGAGGATGGCATAGAGGGTTTGGACAGTCTTGGTCTGTAAACTGTAGGAAGAGGATTTCTTTCATAGTGAGATGCTAGTTCTTCCACTTTCTTCAGTCTTTCTTGCCATTTTCTCTCCATTTCTCCTAAAGCAATTACAGATAGTCAAATCAGTGTTAATCCATTTGCAAGGCAATTTTAATTTGAAGATATCCTGTACTCCTCACTGCTTTTGATTCTGGTTTTGTTGAATGTAATTTATTAATTAACTGGGAGTAGCCAATATTCCAAATCAATGCCCAACCTTGCTATGATATTCATTTTAATATTAAATGTCTCTACACTGTTTTGGAAGTACAAGAGCTTCATATTAACACTATCAAAGATAAACACAACAGAATAAAGACAGTGACAGAAAGCCTAGGAATTTTCATTTTTGTCTACAGAATGGTATTACACTCCTCAGAAAGTATACAAACTGTTGGCTAGGCACATTATATCAGTAAGGGTTAAAAAAATACTAAGAGTAAAAGTAAAAAAAATGCTAAGAGTAAAAAAATATTTTTCCTTTGTGGTTGGGGAGACAAATGAGATAATTAAGTGTATGGGAAGTACAATATTTGAGGAGTTAAGACTTCAGGACTTTAGCTCTGAGCTCTGTATCTTGAAGTAAAAGAACTGAAATCAAAAATGAGGGCTCCATTCTCCACTGCTGACCTTTGCTATTGATCACTCATACTTTCACCTGCTTTAAAAGCTCATGTATTTTTCACAACCTTAAAATAGCAATCTTATCTCTTTTCAAGAAATAGAACCATGCAGTAAATCTTGCTATCTTGCAACCTTTAAGCTTCTAGTCCCATAAAGGAATCCAAATGCTGCAGAGTAATGTAGTAAAGCATAAACACACATATGTACAATTATCTGTAAGTGGAACACCTGCAAATCAGTAAAAAGCACTGCCAGGAAACTGTGAAACAGAGGAAGAGAGGCAAGAAGTAACAAACATGAAGGGGAATCTTCTTGTTCTGCCCAGCACAACCACCTGATTCTCCTAACAGCCCCTGGGTTGCAGTGAAAGATAAAAATGAAAATGAGCATACTCAAAAGTATTCAAACCTTTAACAAGCTGGATCCACAAGGCAAATTTAAGTACTTAAAAATTCTTGTGGAGCCCCAAATCCCAAATTTTAGATCCTCTCATTTCCCCCTCTAAGTTTTCCATAGCAGACATTTCTGGACACTTACATTTCTGCCCACTGTTCTAGGCCTGCAAATGTCTTGATAGTCAGTGCCTGCATCAAGTCTAAAACCAGAATGTTTTTTCTGCAACAGGGGTCAAACATATTACCTCTATCCCCCTTGTCCATCTTCTGACCTGTGCATTTTCTTCACTCCTTTTTTGTGCTCTTAGTTTCTTCTCTAGGAATGAAAAGTTAGATTGTAGGCAATCAGCATTTCTCAGAAGTGCTAACAGAACTTTCAGTTTCATTTTGATATTGCTGGCTGTAAATTAACTGGGTGGGTGAAAAGGACATCCCTACATCAGCATTCTCCCACAAGGTGACCAATAAAAAAGGAAAGCAAAGGAGAAGCCCCATAATTCTTTATTAATTTTAAACTTGCTAGTTATATCAGCTGGGAGGATACCTGAACCTGGGAGAGGAGCAATGACCCTTACTTTAAACTGAAACCTATCATGGTTCTTGCAGCCCAAACACTTGGCTTCTCAAGAGTCCAACATGTCAAGTCTTTTCAAGGCAATTTCAATTCCTGTGTGAACCATACCACAACACATCTATTTAGAGCACATACAATTAACACTTACAGACCAGCCTTCTGAGTTCACTGGGAAATTCTCACTTCATCCTCCTCTCCTATGTCCCACCAGAAGTAAGGGCAGTACTTATTTGTGTTTCACTTGACTGAAAGAAATTTTGTCACCAACATGTTTGACTTCAGTGTTAGTGACTCAGCAGGATGACTGCATGGAGAGTCTGGAAAAATGTCTCCTGAGCAATGACTTAAAGAACTTGCTATTTCATTTTGTCTTTTTATGGAAGACTACTTCTCCCTTTACTTCTCATGATAATCACAAAACATATTATGCACACCTCCTGACAACTGAAGCTGAGACATGCAAATCAGCTGCTACTCAAAATAACATTACACTTGTTTCCTGGCTGGTATGTATCATACAACATAGTTCTATGGCAGAATTCATGGTCCTTGACACAAATAAATCCCTGAGATTTTCTCCAAGCTACTGATTCGGCCTTAGAAGAACCCATTAAATTCCTTAACAATAGTGAAAATTAGCCTAGCTATCCTTAGGTTGAGCTGACGAGTGGCACATTAACAAACACTACTCATCTTCCCAACAACAAACGTTCTTCTTGCCCTCCTAGCAGAGGAAGTGGCCTCTACAATTACAGAATCATGGAAAGGCTCAGGCTGGAAGGGACCACAGTGGGTCACCTAGTCCAAACTTTCTGCTCAAGCAGGGTCATCCTAGAGCACGTGGCACAGGATTGTTCCTGAGTATCCAGTCAGTTCCTGAGTATCTCCAGTGGAAGAGACTCCACAACTCCTCTGGACAACCTGTTCCTCAAATTAGGATTACAAGTGCAAAACTCCGTACATCAGATGATAAGACCTGCAAAAGCAGGTTAGTACCTGTTATGAGAAGCTGGAATACACAGCTTCCAATGTCATCTGACTTCTGCTACTGAAGATCAATGTACAAATATGAAACCAACTGACCTGAAAGTTGATGATGAAGCCAAAATCAGCCCTCAGCATCAGAGCACTGTTACGCAAGGCAGGTCTGTGGGCATCCAGGGACAGTCACCATGCAGGTGGGCAAAAAACCTGTCCAAGGGTGGTCCTGCTGTGGTACAGGCCAGCTCACCCACGGGGATCTCACTCACTGAGGTCAAGAGGAGGGCTGCTCATTTAGGAATTATCCCCACTGATTACTCTAGATGGCCATTTCCTTTACAAACCACCATTTTTTCAGAATCACAGCATATTCTGAGTTGGAAGGATCATCTCTAATCCAACTCCCAGCTCTACTAATGACCACCTCCAAGAGTCACCACGTACACCATGTACTCAACAATGTCGTCCAAATGCTTCTTGAGCTCTGTCAGGTTGGTGCTGTGATCGCTTCCCTGGGGAGCCAGTGCCCAGCCACTCCCTGGGTGAAGAACCTTTTCCTAATATTCAACCTCAACCTCCCCTGACACAGCTTCAGGCCGTTCCCTTGGCTCCTGTCACTGGTCACCACAGAGATCAGTACCTGCCCCTCCTCTTGGACTCCTCACAAGGATGCTGAAGACCACAATGAGATCTCCCCTTAGCCTCTTTTCATCTTGGTCTGTTCATCTTCCCCAGACTGAACAGACCAAGTGACCTCAGCTGCTCCTCATATGGCTTCCTTCCCCCCAAAGCCCGTCACCATTCTCACTGTGCCCAAAACTGCACACTGCATTTAATATGAGTGTAAATGTACCAGAACGGCACATTTGTTTCAGCAGGCAGAGGAACTCAAGCAACAGCGCAAACCTGACAAGGTTTGAGTTACACCATTCGCACCCAGGAGCAGCAAGGACAGCCGTACCCAGCTCAGCGCTCAGAGCCCGCAGGGCGCGGCGGCTCAGTGTTCCGCCATAGGGCCCGGCCCGGCGAGCTCCGGGAGAGCAGAGGAGCCACCCCGTGCCTCCTCAGCCGGGCCTCGCACACCTCTCTCCGCGCCGAGAGGGCCCGGAGGCCAGGCCGGCCTCACCCGCGCCGCTCCCGCCGGCACCGAATCACCGCCAGTGCCCGCTGCCCGCCGCCATTGAGCGGGCTGCCCGCCCTGCGCGGGGCGGGCCCAAGGGGCGCCGGGCGGGGCGGGCTGGGCGGCGGCGGCGGGACTTTTTCCGCGCCGAGCAGCGCTTAGCTAAGCCAGGCTCGGGAAAACGCGGGTCGGAGTGCAGCGAGCAGGCGGCGAAGCCGGTGGGTGGCGGCGGTGCGGCTGGGGCCGGGGCCGGGATGCGGGCGCGTAGCGGCGGGGGAGCCGAACAAAGCGGGGCGGGGGGGGGGGGGGGGTTGGACCAGGCTGTGGCTCTCCAGGTCCGCGTGGCCGCCCGCATCTCTCCCGGAGCAAGTCGCCTGAGGGGAGCAGGAAGGGAGCAGCGTCTCGCCCGGGGCGGGCCCGGCTGAGAGCGCCGCTCCCCCAGCTGCCCGCGGGGCGCCCGCAGGCCCGGCGGTCCGTCGGTCGGTCCGTGGCGGGGGTGGATGAGGGTGAGCCCCGGCCTTGCTCGCGGGCCAGGCAGGAGAGAGCGGCCGCGGTGCCAGCCCAGCGCCCGCCGCTTCCCCTGCCCGGGAGCAGAGCCATGGCCTCAGGTGTTAGCTTTGCAGACGCTTACGGCAGCTAGCTTGTGCCCTTTCAGCCTGTCTCTGTGGAGAAGCTGTTGAAACAGAGGGCAAAAAGAAGGAAAAGCAAAGAAAGGCGCTGTAATTCCGAGCTGCTCTCTGGTGACCCCTCGGAGCCCATTGACCGGAAACACGGGGTCGGGAGCTGTATTTGGATCTTCCAGAACAAAGCGTGTTAAACCCCGTCTGTCCTGACGGAAAGCATGCTTGGGGGCCTGGCAGGCACTGTGGCTGACTTTAGATAGCAAGGAAAAGGCCCTGCCCGAGGTGGGTTGTGTCCTGTCTGTTCCCGGCTCGGCTGAAGGATAGGGCTGGCCGTCTGTAGTCCTTTACCCTGTAACTCACATTTCTTCTTTCAGCTATCTGCTTGCCAGGTGGTAGGTTTAGAACTAGCACACCGTGCCCTTCATGTTAAGGAACACGATGTGGCTGTTGTTTATAGCGGTGGTGATGTGACTAATAGCTACAGGCGAATTAATAACTCAAGGCTCCCAGCTACACTCAGAGTATTTCAGCTGATTTAAAGCTTCATGCTGAGTGTTGGAAGATCAGAATGCTGGCCCAGTATCAGGGCTTTCCAGCAACTGCATCCAGACCAGAAGCAATGGGAAGAGCAGTCTCAGCCTGCTCCGTCTGTGGTAGCAGTATTTAGTAGGGGGATAGTGTCACACAGAAAATGTAATGGTGTATTTCAAATGTTTTTCGTTTTTTCATATAGTCTGTATCTATATTTTCCTTCTGTTACTAGTCAGATAATTATTGTTTAGCGTTATACATTGTAGAGGAGAAAATTTTTAATTTGCATGTCTGCATTAGTATCATGATATGTCGTGTATATGTTCATGTACAAAAAATACTTCTTTGAATGCTTGACATTTTCTCTTGCAGTCATGTGATGTAGAAAACTGCCCTTTTCCTATCTTTAGGGAGATGTTTTACATTGCTGATGTCTGTTTTGAACATGTGTTTTAACAGTGCTGTACTCATTGCTTTGTAGTGGCAGATAGATACTATGTTGTGTTGTCTCCTGTGGTTTGCATATTTCAGGATCCAGTTGGTAACTAAAGACAGTTTAGTTATTTGCTCTCTCCCATCTCAGAAGCTTTGGTATTATTTTTAGCACTATACCATTCATTTCTGTTGATGAGAATTGATTCTCATTTCAAATAACTATTGCTTTAAAAAGAAACCTAGTGGTTCTTATGGCAG
Source organism: Agelaius phoeniceus (assembly GCF_051311805.1). Lineage (NCBI taxonomy): Eukaryota > Metazoa > Chordata > Aves > Passeriformes > Icteridae > Agelaius > Agelaius phoeniceus. The sequence goes on along the minus strand of NC_135268.1, from coordinate 42,371,681 downwards.
TGGTGACACATGATGATATGAATTTATTTTTCTTAGGTCCAGGTAGAATAAGTAAATCCAGGCCGGAATGGAGTAAAAAGTTGTTTTATTTATTGTTTTTATTTATTGTTTTCTCTTATCAAAAGAAAAGCATTAGAACAACTGCATTTATGTCGGGGAAAAATATTTTTGCTGTTATTGCTGTACAGAGAGACATTGGTCATTTTTGGTAGCTTGCAGAGCATAGCTTTGGACCTTTTAGAGCCACTTTATTTCTTACGACTTAGTATATGTAAAGATCATTGTATCATCACCTTTATATTTGCTGTCTCTGTCTCATTTTTTTTATTGTATTTTTTTTCAGATACAATATTATAAAATAAGCTTCTTAAAATCTACAGAATATATTTTTCTAGATTATAAAAATGCTGTTGTTCTTTTCAAGAACTTGTTTTTTATATTTCTTTACAGTTGAAACCTTGTTTTATCTAAGCTTTCAGAGAAAATAATATCAAAGAGCAGAATAAAAATCTGTAATAAATTTTTAAAGCACTGCCGTGATTTCTTCCCCCCACATCTCCCCCCCACCAGGATGAGATCATCCTCCACAGAGAAATGCATGGCATCACTGCATTACCTAAAGCAAGATGAGGCAATTCTTAGTGGCCTTGGTCAGAATCAGCACCATCCTCCAGAGAGCATTGCTGTTACCCTGACTGCTGCTTTAGAGCACAGAACACCCTCCTGGCTCAAACACGTATTGGAGTGCCGAGCAAAAAAAGAGAAATCTCTTTGTTGGGTGTCTTTTGTTCTTTAAAGAGTGCAGTGACCTGGTGCCTGAGAGAGCTCAGGAATTGATGGATATTAAAAGTGAGTTACAGGTTCTGTTCTGAAGATAAACCATGTGCATTTCAAATACTCAACGTGTTATAACCGGCTTTTCTAGACAATCCCTATGGCTTCTGTAAAGTCTCTCAGCTCCAGTTGTGATGAAGCAGAGTGCTGGAAGCTCTAACACTTCACTGAACAATTGAAACTGTAGGCTGTGAACTAGGCTCCCAGAGGCCTTAGTAAGAAATATTTTTATGATACAGTATTGCAAGTTGTGTTTTTAAATTTTTCAGAAAGAAACTAATATAGTTTGTTGTAATTGTAGGTTTTGCTACCTACTTCCAATTTCTTTGTTTCTTTGGTGCTGGATCAAGGACAGCAGTTTGAGAGCTTTAAAATTTAAGGTCGCTAAAGTGTCAAAGACATAAGTCTTATTTTAAGGTCACTTAAATGTTGAATATCTCTCTTAGTGTTTGCATCCTGCCTTAGTATTTATGTTGTGAGAAGCATTCAGTGCTCTCAGGGGTCTGCAGTTTGCTTAGTTAAGCTGCTGCTGTTCAGTAGTTTGGTTGATGTGAATGCAGGAGAGCCCAATAAGCCACTCAGCCTCCCTCGAGATTCCAGGGGCTCATCTGTTGGCCAGAGTGTGTTAGCCTTCCCTGTACTTTGGCTGAGTCTTAAAGTAGCTCATGGTATGTGGCTCATCTGATAAACAGGAGCTAGCCACAGCTTATGGAAGCACATATTTACTAGTTCACACTCTCTCCTTCATGGACTTGCAGCACTGGCACTGCAGAACTTCACAGTGCCAGGCAGCTGGGATCAGCACCTGGGGTTTAGCAGAAGTTGGTTTCTGTGCTGACATGGCTGCACTGCTGTCTGTGCACCTGCTAGCTGGTTTTGATAATAGAGATGGCACATGATGCTGTGCTTTTTTTTGTTTGGTTTGGCAGATTATTACTGCTCTTAGCCAAAGAACAGATGAAGGAAGTTAATTTCCCTATCTCTTATTAATCCCAGACACATTGAAGGGTGTGAGCTGTGCTTGTGCACCTAGTTCTTCTCCAGGGCAAGGAAGAGTATGAGTGGCATCAGAATGGTGGGTCAGTCTCCTTGGATGTTTTCCTACAAATTCTGCTCAGGCTGAGAGCTCAGGAAAGCTGGGACCCAAACCAAGGGATATTGTAGTAGGGATGGTTGAAAAAGTCATAGAAACTCCTGAAACTGGGCTGTGCTGGAGCAGAACTTTAAAGCATCCTTGTCAATGAAAGGTGTTCTTTTCAATTGCTGGGGATCAGAAGCTCTGCCCTCCAGTTAGAGCTGGGTGCACACAGCAGTTGTCACTGTAGACTAGACTTTGCTGGCAGTGCTCATGTTCCCTGCTCTCTAGGGCATAGGGTTGGATCTCTGTCATGCCACAGGTCATAAGTATTTGAATTGCCCTTTGGAGTTTCTTGACTTTTTCTTCCCACAGGGTACTTATAATGAATTAGACTTTGAAGTTAGGATGGATGAATCCAGATCAAGAGGCTAGGCAGTCTAGTTCAGCATTGTAGATTTAGTTCCTACCCTATGATACTGTCTTTAAAGTAAATATCTAAAATATGACGATAAAATGTATTTTAGACATTATATTTCTAAAATACTAAGCTTATTTTGTATTTTGGTCATTTGATTTTCAGGAAATTTCCTGTTTCTTGCATTACATAAAACAGTTGTCAAGTCTGGAATAACTTGGTGAAGAAGAAGACTTAATTACATCAGTGTTCTGAAATAACATTCAGAGCAACACAGAAGATCTTTTGAAGCCACTAAAAATGTAAGTAAATGTCTTCCTAGAAACAGGTTAAGAATGCAGATTATACATAACCAAATTACTGCTTCTGATGCATCAGTAATTGTTGCCACAAAAAAGGGTGTTTGTGTTGTACTAACAAGAGTACAGATACAAAGTTGAGACTTAATAGAATAATAATAATATCATTATGTAAGATGGCAAATATAGTTTGCCCCAAAAAACTTAAGCCTTAAATAAGAATCTTCATCATATCTGACCAGCAAATCTTGCTACTTGGTCTGGTTACTCATACCTTCTTATTTACCATAAATATATCTGCTGAAGTAAGTTTTTTTAAAATTCTTGTAATGCCTTGTTTGACCTTCTTGAGGTCTTGGCACTACTAAGCAATTATTACTCTGTCCTATCTGGTGGTTTAAATTTGATGCATAATTGTTTTCTGACACTTGAGTTTAAGGTAACTTTTGGTAGTATGTTCCATGAGTATACACAAAGTAACCGTGGAGGAGGTTTAATGCTTTTAAATTGATTTCTGATTTGGTATCCATTATAATTTATTGGCCTGTATTCTCATAAAAGTAAGTAGCCCACAGCATAGGAATCATTCCATCAAATGATTTAAGTTATATTGTTGTGGTTTTGTTTTACTACCATAGCAATTGCCTTCACATACACCAGTTAGAAAGGGATGCAGTGATGTTTCATTTGAAATGGAATGCAGAGAAATTACTCATTTCTCAAGCTACTATGACCTAATTTCTAATCTATGTTAGTCTTTGCACATATCTAATCACTTATATTGCTTGATTTTTGGTTCTTAATTTCTACTGCATCTGGGGACATTACAGTGTTTTAAAGATTGTTTTTGATTTGTTTCTCTCTTACCTTGCTTTTTGTAGGTTTTTTCAAAGATTTGGTCATAGGGATCTGCAGACTTTTCCCCAGAGCTCTTTTAGAAGGCAATAATGTTCTTCTTTCAAATATAAAATGCTTTCTGAGATTACTCAGAAAGCTTTTTTTTTTTTTTTGCCTACTAATATCCTTGGCTAAAGTTATTCTGTGAACTGTCATAATACTTCTATTTTCTTGCATTTTCAAGCTGATAATTGAAAGCAATAATGACAGAAATGGGAGATGGACCACATCTGGGGGAAGATCAGACAGATGCAAAATCTGTTCCAGGTTTTAAAGGGTAAGTGAGGTACTTTTGGTTTAAGTCTTCAATATAAGTCTGGGCAGCAGCTTATGTCTAAGGGATTATATATGCACAATCAATCCTTGATACCACTGAGCTAAGATTTTAAAGTTTAGCATGCTACCAATTACTTACCAAGAAGCTGTTGTGGCAAGGGGTGTCTCAGCCTCGAGGAGTAACTGAGAGAGGCATCTCTGCCCGAGGGAGATCCTGGTGTGCAGCCTGCTGTATGTGGAGGAGGACAAGTGACTTACAGGCAAACTTGCTTATGAGCCATGTTTTGGGTTAGTGCATGCTCAGCTAACCCCTAGATGTTGAGGAAGACTTATGGCTCTTAGCCATTGTGTTAGCTGTATCCCAAAGTCCAGCTTCATCGAGGTGTAGCCATCACGCTGGCAGCTTTTGCTTAAGCAGAAAAGGAGCACACATCTGCCACATCTCTTTAGGTTTTGAATGTTTTCTTGTGTAAATTCAATGATAATAACTTCTGTTTAGAATTCAGAACAGATTTGCTTTTTCAGAGCTAACCTTTCCTCCAGGTACATAGATTGCAAAAGATGATAGTAAAAAAGCCCAACTGATTTCTTGTTGATACAGTAATTGGCATCCTTAAAATAAGTTTTCATAGTTTTCATATTCTCCTGTGCAGAGGCATTACAATTTTAAACACAGTTCTTCCTTGATTCTTTTAATTTCAAGCTTGTTGCAAGTTCCACAGAAGGTTGCTACAAATGCAATCTCACCAGTTCCATTGGGGTTGCTAAAATAGCCTATTGTTGTCATTATTTTGAAAAGAGAGATCAGAAATTAACACCTACATTTTGTCTGGTTCCTATACAGAAAGAGCCTACCTGCTAGCAAGTCTATGGACTCTGGAATTCTGCCAGACGACAGTTACAGAATGGATTTTCCAGAGATGGGGGAATGTGTAATAATAAACAATAAGAACTTCCAGCCACATACCAGTACCACTCACAAGTTTTTTTTACTTTTTTCATTAATTTAGATGAATTCGTGCTGTGTGTTACTCTTCAAAATTAAATATGCAGACCAGTTTTGATTGCACTCTAAAATTAAGTCATGGGTGTGATTTATTTCAGTCCATTCTTCCAAATATGCATAGAGGGAACACATTAGGGTGTAGCAGTAATGAGGAGGAAAACTGATCTGCAATACAAGTCTCTCTTACCTTTTAGTCATGATTTCTGTTTTGCAAATGAAATTCTTATGTCCTTAAATAGGGAAGTAGATATAAGAATAAGATGCAGATAAATCTACAATCGGTACAGAGGGTGGGAGATGGTATGCCCATGTAAAAGTGCAATGTTTTCTCTGCTAGAGTGGATCTGGAATAATGGAATATTTCAGACTGATACAGCTTTAAACAAGAAAAATAATTTGGCTCAATCAGACCATGTCATCTATATAATATGAAGAAATAACACAGTTCTCTTGTGTATAGGGATGTCGTCCCGTTCAGGTACAGATGCAGATGCTGCAAGTGTCAGAGAAGTTTTTATGAATTTGAGATATAAAGTAAAGATCAACAATGATCTTTCATGTGGGAGCATTTTTAAACTATTGAAAAAGGGTAAGTTATTATATGTTGTGTGTGTGTACATTAAGTCAACTGCTGTTTCCAAATACACCTCTTGCCCTCACATCTCTTCTTTCTGGGTTCTTTTAGATGCTTTTTCACACCTTCTGGTGATTTATTGCTAAGGATGACACGTACATCATAGTTTCTATGTTTATTCATCTTAGCTGTCTCTCCATCTTTTGTGCCATGACTGTTGTATCCATATCCTTTCTCATCTTCTAAAGAAGGATGGAAAAAAGGCTGAAACTTAAATGCAGACTGATTTATATTCTGACCCTGGGATCTCTGAAGCTCTGTGAGTTGGAAAGAAAGCTGCTAGATTGGGTGGAGGGGTTCTGTGCTTAATGCTTAATGGTGTGGCCCAAAGAGGGGTTCTGATTGAGGGACCAGAACTGCAGGTGTGTAGACTGAATTTTCTTTTGGATAAACAACTCACATTTTGTTTACCTTGTGAAACAAAACACCCTTCTTTCAAGTGAGAGCTTTATACTGCTGTGTCAGTCCTGCTTGCCTTGGACTTGGCTGCATCTAGAGCCGTACATTAAATGGTGCTGGAGGTATCAGTGCCCTGGAACAGGCCATTCCAGTTAACTGCTGCAAGGTTCTCTGCCATGACTAGGCCTCATGCCCACTAGTGCTCTCACAGATTGTTCCAGGTCATACTTAAACACTGAAAGTGTTCCAGTGATTATTCCCAACAGCAGTTAGCCTGCAGCAATCCTGGTCTTGGGTTTTGTGTTTGGTTTTGTTTGGGGTTTTCTTGTTTGTTTGTTTTTAATGAAAGTGTTTGCTAACATAGATGTAGGTCTTTAGTGCCAGTTAATATTTATGCCAGAAAATGTTCCCAGACGTGGTTAATTCATTAGTATTGTTGTAGCTGGTCTGTTGAAAGTAGCTGAAAATGTGACTCTTCTAAATGCAGTGCTTGTCCATAATTGTAGAAATGCCTGAGTGTACATCACTTGAGTAAAGTTGAAACAATTAATTTCTTCCAGAACAGAAATTTAGTGTTTTGTTAAGCACAAAACAGTAAGACTTCAGATTTTAGGGACTGTTTTTATTTTTCATCTACAAACTCTTGCATCTTTTTGAGTTACCACTCATAATTTCTTTTGGATCCTTTCTTTTAACCTTGTTTGTATCTTTTCATAAATTTGAAAAAGTCATCTTGGTCCTCAAGTACATTTCCCACAATGTCAGACAACAAAAGACATTGGAGAATATAGACTCTATGCTATTTGTATACCACAAGATGAAAAAAAAGTATAAAACTACAAACACTTTATATCAAGCTTAAATAATTGTAAGAACAAAATTAAGAGGATTCAGAAATCTTCCTAGACCTCATCACAGGTAAAAAGTGAGAGAGAAGTGTTCTGCTAGAACCTGCAGGAGCAGCAACAGCCACGGTCGTGCTAAATTTAGTTCCCGTGTAATCCAAGTAGTTGAAGCATCCCCAATTGGAAAGAGAGGAAGGACTTCTCCTTTCTTTCCCAAAGCCCAGGGTATTCCATCAGTCCAATCCCAGACCACAAGGCTGACCATTATTGCATGAATGAGCTGTATCATTCCAGCTTGGAAACACTGTGGGAATACCCTTTTTGTCTCCTGACTATTCCTGGCCTAGCTTTGTGGCCATGTCTTGGGAGGGTGGGCCCTTAATTTGGGATTTCCTGTGCCAAACCTCCTGAAGTAAAGTAGGCAGGCTTCTTGTGTTCAGAAGTGAAAACTCTTTGGAGGTTTCTAAATATGCTAATTAGTTCTTAAAAACTTCTGTAACCTAGGAAGGATCAAATGCTCCAAATTTTTACAGAGTACAGGAAGTTAAGATAATTCTCTTTTTTCTTTCAAGTTTCTGAAGAAGATCACAGCGAGCGAAGCAGTTTTGTTTGTGTCTTGCTGAGCCATGGCGACGAAGGATTGATCTATGGTACAGATGGGCCTCTTGAACTGAAGGCACTAACAAGCCTTTTCAGAGGTGACAGGTGCAGAAGCTTAGCAGGGAAACCCAAGCTCTTTTTCATTCAGGTGATGTACAGCTGAACAATGATGATCAAATCAGCCAGATAGTTTAAAAAAATACCATTTCCCACTAATTATTAGTGCAAAAAGTTAATCCTTTCTAAAATAGATTTGAATGTAATTACTTTCAGAGTAAGATTCTCTTCAGATCTAAAGTGGCACAATTTTCCCTGTTAGGTAGGCTGTATTTATAACAGCTGGCATTGTGTTAATTCTATGCATTAAATAAAATATTAGGTAATATTTTAATGAGTTTCTGAGTGCACTTTTGAATGAATACTCAAATTGTGTAGTTGATTTAAATAAATTTTACTAGTTATCTTCTGAGTCTGTCTAATGGAAATGTGACACAAATTCTTGTTATTTTTGCAGTTTTTTAATCATGATATAAATTTTAAAACACAAAATATCATTGTTTTTATAATGATCACTGCCTTTACTTTTCTATTTTAACATTATTTTACTTTTCTATTTTAACATTTTTTTCCATTCTTCTTTCTACCAAATAGGCTTGTAGAGGGACAGAATTAGATGCTGGTATTGAGGCAGACAGTGGATCACAAGAAACAATGTGTCAGAAAATACCTGTAGAGGCAGACTTCCTGTATGCCTACTCTACAGCTCCAGGTGAGGCACTGTGTCCATGTCAGCCTGTACTCATGCTATAAATTACAGCCTGGAGTGGCACCCAGCCAGTGGGTGAATTCACTTGTGTGCAATGTCCTTTGGTCACTTTGGGTTAGCTGTCCTAGTTGTGTCCCCTCACAGGCTCTTGCCCAGTCCCAGCCCCTTGGTGGGGGAATGCTGGGGAGGCAGCACTGCTCCCAAATGTGCTGATAACACCCCAAGGCACTGGGGTCTTATCAGCACATTTCCAGCTGCCAGTGCAGAGCACAGCACTGAGGGCTGCTGTAGTAAAATGAACTCTTGCTCAGCCAGACCCAATACAGTCCTTCATGGAAATAAATATTTACTTCCCTCAATCACTTTTTTAAATTTGACTTGATTTCTTGTTGAAGTAGTTGCTATTCTCAGTTCCTACAAAACTGAATACATCCTTCTCACTAGCAAACCCCCAAATGTTCATCTGCTGGAAATTCAGTTAATTGGAGTTGTGCAAATAATTTACAGCAAGAGGAAAAGATATTATTCTCAGAGAACAAAATAATCAGATGTGCAGAAGTGGATGATAAGTACCAGCATGTTACTTGTCTATTGACTGTATTTGTATTGCATTCTTAAGCAAAATTGGTAGTGACAGAGCCCTTCATATGTCCTATTTCCACTTAGCAGAGGTAGGTTCAGTCTTTAATTCTGCACATATTTGTGAAATTAATGACACTGAAACCCATTTTCCATCTGTACTATCACTTCTTTGTATTTGTGTACCCCATGAAAAGTAGTAAGTGAATAATGACTAAGATTGTTGCCGCAGAAGATAACTTTCCTGACTTTTGATTTTCTTCCTACTTAAGATTTTCTTAGATTATAAAAGATGACAGGATTAGAAAAAATTTTCAATTGGAATTTGTGGAGATTATAAAATCTAAATGTTATTGGTTGGTGGTTTTGAATTATTGTAAAATATTGGTTGCCATTGGAAACAATGCATTGTTCTCCTAATTGCTGACCTGTCCTGTATCAAAGGCTGCTCCCTCTCATCACTTTGACATTGCTCTTTTCCACAGGCTATTACTCCTGGAGGAATGCAGTTCAAGGCTCATGGTTTATTCAGTCACTGTGTGAAATGCTGAAGAAACATGCAGGGAAACTTGAACTCATGCAGATTTTAACTCGTGTCAATCGCAAAGTGGCAGAGTATGAGTCCTGCTCAACTCTACAGGATTTTAATGCAAAGAAACAGATTCCATGTATTGTCTCTATGCTCACCAAAGAATTTTATTTCCCTTCCTAAAATAATTTTTCAGTTCATGCTATTTATCTGCATTTTATATGCAATATTAGTACAAAATACCACTTTTAAATCTGGATAACTGTTCACTACTGTGTGTGGCACAATGAAGTGTCTCAAAGTTAGATATATGTCTGTTGTTAGAGATAAAACATAGTATGGCTGTGTAGAAATGCAAAGCTGAGTAGCTGAAGCAGATTTGAAAGTAGTGCTTGGAGTATTGCAGAAAATTAGGAAAGGGAGAGTGAAGAAAGATCAGATCGTTTATTGGAGCGATTTGGTGCTACATTTCACTTTGCCGAAGGGGCACAGGAAATAAACAGCTCTTGTAAATAGTTTGGTTTCAAATCTTACAAAGAAGATTCAGAGTGTCATTGCTGGTAATACAATAGTAGTGTCATCACACATTTCTTCTTAACTCAAGTTCTCAAAGTTTAGGTCAGTTTATAACCTAAACTATTTTTACACTTTTGGGCATAAACTGTGGAAAACAGCCATTTCATATTTTTGCATACAATTACAAAGCATGTCTAGAGTACAGTCAGTTTTTCCTGATAATTTGTGAAAATTTACTAACTTTGTGTGTGGAATATTAGATAAAACAATTATATCAGCATGGTAGCTGTTTCAAAATAAATTTTGTATTCTGACCTTGAAGCTGAGTGCCTAAGGGACCAGTCTTCCAAAATGTCATTTTTTTGCAGCTCCCTAAGGGTGGAGCTGTTGGGGCATATTTGGGGCTATAAGAACCAGTGCAAAAGGGAGTCTGCATTCTGAGCAGTCTCCTTTCCTCTATTTAGCCTTAAATAAGAATGGGTTGGCTCTGTGTATGTCACATGTAATCTGTGTGAAAACCTAGATTTGTGGTACTGGAGAAATTTCACTTCATAATGGTAATTCCATGTGTTAACAAATAGTAAATTTATATCTCTTGACTCTGAATTTTGTGAGACAGACTTCTACAAAATTGCAAAACATTTTTGCTGATATTTCAACTTGTAGCAGTCTTTTTAAGATCAGTGAAAGAATATGAAATTATTATAGGTGCTTGCAAAACAAGACTTGAAACCCTTTTAAAATTCTGTAGCAAAAACAATGCTGAAAAAATGATGTCCACTTCCAGAGGCATTTTTTACTTGTTTTTTTTAAATTAAATACTGTTTCCTGGATTGTATCATGCTTTTCTATGTGTGTTATTTGTTTAGGATCTGATAGCTTTTGCAAATTAGTTTGAACTTTAATTCTATCCTTTCCTCAAATTACTATTGTCCTTTTTCTCCCCCATCGACCTTACCACCTGAAACTGAAAAGAATCCCCTTTAAAGCATTGAATGCCATTGTATAGCCAGGTGGTAGAGTAGTGACTTGAGACATGGGAAATGCAGGTTCAAAAGGGATGCAGAGGAGGCAATTTTAAACATTGTAAATGAGTTCCTTGATGACTGCCTGCTGGATAGGAGCAATTCTATCTCTCTCGTATAGAAATGTTCTGTGAGAGAGGGTAGGTCTATTTTAACTCCTTGAAATTTCACTTCTGGGCAGATTCTTGCCCATGCTCCTGTTGCAAAATTAAATAGGCCTCTTCTTGTCATAGGTTATGAATTGCAACAAGCATTTGCAAGGTTTTATGTTGTAAATAACTGACAGGACTTCTCTTAATCTGCTTCAGAGTAATGGGGCAGAGGGATGTTCCTTGAGTTATTAGTTATTTTGCTATGAAAAACTCCTGTCACAGAGTTTGTTCTTCCCTTAGATTTAATGAATTCTAGTCTGGATTTGTCTTGGTCCTTCAAAGGAAAATTATTGTACAGCTTTTCCAATGGTCCTTTAAACAGAGCAAAGCAAAACCTAGGCTAGGCCACAATGAGTACCCAGTTGGAAGAATGAGACCTGCACCCATGAGATACACTGAGTCATATGTGGTAAAGGGATTTCCTGGGGCATGCCATGAGATTTGGTGCTGGAGGGATTACAGTGGGCATGCTGGCCTGGTGATGGGGGGCAGGGGTTCTCATTGATCTCACCTTAGCTCTGCAGCTGGCCACATGGAAGAGGGAGTGACTGCATGTTCTACCCTGGGCATGACCCACAGTCTCTGTAGTTTCTGTAACTCTCTCCATATCTATCTTTTATGTATAAAAGTGGCTGGACCACCCCAGTGTTCATGATGACAGTAACGGGATACTTGACTACAGTCTCACTTTCACTTCTCCAGAAAGTATTTGAAATTTTCCATGGCAGAGGATGGGAATGTGATCACCATGCAGACAGGGTGATGGGCTTGCTCCTGTCTCCTCCCTAAACCAGGGACATCTCCAGTGAGATTTCTACCTGTACCAGAGCATGCCTGGAAATACTTGTGCATAGTGCTGTGCTCTCAGATTATGTAGGTCTAGTGAATTTATCACTGGCAATCCAATAAGAATCTGTTAATTGCCTGTTGCTCCAGTGAACTGCACTATTTGTTAATGTGTGGTCATGAATGAGACCAGACTTAGAGCATAGCCCACACTGTGCATCTGAGATCTTACTGAACACAGCCAGACTTACAGTGCTGAATTGGTTATAATCAGAAATTTAATTAGCCCTATCCAGCTTCTCTGAGGACTAGTTGGAAAGCAGGGGAGTTTATTTTCTGATGAATTTCTATACTCATAGCACCAATCATTTAGCAGAGGTAGGGCTTAGGAAATGAGGTATTCCCATCAAGTCCTTTCAGGACAAGAGCCACATTTTACTCCAAGTTGGTATATTCCTTCACAGTGCCAAGGAGACATCTAGATACTTCTGACTGAGGGATGGTGTTCCAGTGTGTAGGACTTGCTTGTAGAGACAGAGCCTGTTGAAGAAGGCAGAAGGAGAAGTGATAACATCCTTTTTTCTCACATCTTACTTGTCTCTCCTATTTTTCTCATGTCTTTCCTAAACAACCCTATTTGTAATAATTCATCTCACTGCCTCCTACCCATATTCAACCTTCTTACTGGATCACATTTTCCTAATTATCCATGAGCTCAGTAGCTCACCACCTCCTTGCCAAGCCAAGTCAGGTGAAAGGCTGGGTGAGAACACTTCCATGAAAGTGAATATACCAGCCAGATGGGAGCAGTTCACTTGCACGAGGGAGCCCTTTCATGCCAGCCATGGCTGCAGTTTCCAAGCTGAGCTGGAAAGTAAACAACTGTTTTCACCTGAAGGTCTGTGACTATCTGGATTATAAAGTCCAGTTAAATCATGTCCAGAAGGCTTTTAAGAATTCTGACATTAGTATTTTGCTGACTTGAAAAGCCAACAGAGCCACAAACTTCAAAATTTAAGAGGTTAAAAAAGATGGCATACGAGATACCTAAAAACTTATACTGGTTTCTAGTAAAACAAAACAAACAAAAAACCAAACCAATAAGACCAGCACCAATTTCTTTTCTGAATAAACACTTTTAATGTTAAGCAATGGAAGGAGGAAGAAAGTAAAGACCCAGGCTGGAACTGAGGAGGCAGCTCATGCTGCCTGGTTCACAGCAGGTCAAATACTCCCTTCTGGCTAAGCAAATCCTTATTTTGAGTGCAGTCAGTCTGCCTTCTTCCTCTAACAGTCCCTGAGAGTACCCATTTCAAATATGAGTTTGTTAAAAGAAAAGAAGGCAAGTCAGACACTAATGGTGGTAAGCCCTGTGGAAACAGTCTTTCCTTGAGAACAAATCCACACTTTGAGTACTCTGCTCCATAAGAAAACTCATGGAACTTACTTAAAATACAAATTTGGGGTTGCTCAGTCTAGGGAAGAGATGGCTCCAGGGAGACCTTAGAGTGGCATGTCAGTATCTCAAGGGGGCTAGGGACAGTTTTTAGCAGGGCCTGTTGGAACAGGACAAGGGATTATGGTTTTAAAATAAAAGAGGGTAGATTCAAATTAAATTTTAGGAAGAAGTTCTTTTATGATGAGGGTGGTGAAACACAGGAACAGGTTGCCCAGTAAATGCCCCATCCCTGGAAATGCTGAAGGTCGGGTTGGACAGGATCTGAGCAACCTGGTCTAGTGGAAGGTGTCCCTGCTTGCTGCAGGAGGGGTGGACAGGATGGCCTTTAAAGGTCCCTTCCAACACAAATCACTCTTTGCTTCTATGATGATATGGTTGTTAACATGTACTGGGTCTCCTTCTGTGCTTGATGCATTGCTCTTGGAAGTTTCTATGGTTTCTCCTTGAATTTTAAATTGCATTACTATATATTCACTGGATTACAATACAATCACATGCATATCAGTTAGTTTTTGCTAAACCCAGGCAGTATGCATATGAAATCACATCTAGTGATTAGAAATATTAGCAGTATGAATAATAGCAGCTAAATTAAGACTTGTCACCTCATATTCTGTAAGGAATGGTACTTATTACCAGGAAAAAACACCTTTCAGCTGTGTATTTCCTCCTGCTCTTGATTGCAGACAGCAGAACTGTCACAGAACTCTGCCTTTCTGAGGGAATAGGGCCAGAGGTAAACAAACTACTGCTTCATCACCACCGGGTGTCACTGCAGATAGCACAATAATCTGCAAAGCCCACGTTAATGAGTCATGCAAAATGAAATCCAAAGGCCTGCAGAATGAAGCAATGCTTTCACAGCTGTCACTGGTTGGTTGCCGTCAGCTGGTGTGTTTATTACATCCTGGGATTTGCATCCCAAAGCATGGGAGAACACTGTATTGCTGCTTCCCAAGAAAGCCACAGTCTTTTTGCATATCAGAGTAAACAAGAATTGGCTGATTTTGAGGCAAAAAGGGTTATCTTTGCTGCCCTAGACCTACACAGAGAATACTTCCAGCTATGGAGCATGTCCCCCTGCAGATCCCTGTCATACCACTGATAGTCCTGTTACACTTAATTCAAAAATCCACAGCAGCCCCCCAAAACAGGTTTCTGCTGTATCTGTGGTGATGGTCTTCAAACAAAACTGGTGCAATAGCTTGCTTTGCCTCCATCATGACAATTAGTGGAAACAGAGAGAATAAAACCTTGCAAGCTCTTAATTTTAATTTTATGTCTTTGAATAAATTCTGAAGTTCAGATTTTCCTGCATAATCACAAACCAAAAAATTAGGACCTGTCTTCTAACAAATTAAGCAATGTTCTTTTCTTCCTAGGGACCAAGATGTTCTTTCATGAAGATGGTTGCATAATTAAAGTGTGTCAAAAGAAAACAAGATGCACAGCAGTCATTTTCCAAAAGTGATTTTGCTTAATGTTTGCAGGCAAGATTTGACATCAGGTTAAATAACTCACCAGTGCTGCCCCCACTGTCAAAGGACTGGCAGTGACGCTCTACCTTTGCTTCTGAGCACAAGCCCAGAATATTTCTGTCTGGTTGAACATGGTGAGCTTTACAGGGACTTACCTGATGAAATTCCATAGGATGGGGTGTTAGAAGACCAACCTAGACGATCTAATAGGTTCTCCTGGTTTCAAATTGTATACAGAAAGCTACCTTGCAAATCTGTCTCATTACGCTGAAGGATGAGCAGTAACAGGTTTTTCAGAATAGGCATAAAGCAGTAGTAATATTGTCTGAGTGGTGTGAGAGTATCTGATGCAAAGATGTACCAACCACAGTACTCCATGACCATTAAAAATTGTTGTTTCTATTTATTTAACCACAAGACCTTTACAAAGAGTAGTGGAAAGAGCCATCACTGTGCAATTTACCAACATCTGCATAAAAACATAATTTATAGTAAACACTAACAGGGTGATTTAAATTTGCAAAATCCTTCTTAAGAGAGACACAAGCATTTCCTCTTTCTATTTCTGATACTGAACACAAGAACATTTTGTGTTCCCTTTTATTCCATTCAGCTACAAGCCACTTCCTCAAATGCACAGCCCATACCTCTCCTGCATGATGCAATGCAAGCAGCTGGTTGAAGGCAGGAGTAACCTTCACTGCATTGAGTGCTTTTCCTGCTGAGCCTCTTTGCTCTTCTTTGCCTCCTCATCCTCAGCTGGCTCCCAGTGCCCAGCACACTCCCACCTCTCCTCAGCTGGGTCTATGAGCTTTCTGGATGAGGGATGACCTTTAGATGATGGGGATGCTGTGGCTGCAGGAGGTCCTGAGCCTGGACATGCACTCAGGAGACTGTGGCTTCCCCACCTGCCATGTGGTCCCATTGCAACTGGTGACCCCACAGGTGTTGCTTTCTTCATTCAGCCTGACTGTTATTAAGACCTGAGGAAGCCAATAAAAAACCCCAAGTGGGCTTTGATCTCACTGCTCTTCAGGCCTGACCTTTAAAGCCAAGAGTCCATAACTGGTAAACCTTTTCTTTCCCAGGATGTGTTCTATACAAGAATGCATGCACTATTGTGATAAAATTGTCTCCTGAGAGGTATGCAAGATGGGAGAAGCATCAGAAGAAGGATCCAGCTTTACTGAGTCTCCAGCAGCACAGCAGGAGCTTGGCCTTATGTTTGGTAGCTTCTGCTTGCTGAAATGCTGCTGGGTGAAAGCACAGACTGACAGAATGTTTGGGGTTGGAGGGGACCTCAGGAACTGTCTAGTTTCAACACCCCCTGCCACAGGCCTGGGCAGCTTCCACCACACTGCATTGCTCAAAGCTGCATTCAACTTGGCCTTGAACACTTCCAGGGATGGCACAGCCACAGTTTCTCTGGACAGTAGGGAATTTCTTCCTATTATCTAATCTAAATTTATCCTCTTTCCATCTGAAGCCATTTTCCCTTGTCCTATCACTACATGCCCTTGTAAAAAGTCCCTCTTCAGCTTTTTTAGAACCCTTCATGTATTAAATGGCTGCAGTAAGGTCATTCCAGAGCCTTCCCTCCACCAGGGTGACCAACACACATCCAAAGGCAAAATGAAAACCAGATTCTTCCACTCCTTAGACTAGTGCCTGTATTTTATGCCTGCATGTGATGTGTAAGCCTCCCTGGCCAGCACCCTGCTCTAGTGGGGCTGCCTTTAGACCACCTCTAAGGGTCAGTGGTGCACAGGGCTTGGTGTCCCACAGCACTCCAGGTTTCTGTAGGGAAGCCCAAAGGCTGGCCCTGACCAGTGAGTCACAAAAGAATACTGGGGGGTTGGGTCCTACTGAAATCAGCTCAAAAACAAGAGGTGCCTTAGCTGCTCCAAGTGACCTGGCTCTGTGGTGATGGCAGAACAACAGCCTGAGCAGCAGGGAGGGTCAGCAGCAGGGCAAGCAATGGAATCTGTGTCACCAGCTGGGTGCTGCAAGGCTGTGTCCCCTCAGGACAGAGGCTGGATGAGCTGGGGAGACCCTGCTGGGGAATATGGAATGCAGGCTTTACCCTCTAGGCCATGCCAACACAGGCATGTTTTGATCAGCTTTTCCCAAAGGCACCACTGTGAGAGGCAGGGGGGAGGGCAGGGGAAGCAAGAAGGGCAGCAGTGAGGTGGGAGATCTGATCAGGAGGTCAGAAGGTGGCACCTCTGAATGCAGCCTTGAACTACTGACCAGCAGCTCTGGAAACCTCTGGGGGGAAAGAGGCTTTGCAGCTACACTGAGTCTTTTAACTTGGATGTTTACCTCAGGAATGTAAT
Organism: Agelaius phoeniceus; assembly: GCF_051311805.1. Classification (NCBI taxonomy): domain Eukaryota; kingdom Metazoa; phylum Chordata; class Aves; order Passeriformes; family Icteridae; genus Agelaius; species Agelaius phoeniceus. The sequence continues at coordinate 42,354,772 of NC_135268.1, read as the reverse complement.
CAGAGAGCTGATCTTAAACAGTTTGTGCAGTTGTTGATGAGATTAAAATGTGCTGCCACACAGGCAGCACAGGCAGTTGGAAGCAGAGGGTTACTCCAGTGTCTGCTAAAGATGCTGAATCTCTCTCATCTATGGCTGCACAGCAAGTCTGAAAAAGAGAAGTGCTAAAAAAATACTCAAAAAATGGTCCCAGGGAGAGGGGGAAAGAGGAAACAGCCTGGCTTACAAAAATGGGGGTGAGGGACAAGGGGGAACAGGCCAGGGAGCTGAGAAAATTAAAAAGGAGGGAGGACAGTCACTGTGAGGGACCCCAGGCCAGGCATGGGCTGGGCTTACCTCAGAGTTAAAGCACAGCAATGACCTGCAATAAAAAAGACTAAACCAGCATAACCAAAAGTAAGGGAATGCCCTAAATATTGGAAGTAAAAACCTCCAGGTAAACCATCAGGGCTAATTGTGTTCAGGTGGAAGCATTTCATGGAGCTTGGCAGAAAGAGAGGGAAAAGGAGGCAGGGAAGGAGAAGTGCAAGCTGTGAGTGACCAGCAGCTGGAGGCACCTGCTCTAGCTGAGAGTCACACCCAGCCCTGTGAGGTGGGCACAAAATGTACCCAGGAGCAGCTGATTCTATCAGCCATGAGTTTGAGCAGCAGGGGCTGCCAGACCTGTGCTGTTTCAGAGAGTTGAGGAAAGCTTCAGGAAAGCTCCCTGAAAAGGCCCAAACTTTGCAGCCTCAAACTTTGGAGTCATCCAACTCAAACTCCTCAGCTTTGGAGTCATCATGCCTGGAGATGTTTGAGATAAGATTGAATGTGGTGTTTAGTGCTGTGATCTAGTTGACAAGATGGTAATCAGCCAAGAATTGGTCTTGATTATCTTAAAAGTCTGTTCCACCCTAAATGATTCTGTGATTCTGTGACTTCACAAGCAAAGGATACAGCAGGCAGGACCAGTGGGGCAGAAAAGGAGGCAAGGAAATGATGCCAGGCAATGTAGAAAGGGACCTGGTGTGGGTTTTTCTAAGTTAGCATAGAGGAATTTTAAGGAGTAACTGGAGAGATGCCAGGAGATTTGCAGGATTCTGCTCTAGAGCATCATCTAAATGGGAGTGGCAGCTGGGAAGAAAGTGGAGGAGCACTTGCTGGGCAGTGGGGAAAGGATGGCTTTGGTGGGCATGGGGTCCAGGAAAGGCCTTGAAAACAGACAAGCAAGCTGTGCCAAAAAGCTGTGCTTGGAAAAGAGCAATGAAGCAGCAGAGAGATGCAAGAGGAACAGAGCAATGACCAGCGCTGGGCTGGGAGAACCACCAGCACAGCCACCTCCAGGAAGCTGTCCCTGGGAAAGCCACCTGCAGGAGGCCCAGCAAAGCACTGGCAGCAGCCAAGCTGTGGAGCTCTTGAGCAAGACTTGGGGCTCTGAGGATGCCCTGCAAACACCAGATCACGGATCCTCTGCAGCAAGTGTGTAGGGAAGGTGGGCTCTGCTGGTGTCCATCACAGGCTGCTTCCCCCTCTGGAAAGGTGCTGAGATCTCCCTGTGCTGCTTCCCTGCCAGCTCACAGTGCAGGCAGACCCATAGAGACAGAGATTATTCAGGACTGACTGACCTGGAAGCTTCAGCTTTCACTCTGTCCTGCCTGAGTACAGCCTGGGTTTCAGTTTGACAGGATCATGGATCAGCAGCACACAGGAGAGAATGGAGTTTGTGTCTGTGAATGAAGAAATCCCTGAGGAGAGGTGGGCCAGGACAAAAGGAGGAGAAAAGTATGGAGTATTCCTCACTCACTGTGGAAAGTTGGAAGTATTTGGGAGTAAAACAGCTCATCTATGAAATTCATAGATTTGAGAATTTTGCTGAGAGAAACAGAAAAAGAGGTGTTGTGAAGGATTAAAAAGAGTGCTCTGAGAGATGCTACAAAGCACATACCTTTTGCCCCTTACTTCATTACAAAATAGTAATTATCAGCCTTGTCCTTTTTCCCCCTTACTTCAAAACAAATAGTAATTATCAGCCTTATCAGCCTTCAGTCCTAGTGACTGAAACAAGTCCTGCAACTGAAGGCTGTCTTATTACTGACACTGAGTGCATGCACAAGTGACAGCAGCAACATTCACAGGTGCCAAGCTCTCCAAACCCATTTAAATCAATACAATATTCCCATTGATACAGTCTTCACACATTCTGGCTGAAGCTGTGTCCCTGTGGCTGGGTTTCAGCATCCCCTGGTGTGAATCTATAGAGCTTGGTATTACCAGGTTGTAACACTACAGGAGGCAGAACAAAAAGCAGAACAAAAAGCAATCCATAACCTAAAGGGATAATACCTTGGATATGTTTCTTACCCAAGGTCTAAACAGAGTGAGAAAGCAAACGTTCTTTAGTGACATAAGACATAGCAATAGAACTAGAAAAAACCCCAAACCCTATGAGCAGAGAAACTTCAGTTGTCAAATTTCCTGTGGCTTTTTCTTCCTGTTTATGTTCCTTTCATGCCACACATACGAAGGGGTGAGGTCTCATCAGGGTTTTCTGGGTGCCTGTGGCTGTGGCAAAGGACTCTTGTGCGTGTTTCTCCATCAGGGAGAAGGTGAGTGGCAGCTGCTGAGGGTGATTTGCTCTTGCACTGATCATCACAGGTGTCTACAGTGGCCCAGAGACTAACAGAGTGTTGAAACCTGTGTGCAGCTGAGCAGAATGAAAGCAGTGCAAAGACATTGTGACCTTCTACTATTCCTTCATTTTAATGATGGAGGTGATTTAAAAAGAATCTACATTTCACAGGACTGATAATTACCCCATTAAACTTGCCACTATCTTGCATTTAGGTTCCAAGTATGAAGCTTTGGGGAGATTTGCTGGGAGCCAGTTCACTCATTGGCCTTACCCTGGATTTGAGCTCTAAGCCATGTCCCTTGGACTCACACCTGCAGCTGAATCAAGATAGCAAAGAAAAATAACCCCATGGTGGTATCACACTTAAGCTGGGAAACAAGGTTCCAGCATGGATGTACGTGTAGATGTGGCACTGAGCAACAAGATATTTCTGGGCAAGGGCCCTGCAAAAGATTGGAGCAAAATGCCATGAACCTCTGCAACCCAAAGAGCTGAGAAAGTGTAAAAATACAGAGGCAAGCTTCCTCCACTTCGGGCTTCTTTTTTCAACCGTGTCCTGATCACTCCATAACTGCAAGAGATAAGGTATCTGTAGTGGAGTTCACCATTTACCTCCTTTCTAAAACAGAGGGTCATTTGTTTTGCCATCTTGAAAAATATTGCAAAACACTCCAAACACTGATTGCAGGCATAAGTCAACAGCATTGCAGGTGCTGCCCATGGCCGGGCTGGTTTTGCTCCCTGTACATGGGACACAGCAGCACAGCCACAGCCAAACTCTGCAACTCAGCTCCCCGGGGTCTCGTGGGCATTTGGGTTGGGAAATGGGAAGACTGAAACTCAGATCTAATGAGATAAAGTGAGATCCTGAGTGGGGGCTGGGAGGGGATGGGAGAAAAGGCATTTTAAGGCACAGGCAGCCCTGCCAGCCGCATAGGCACAGTGTTGGGCAGCAAGGAGAGGCCCTTCCTGAGGTCTTACCTGTGTGCCCCCATTGACTGCTGTGGTACCTGGCAGTGCATCGAGCCCTGCTGTCTTACAGAAGTTTAACTTCCAGCAGGGATTAGCTGCTTTGGCCTGGTAAAATCCAGACAGCCATGTTGGGTCAGGTGGGCTGGGGGCTGTGCATCCACTATTCCCAGATTTCCACAGTCATGGAATAACAAAGGCACGTGGACAGCAGTCCTGTGATAATGGACACTCTATAAAACCTCCAAGCCCTGTGGGTTTTTTCCTTTGTGCATCTCCTTTAAGTTAACAAAATAGCCAGCCTTAGTGTGCAAGCAACAGCACTGAAGTTCTGGCACAAAGTGGGAGATGAGGATCTGAAGAGCACTGGGCTTTTAGGGAGAGGTTGTGTTTTCTCCAGACCCATGAACAAAGCGGGACAAAGGGGCATTTTGAACAACCTGTTCTTTTTTACCTTCCTCATGTCTTCAGCTCATCAGGGCTATGACAACTACTGCATCAAAAGCAGTGTGGCCAGCAGGTCAGGGGAGGTCACTCTGCCCCTCTATCCCACTCTGGTGACACCCCCACATGGAGTATTGAGTCCAGCTCTGGGGTCCTCAGCACAGGAAGGACATGGACCTGTTGGAGTGAATCTATAAGAGAGACACCAGGATGTTTAGAGGGATGGAACACTTGTCCTATGAGGAAAGGCTGAGAGAATTTGGGTTGTTTAACCTGGAGAAGAGAAGGCTTTGGGGTGACCTATCTGAGGCCTTCCAGTACCTGAAGAGGACCTAAGGACAGATGGAGAGAGGCTTTTTACAAGGACATGTAGTGACAGGACAAGAAGGAATGGCTTCAAACTGAAAGAGGGCAGGTTTAGATTAGATGGTATGAAGAGATTCTTTACTGTGAGGGTGCTGAGGCACTGGAACAAGTTGCCCTAAGCAGTTGTGGATGGTCCATCCCTGGAGGTGTTCAAGGCCAGATTGTTTAAGGCTCTGAGCAATCTGGTCTAAGAAAAGGTGTCCCTGCTCATGGCAAGGGTGTTTGAACTAGATGATCTGTAGGGTCCCTTCCAACCCAAGCCATTATATTGATTTTATTAATCCAGACCTGTGACTTAAGGAGAAAAAACAATAGTGTATCTTGATCAGTTCTGGTTGGTGTTATAGTTTAGCTGTGCTGTCAAGCTGAGGGACAGGAAAGCAACAGTATAGCTGAAGTTCTTGACATGAGTAATCAGATGTGATGATAGGCCATGTAGTGAAGCTGTCCTCAGAGCTATCTTCCATGTCTGCTCCCTTTTGCACATGAAACCATTCAATGCACTGGTATTTGGCTCTGGCCAAGGGAGAGAAGTCATTGGCTGGGCAGGCTGTGACTTCTCAACAGTGAAGTGAAATGTTGCTGCAGAGAGTGCCAGGTGCTAAAAGTCACACTGCTTTGGATAACTGGTCATGAACCTGTACCAGAAGGTGAGCAAGTACTTGCAGATGAGCTGAAATGTTCTGCTTTCAAGAAGAAGAACAAGATTCCCCAGGCTGGGAAGAAAGAGGAGAGAATGTGATGAAAACCTTAAATACGCAGTTCAGTTGGAAAAGAGTGGGGAAGTCTGCACAAACACTGCCAGCAGATCTTCTAACAGCTTTTGCGTAAATGTTCTCTGCAGCTATTCCACACACTGTTTACAACAGGTTTATGTGCATTAAGATTTAGCTTGTCAAGCAGTGAAACACTTCCCTTCCTTTGAAGTTGACTGGGCACTATTAGCATCTGCTTATCAAACTTTTATGAATCCAGCCCAAGGTATAATTTTTTAAGGCCTTCATATACAGAGAGCTCTTGACTCTTCAGCCAGATCCATTCCACAAGTGAAATGGCAGTGCAGGAGGAAAAGAAATGCACTGAAATTATACATAATTGCTTTTTCTCCACCTCTATTATACGGGGAGCAGGTGAGTCAGCATTCCCATGGAACTACTTTACTGTGAAAGAAGGAACTCTGCCTCAGCCTGGTGGCTGTTTACTCTTGCCTCTCCTCTTGGTATCTGCATACTAAAGCTTTCCTGCAGGGTTGGTTACTGCTTATAAGCATCATAACATGCATACCTGTGGAGTATTCCTTTCATTAGAAGGAGGATTTGCCACCCCACATGTAATTACTGAAAGCAAGGTGCAAATAGTGACCACAAGCACCTGAATTATGTTTTTCAAAATAGTCCCACTGTCATAATGTACTACTGAAATCCAGTTGGGTTCATGGGTCCAGGTGTCATGCCATGACTTACAGAGCTAAGGAAGCAACCTTTCTCCTAGATTTACACTGCCTACATTGTTGCTTCTGATTGTTGTTGATTTATTTGAAATTCTAAAAACACAAACACAAATTAACTGTGCTACTGGAGAACCACCATACAAAGCAATAGTATTTCTTGTAGCACTGCAGAGGAGCAGGATTCCTGAGACAGAGACACTATTGTACCAGACACTGTAACACTGAGTAAGAAGAGACAGCTGTTATCTCTGGGAACTTATCCTCCACGTAGTCTGAGAGAAATAAAGGTAATGAGGAAAACTCACAGCAGGCAGGTAAGACTGGGAAGGTAACTTAAATTTCCTGAGTCTGAGCTGGCACTGACTCCACTAGCCTACCTTAAGAGACAGTCCCTCTGAAGATCAAGGCTGATTGATCTCCTGGTTATTTTTTAATTTGGGCATTTTAGCTTGGCCTATTCAAACCTCCCCTGCATGGCAATGGTCTTTTATCTGTCTGCCTCTCTCTGATCTGTGCTTGGGAAGTCAGCAGGTAGAGTGCATCACGAGCCTTGCCTCTGCATTGCATGTCACTAATTAAAGAAGCCATTCAAAATAAAGCTCCTACTCATGTTCTCTATTAATAGCCAGGAGTTTTCCTCCACCCTACCCTCCCACGACCTCTTTCTTTTAAAGTGATAAAGCAGCCCTGTCCATGGTTTTGAGATCCCTTGCACTTGGATACCAACGCAGCATTTTTCCAGCTGCATTACAGCAGGGAGCTGAAGAACTCAAGGTAGTTTCCTCAAAATATGCCACATAACACCCCTGTAACCCTATCAAGACATCAGTAGCAATGGAAGATTCTGGGAATAGATTACCTAAAATTGATGTCAGCTTTTACTGTGCCATGAAAGGTTTCTTATTCAGACCCTGACACTGATAATCCACTCACTTCTGAAAGCCTCACTTCTGTGGGCTTAGCAAACCTGAGAGCAGGGCAACGGCCAGAGTGGCAGAAATGACTTGTCAAAAAAGAAATGCAGCAAGATGGGCTACAGGAGACATGAGTCATGGATGAGCTGCATTACAGAAACAGCTCAGCAGGGCCAGCTGCTGCCTTTCAGAAAATTAACTTGCTGGACTCGACAAGCCAGCACTGGAGGTGCAGCAGAGGAGCTCAGCTTCAGCTAGTAGTGCATCCAAAAGATGCTGTATCTGCTCTTGCTTTGAGAGGATGGTCAGGTGGGTGTGCAGAGGGTATGGAAAAGCACTCTGGAGATCAGCGTTGCCAGGCCACATACATGAAGGCAGTCAGCAGACAGGACATGCTATCCAAAAATTACCCTTTTGTTAATAATTAAACACTGATTAGAAAAGGTGAAAGAGCCAAAGCTTTAAAGACAGTGGTGAGTTGAAAACAAATTTGTAACTCATAGTGACCATTTTAACTTCAGATAGAAAAGCCTTAAATTAACTGTTTATAACTGGGTCCCTCGTTTTTTTTCTCTTTTTGTGGTCACATTGGGTGGTGTTGCAGTATGAGCTGGAGAGTGCACCAAGGAGGAAAGGCTGGAGCTATATTTAAATAGCCCCCCAAAGTTGTAGCATAGGAGGCTGCTGCAGGGTCTGACAAGCTGGGGGGCACACAGAGAATTTCCTCTTTTTTCAGCAGGAAACCTCTTGAGGAGGACCCCCCTTTTTGACACCCCTATGCCTCCTTCACCATTGGGAGGTGAGTGAGGTGACATCCCAGCACCTCTTGCCTCTCCTTCTGAGATGGGCAGTGGTCCCCGACAGCCCCCATCACCCAGCCAAGGGGTGCACTGGCATGGACCATGACAAGTGGGTTTGGGAGCTGGGATGCTGGCTGTCCATCTGTCAGGGGATGCCCAGCACAGTCTGGGGTAAGTCCAGTGCATGGTTGGCTCCCTCTGTCCTCCTGTCCTGCAGTTTTGGAGGGCAGGAAAACACCCCTGTCATGGGGTGGAACTTTTCTCCCCACAAAGCCGTGGGACCATGGCAGGATTTAAGGAACAATATCATCTGTTTGGGAGAGTGATTGATGGGGCAATGTGCCTGGTGAACATTTCTGCAATGCATATCCCTGCAAAGTCTTTTAATGTGAAAATCCACTACAAACAGGAAGGCGAAAAGAGAAAAGTGTCTTTCCCCTCTATGAAGAGAATTGAGCTATTTTAAACAATAAATACATTTTTAATTAATAAATCAAAGGACGTGTTCATACATGTGGAGAAGCAAAGCTCCTAATACCTGATTATTATCGTGAAGAAACATATTCATTCTGCTTTGTCAAGCCAATAGACAACATATCACTTTTCTTTATATTCTACCTCAGTTTCACTGGGAAAATTGCCATAAAAGTTTCCACTTCATTGAAACACTCTATTGAAGCAGAGCTAAGCAGGATCACTTTCAGGTGTGATCTGCTGAAGCAGCCTGCCTCCCATCCAGGCTGTCTCTGCCAAACTCCACTCCAGCCCTGAAATGTCAAGATGCTGTTATGTGTTTTTAAAGGACTTCTTTCCTCCCTAAATTTTGCTGTGTGGGCCAAAACCACCTCACAATGCTGTTAAGCAAATTCCTGGTTCCCTTTCTTGTCTCCTATTAAATAAAGTGAATTGTGTCCAGCAGCTGAGCTGGCAGAGCCATGGGCTGAAGTAGTGCACCAAATAAAAGCAGTGACAAGTAATATGAACAGGCACTATAGTCCTCAATAGTGTTCTGCAATGTCATGTGTTTGGTTTGGGCTCAGGGGACAGGCTCTTCCCAGTTACCTGTCCTCCTGCAGCACCTGGCTGCAGCCAGACCATTGTGATTGGGAAGGCATAACAATTTCTTAATAGAATAATGTCTGTCACAGGTTATTGCTTTATCTCTTGGCTCTTTCTGACCGAATTTGCTAAGGGCTGGATAAAACAACACCTTTGTGAAGACACTTGGCTTTCCTGAAAGTACAAGAGGCTTTGAATTGCAACAGAAAAGTTTCATTTTGCAGTTTAGAAAAGCTACTCTTTAGAGATCTGGTCTGAGCAAATAGATTTTTCCATCTGGAACAGTTTTCTGTAATTATTACCAATAAAAACAAAGCCATACTCCCACCATCTCACTTCTTAGCAATCAGAAGAACAGCACAGCTGGAATATGAGAGCTGAGAAGTACTCACTAGTGTAGGCACCCTGTTAAGCCTCTCATAGGTGGGTGTCCCTGCTGGCCCAGCCCAACCAAAACTAAGGGAAATATCCCATGGGTGGATTTGCTCCAAAACGTAGGCACTCAGGAAGATGTGGGTAATATTATTAAAGTAAGAATTATATGACTCTTGCAATTGATTTATTTTCTTGATACTGTCCTGTAACATAAATTAGCTTTCCCACTTTAATGTATCAGAAAAATAAACAGGTCAGCTGTAAGGGAGTAGGTAAGCTTGAGTCCCAGCTCCATGAGAAAATTCACTTTTTCTAATTCTACTTATGAATAGTACCAATGCCTGTGACAGTGATTTTAAGAACAAAAACTATGTCAGCTCAATGTAAAGACAGGGCAAAACCCACAAGAAAAGGACCAGAAAGGGAAGATGTAATGTTATTAAACTTTTCAAAAATACTATTAAACTTACAAAACAAAACAATCAAAACAAAAACAAACAAAAATCCACACCAAAATGGCTGGCATATTGCATATTTATTTACCTTCTGGAACTTAAGGGATTCCCAGTCTGAAATTTTTTTCTCACAGAAATGAACTCCAGGCTAGAAAAAGAGACTCATTTGTGAAGAAAAGGCAGGATGCTAATGGAAGCAACTAATTCCAGTAGCCAGATCCCTAAAGAAGGTTGTTAAAAGAATAAGTTGCAAACTTTGGCAGTTCTGCAGAAGAAAGGCAGTGGATACGTGATGCTTCTGGGTTAAATTCTCTGATTTTAAAGCTGCCATATCTCACTGAAACAGCAAAGTCACAAGAGGTGAGGTAAAGTCTCTTTGTGGGGGCAAAGAGTCACTGCTGAAAGTTAAGTTTAGAAAACTAAAGCTGCCCATTCCCATTACCTTTCAGCATTAAAAAAAGGAATCACAACAGAAGATTTAACTTCTGGTATAACTTCTGATTTTGTGGTGCTAGGAGCTGTGTAGGGAAAGGCCTTTGTCAATGTACAAAATGCATCAAGATCTTGAATGTGCTCCACTGAGATCAGGTGAAGGTGGTAGGAGAAAATGGCAAGAGCGAGCTGCAAATTCTGCCCCATGGCTTGGCTAGTGTGTCTCAGGGAAGCTCACTGTTTCCTTTGACCAAAACCAACTCATGTAATTCATAGCAATGACACTTAGTGTTCACTGAATGAGACATTAGAGTATTAAAATGATGGTATTTTTTCTACACAATATTTACTGATACATAAACTACAGTATTTTTCACAGCTGGCTCATTCTGCAAACAAATTAAAAGCTCATACTAGAAAAAATAGCAACGTCTGAGTATTGCAAAAGCCAGCCCAAGTCTCTCTACTCTTTGCTTGGAGGGAGGTGTTGGAGTAGCATTCCTGCACTGAACCATTTGCAGGCATTTCTATTCAGGTAGGACTTTTTGAAGGGTACCAAAGAGGTTTTAGCCCCTAGAAATTTGTGGCTTTGGGGGCTGTTTGCAGCAGAGTTGGTGTCTTTGCATTTAATAGACCTTGTGGAGATTTTTTGTTCTGTGAATGTGTACAGGTGCTTTTTTGGGATCCCCTGTGAACTACTGGCACCTCAAAGGAGGATGTCCTACTGTTTAATTACCTACTGCATGAAGATCCACTTCCTTTTGTTTGCTTTAAATTGGCCACCTGCTAGTTTCACTTGATGCTCTCTAATTCTTATATTAGAAAAGCAAGCAAATAATCCACCCCTACCCCTCTCTACTCATTATTCTCTCTGGTCTGACTGTTTTCTGTTGTTTATCACTTCTCCATCATGTATAATCTTGGTCACTTAAATCCTTGTATTACTCTAACATCAGGATGGCTCCATGTTTTTCTTTATGTTTGTTGCTTTTCTTTGGATCTTTGCTGTTCCTGTTACACATGGGCCAGAGCAATGGAAGCATGTTTCAGCCCTCCCCATTCTGTTCTTTGCATTTCATCCTGCCATCTTCCACCAGCTTTGGGACAGCTTCTGAGTGCTGAACCAATTCTTCCATGAGTTATTGCAACTGATAGATCTTATTTCTGAGTGGGAACTAGTTGATTAGAAATTTCTCATTTTCAATCACTTTACTCCTCTCTAATCCAACCTGGCCATAGCAACTATCTCTAGCCTGGTCAGAGGGCACTAATACCCTACCTTTATCCTAGTTAGACCTTCAGTCTGTGAAAATTTGCTTTTAGTTATTGGAGTTTTCTGATTTCACTGTTATTTTGTCATGGAGTTCATAGTCCCTTGCCCTATAGCCACAGCCTGGTCTGACCCTCCTACATAAGCTGTGGTCTGTCACTACCATGTCTTGCTGAATATTTCCTTTCCCTGCACATCTATTCAGTCAACATGCCAATCTGAGCCAGGTGTCCCATAACCCTCATTCTCATTCCTCTGTGGCTTCGTGGAAAATCAGTCTCTTCTGGGAGTATCAGCCATGTGAGTAGGACCTTTCTTGCTTCTCTTGTGCCCCTGCTCTGGGAACCTGTGTCCCTGCACACGAATGTGGATCTCTCCTTACTGCTGGGAATGTTTCTAGAGAAGTTTAGAAGGAGATGCTTGATTTTACTGTTCTACCTGGCATGTTATGTCTTACTTCCCAAACCTCTTCCTTGACCTTTCCTATTTCACTGGTGCACATGTGGACCACAGTCACCTTCTAGGCCGCAGTGGTTTTTTGGGAGGTGGTAGATGGCTGACATGGTCTCTGCCAACCTAATTTGTTTTGTGATTATGTTCTCAGTGCAAGGAAAGCCTTTTCACAACAGCAGGTCTCGTCACCCACAAGGGTGGACTCCCTATCTCATTGCTAGCTTGGTGTCCTCTGCATGTCCAGGGATGCTCCCACAATGGATCCTCAGTGCCCACAGCACCTGGAGAACAGCTCCCCCTCCATTTGCTGTACGGCTGGAGAGCACGCAGCTCCTTGACCCCTCCCCTGTGCCACTCCTTGCACAACACTGGGGTCCCAGCATTTCTCCCAGCCCGTGCATCGTGTGCAGCACAGGGAGCTGCACCGCTTGGCTACCTGAGTGCCTTGGATGTTTGTGCATACAGCACACACATAGATGGATATGTGTGCGAGGGAGATATATACACCTCTCTGTCTCCATATACAGCCCTTTGAAATGACTACATTTCATATCTCCGCCAGCCTCCAAGTGCTCTTTTCCTTTCTCATTTATGGCTAGAGCTAGGAATGGCACATTGCAACCTCAGTGGATTTTATTTACTGTAGTTTGAATCGGGATTATCAAAACCCTGTAGAAAGCTTTGGTCTCTACATTGACTCCATAACTAACGGAGTTTGCAAAATCCGTTGAAATCCAAGAGCTCTCTCTTGAAGTAAGCCAGCTGCTTGAGCCTCGCTGGGTTCAAAGGATCTGATCTGTAATTGTCCTCGTTGTGGAACTACGACATTGTACTTTTCCAAAGGCAATGACAGCTCTCGCATGCGCGTGTACCAGACCGAAACCAAGACTCCCACCTCAGCAGAGGGGCTAGAGGCGTAAGGAGCGATTCAGTCCGTGCTGGTGGAGCTGAGCGGCAGGGATTCCTCTCTGGTCTCCGGGAAAACCTGCTTTGAGCGCTGGGTTTGTGCGTCCCAGAGCAGCGCTCCCTCGCTCCTCGCTCCCCGGGGCTGGCTCCGGCTCTCGGTGCAGCCCTGCGGGCCCAGCGCGTGTTGCGGGAGCCGGTGCCGGGCGGGGGTCGGTGGCGGAGTCCCGGGCTGTGCCGCGCCGTGCCGTGCCCCGGCGCTGTGCTGTGCCGTGCCCTGGCGCTGCGCTGCGCCGTGCCGTGCTGTGCCGTGCCGTGCCCCGGCGCTGTGCTGTGCCCCGGCGCTGTGCCGTGCCGTGCCGTGCTGTGCCGTGCCCCGGCGCGGCGGTGACGGGCTCAGCGCTTCCGCGCCTGCCGCCGCAGCCCTGCCCCCGCCGCCTGCGCGGCCGGCCCGGCCCGGCGGAGAGGCGGGGGGATTTCCAAGCGCCGGCGGCCTCGCCGCTTCCTCTCCTTGTTTTGCTTTCGATCTGGCCCTCTCTCCGCCCGGGCGGAGGCACTGAACTTTTAGTTTTGCTCCCGCGATTATTCAGCGGCTGTTTTCATTTCCATTTCGTGTCCCCTGGCAACGGAGGTAACCTTGAGGAATTATATAAGGGCCGCGAAAACGGGCCGGCAAGGTAATTTTGAATTATTTTCTATTTTTTTTCCTATTTATTCTTTTCTTCGCGTTTAATTTTCATTTTATTTTTCCGCATTGCTGCTTCTTCCGTGTGCGGGGCAGCGGGGGCTCCCGGGCAGATGCGCATCGGTTTTAAAAACAAAAGGTCGGGCTGCAGCGACCGGGGCCGAGCCCGATTCCGCCGCTACGTTTGAGAACTGGGGGGGAAGGGAAGAGGCGGCCGCGGCAGAGATGGAGCGGCCGGGGGGCACCGCCGCCTCCCGGGTGGGGAGGCAGCTCGGGCGCACAGACAAAGGCGGGGGCGCTGGGTCGGGAGGGCCGCGGCGCGGGCCGGGCCAGGCCGGGCCGGGGGGCCCCGCACTTGTTGCGGGGCCGGGGGCACGGTGGCTCCGATGAGGGAAGGGAAGGGAAGGGAAGGGCAGGGGAGCGGCGGCGGCGCGGGCGGAGGGGCCGCGGGCGGGGGTCGGTGCGGGGGGGGGGGGGGGGGCGCTGCCCCCGCGGGCCGGGGGCGGGAAGGGGCGGGGCCCGGCCCGCCTCGCCGAGCGCCCGTTACACAAGCGCGGGGCGGGGCCCCTCCCCGGCCCTCAGCGCCGCCGCCCGCCGGGCCCGGGAGGCAGCCGGGACCGGGACCGGGATCGGGATCCCCCCTCGTGAGGGCACGGCCGTGGCAGTGCGGAGGGGCAGACACGGCGGGGCGGGTTCCGCGGGAGCAGCGGAAGGAGGAAGTGGCGCGGGCGCTCGGCTCCCTGCGGGAAGGGCCGCCCGTGCGGGCACGGCGGCGCGGCCGCCTCGGCAGGCGCTGTCCTGCCCCACGCTAGCGAGCGGAGCCCAGCGCTGCCGTCTGACCCCAGAGGGAAGTTAGCATCAAGGATTTCCTTTGTGCGCAGTACGCAGGGTCAAATGTCCAGCGTCTTGCCATGGCTGGGATCGAATTTGCAAGTACCTGAAAGGTTGGATCCCTCGGCCCAGATTCCCAGAGGTACTTAGGTCTTTAACTCTCGTTTTGATTAGTGTGAGCGCCTAAGCAGCAGAGTCTGTGTCTTAACCTTAATTCGTTAGACACAGAGCTCAGATAATGGAATTCCGGGTGCAGAACTTTCCTTCCGGTGAGTGTACGGTTGTAATTTATAGCCCATCTTACCGTGCTCAGGTCTTGCAGACAGCATTCTCTTGAAGGTATGAGCAGTTGTAAAAGAAAACCTCAGTTTCTGGAGATGAAATACAACGTGTTTAAGTTGACAGTTATTTTATTTAAGTCTTAACAATCTTTGCAGAACGCCTGTGTTAGTACCATAAAAAGGGAGTGGAGCAGCAAGATTTAAATTCACCCTAACACAGAGACAGTCCCACAAAAGCAGCAGAACTGATCTCTGAGCAGATGGTCTCAGTCTGAATCGCAGTCTTTCTTTGCTGCCAGCCCCTTCAGATGCATCAGTGTCCTTCTTTGGCCCTGTTGGTAACATGCTGCCGGGGAATTACTTCATGTGCCCCTTTATTTTTGCTGGTAAGCCATGATGAAAGGTGTGAGAGCTCCACCTTCTTAGGCACAGTATCACTTCATGTGCCACACTGCAGCTCTTCAGTGAGGTACAGGCATGGCAAGGTGTCAGCCTGTGAGCCCTGTGTTACCTCCCTGAGGCTGGGGGTCCCAGCAGGTTGGCAGAGGCAGGCAGAGCAGTCAGTCACTATTATTGTTTGGCACATGTATTAGAACTGCTACCCAGTTACTTGCTGATGACAGAAGTGACAGATTTTAGGAGCTGTCAAGTCAGTCTCTAGAGAAGAGCTGCTCATCACAGACCATGCTGTGTGGAAATGGGTAGCCAAGAGGTATGAGAAGTAACATGCAGGCTATTAGGAAGGAGGGGTTAAAGGCCCCTTTCTCCATTGAGGAAAGGTCTTAAATGTGTGGGACCAAGTGGAGTTAGGGGCAATTTTAATACAGAGTTGAAAAAATTATGAAGAAAAAACTCTACTAAGATTCAAGAGAAAATAAAAATCTTTATTTGAATAAATAGAGTCTACATTAGAAGAATAGGCTTTATGTAAATAAATTTGCAGCCAGGTTATGTATGCCTTCAATGAAAACATGTGCGCTTATATACAGTATATATTATACTATATGTTCAAAAACCAAACAGTGGGAAAAAGCTGATGGATAAGGATTGTAAGGTTTGCCATGATACTCTCTCTTGAAGTGATGCATCACCTTCATGGTGTTAAAACATCTTCATGGTAGAATACTTGGAGCATCAAAAACTTTGTGGATGCATGGAGACTGAGTAGGACTGAGTAGCTTGCACACGCATAATGTGGGAAACTTTTTGTTAAGGAGGAAATAACTGTTTGGGGAAGTAACACAGGGTCCCATGTCCTGATGTCCTAGACCTGTGCAGGAAGAGCAGAGAGATTAGGGTTATGTGACTGCCCAACCTAGATGTTGGCAATAACTGTCGCATATAAAGGGAGTGTAGAGAAATTCCAAGAGTAGAAAATATGATTGTCAATGAGGGGCCACAGTTGCCGCTGTGTAGATTATGTCATGGTCCAACATGAAATTTGCCCAGGTGCCAAAAAACCCTACTTTCTGGGTGTAGCTTGTACAGATACACTGGGGGAAACAACTCTGGACAAGGTACTGGCCAGCAAGAATTAAATTCAGAATTTTGCATTCAAAATCCCAGCAAGTTCTGACATGACTCTGTTCATAATGTCCTTAAAATCAGTGTTGTTTCAGGAGCTGCAAAGGCAAGGATTGTTGTGACAGTGTTTACTCTTCCAAAGTAGTTCTTCATATAACAAGGAAAGAAGCTCATCAAATGGTGAGAGGCAGCCAAAAGTGTAAAATTGTTGCAAGTGGCATGTAATTCTTCAAAGACACTAATAGTAAATGCTCAAAGCAATTGTGTGTCAGCTGTCAAAAATACCAAAAAAGCTGAGCAGGCTGACAAGCAAAGTAAAGTAGATCAGTACAAGTAAAAAGACCTCTTTCAAATGTTAAGATTTTGTCTTCAAATGGGAAAGGTGGAAAAGAACATAACAAATGCCAAACACAGTTAGATAAGCCAAAGAGTCATGCAGCTAAAGGCATGAGAACAATTAGAATATACTCTTTGCAGCTCATCAAACCCAGGAAGCTTGCTGATAAGTTATCCATGTGTAGAAGGAGTGCCCAAGGAAGATAAAGTCAGTGTAAGAGTGAAACAAATTCTCTGAGCCTTGCTTCACCGAGAAAGAGTTTAAAGAGATTCTTTTGCAAGTGGCTTTCTCTTTTTTTAAAGGAGTGAACATGTCGGGGGGCTCTCCAAAGTCAAGTGTCGGTGAGAGAGGGTATGAGAACAAACCATTGGGAAGGATGAAGCAGAAGGCAGGAGGTGATACTTGTTGCAGAGTTTTGAAACAACCGAAATGGAAAGTTGCTGAAATGTTGCCTCTTGTGTATAACTCCTTGTGTAGGCCTGCTTTGATGCTCCAGAAATAGAATGTAACAAATGAGCTGTCCCTTTTCCAGGGTTTCTCTGGAGACTCAGAACTCGAGGATGGGCATTTTTGTTTGGTTGGTTGATTGCCAAGGGTTAGTGAATGGGACTAGTGAACATGGGTATAAATGTGAAACAATGACCAAGACTAGGCCTGGCTTATGTTGCCAGGGAGTTGAGTGTCATGACTCTTCTGGCGTTCTCTGAAGGTGTTGCTGAGCTGTTGTCTGGTTGGTGCAGTCCTTACTAAAGCAGGGCCAGCTTCAAGGTGGGATCAGTTTGCTTTGGGCTGTGTAGTCATGGCCAGTTTGCTCATTGAAAAGAGTTTGTACTCCTCACCCCAAGTCTGCCCGGGGCCTGTGCGATTCAAGGGATGGAGGAAGGGATAGGTGGGAATGTGACAAGTTTTCCAGTTCTATTAACTCATTTGGAGCATGAAAATCCTAAAGGCTGAACCACAAAGTCTGCAGAAGAATCTTATTTTGAAAGTGTGGGTGTAAGTTTGCAGATGTTCAGTACAGACCAATTTCAGTGTAATACACATGGAAGGGATTGCAATCCTAATTTTCTATACACAAAAATGAAGCATGAACTTTCTACTCAGGAAAAAAAATCATACAGCTTGTATAATCCAATGAAAAGATAAGCTCTGTGCCAAGATGTGGCTAGTAAAGGACAGGACAGGTTAGGAATTATTAGGAAGGAGTTAAAAAAAGAAATAAAAAGCACCATCGTGCCACTACAAATCCATGTTGCTCCCCTCTCCCGATTCAGGAAGTAGTGAAATTTGCTGAGCTACAGAGGAGGATGTCAAAGATGATGAAGGGTAGCAATGAGCTTTTGTGAAAGAGCAAGTAGCTTGGAAAAGATGTGACTGAAGGGACCGTGGGGATATTCTTTAAAATCATTAGTGTCATGAAGAAAGTGAAGAGGCAAGATAAATGAGACCCAAATAAAACAATTGGGAGGCAACTTCAAAAAAACAGATGCTCGTCCTGCAATACGTAAATTGTGGTGCTCACAGCCACTGCGTGTTTGTCAGGGGTTTACTCGGGTTCACGAGTGATTAGTCAGTCTTTTGGAGAGAAACTTGCTGTGCAACTTAGCAGTCAGGACAGTTCAGTATCAAATTTTGGGCACTGACTGCTGACAGAGAATTACTGCAGATGCTGATCAAGAATCATTGCTGAAAACTGCTAGTAGAAATTTCCACTGAGAAGCATAAGCTACCAAACATTTGCAGATAGCAGAGAGAAGCAAGGCCATTTATTGCCCTTTGTTATGGGAAACTTGTGGCATAAGATTTTACCAAACTTCCAGGGGAAAAAATAGCCTATGATGATCCTGTTTAATGTGGGCTTGCTACCCCAGCCCTTGCTAACCTGACGCCAGTTACAGTCAGGTAAAGTGTATCCTGTATGCATTCAACACTGCATTGGAATGGTACCCCTGCAAAATTCCTCTGACATTTGCAGGATTAGAACCTCAGCTTGGATTTTGTGCATCATATATTAAAAGTCATGGTCCGTTTCTTGGTAAAGATACAACACTAATCAGGTGTTACTCCTGCTTATCTCTGTGTCTCATTTGTAAAGATTGTTCTTTTGAAACCTGATTCTTCAAAGGCCTGCAATGATTGTGATATTGAGGACATAAACCATGATACAGTGTTTACAGAAGTTTTATTGTAGCTAGTGCTGCTACAAACTGTGATTAGTGCAAAACATTTTCTGGTTTGTCCTTTGAGATCT
This sequence comes from Agelaius phoeniceus, assembly GCF_051311805.1. Taxonomy (NCBI): domain Eukaryota; kingdom Metazoa; phylum Chordata; class Aves; order Passeriformes; family Icteridae; genus Agelaius; species Agelaius phoeniceus. The sequence continues at coordinate 42,336,362 of NC_135268.1, read as the reverse complement.
CAAGTGCAAAACAAAAGAATAAGTAAGCTTAAAAGATTCTGGATACAGTGAATGAGAGGAACAGATTTGTTAAGGTGCATATTCCTCATGTATGAATAGCATTATGCAAAATATTATTCCGTTTAATTAAATAAGTTCCTCTTGGGGTTTTTTGGTTTTGTTTTGGTTTCATTTTTTTCAGAAGTTTTATTGGAATGTATGAAGGTTCTTCTTTGTATTGACTATGTGTAAACTCTTGTGTTAAGATGAAAATAGCCACTAAAAAAACCTGAAATCAACAATTAACAGTTAGTGGAATGGAATCCATGAGAACAGTTTAGAGTTTAATATCAATCTACATGTATGTAAATATATATATATAGATGTACATACCTACGTATCTACATATATATAAAATTAAGATAGTTTGTATATAGCAAAAATAATACATTGTACAGCACATACTTCTTATTAATAAACTGTGAAAAGATTTTAAAATTTGCTCTTACAGTTAGTGCTGGATATGTTTGCAATTTCTTGGAAGCTCATGTAAAATTTCTGGTTTTTTGAATCACCCAGAGAAGAAAGAAAGAAGTGGTAAGCAGTACATAATGTTTGATTTCTCAGTTTGTAATATATTGCAAGCCCAGCTTTCTGTATGCCGGAAATCTTCTGATCCCTTTGTTTGCTTTGGAGCAGATTGCATTAAATCAAGTACAGCAGTCTTTAGGACAAAGGAAACATTTTATCTTGTTGCACCTTGGACACACATCCAGGAGCAAATCTGCCTGCATGTGGCATAGTGTTTCACCCCAGGTGCAGAATTTAAATTTTAACTCTTAAGTTATTTTAACATTCAATTGTTGCTATATAGGTTGCTATCTTTCAAGATAAGCTTGGAAGTAATAATTTTCATATTCCTGTCTATTAAAGAGGAGGGCATATTTCTGTTTGATGGTTTTTCAGCTAACGTTGACAGGCTTGGTTTGTAGCTCCCAGCATATTTCTGGTGTTAGGAATGGCATTAAGGTGTGTCAAAACTGGTTAAATTTGTCCTTTGTTCTGAACTGCACGTGACAGTGGATGTTGTCCAACCATTTCCCTTTTGCTGTAAAATTATTTTAAGTGCTTTTAAAAGACTTAGATACTTAAGATTAATGCAGCACAAAAGAAGGAAGGGTTGCTTACGCATTTGGTTTTGAAAAGTGTGACCTGTGGTTAAGTTCTGCTTTCTCATACATATGGAGGGATATATGTGACTTGAAGGGCCTGATAAGTGCACAGAAGACAAAGCCTGGACTGTGATATTTCTGTTGATATTGCATGTTGCTTGACAGCATTCCAGGCAAGCCTCTTACAGCTTTATCTAAGCAAGACACTGCCTTTGTTGGTTAATAAACTAAGGTAGCAATAAATTCAGCTCTTTATGTGCATTTTGTGTGTATATGTAACACATATACACATAACACATTTCGTGCATGGCATGGGCTTTTGTGCATTTGGTGTACTGGCTGTCTTTTAAGGTGTTTTGTTGACTCCTGTATTCAGGACTTTATATGCAACTGAGACATTAATCAAGTGGAAAATAGTCAAGTATTGAATTTAATTGGATGAGGCATATAAATCTGTAAAATCAAAACTAAACAGCTCTACCCCAAAACACTTTCTAAAATTGTGACAGCATCTTCAAAAGTTTATTTAAGGTAAAAATAGTTCTGCAATAAGAAAACAGGGAGGATAGGAGAGCAATGTTTTTAAATTACTGAGAGTTTGCCTGCAGCATCTGAAATCCCAACAGTGTTACATGAAAAAGATGAAAGCAAAACTTGAGGATAAAATTGAAACCAAATATAAACAAAAGTGAAACCGACTCCGTTGGTTTTCATTTCCCAGTTGGCAAAAATGAAATAAGCACAGAGCAAAGAAGCATGAGAGCTTGAAAAATTAATTCAGTTTTACCATTTATTTAATCTGTCATCTAAATTAGACTGCTGCATGGCAGCACTGCCTTAGCAAACTACACAATAGAGGGTAGGGGCTGCACTCCTGGTTTATCCAGATACCACTTCTCACAGCCAGAGGTCTGGGCAAAGGTCCTGCAATATGGGAAGTGGTGTCTTCTTCAATAACAGAAGTGCTGTTTTGAAATCTGTGGCAAACATGTACACAGAGTACAGTGGAAGTGATGACATCCAGGACGATGAAAGGGAGTCAGTAACTCAGCTGGCCAGAGCACTTGAGCTTTAGTCTTGTTGAGATTTGAGTTGCTAATAAAATTTGGTATAAAATACATGGTTGGCTTTTTTTTTTTTTTTTTTTAATTTCACCTTTGAGGTCATCCACATAGACTGGGGCCAAATCAACGGTAACTAAAAGATGTAATCCAGTATCAGTTTTGCTGATGGTATGAAATGACTGTGAATGGTTTCACTCAATTTCCACAGATCAGTCAACAGCTAGAATGTACTTTGTGATGTTGAGAACTACCTGGTGAATTAGTCGAAAGATGGGCAAACATTGGATGGCTGTGTAATCTCAAATACATTAATTTGAGATTTCATTTCTCCTTCTATTTAGATTTGAGATTTCATTTCTCCTTCTCTTATTAGAGATGCATGCTCCTGGGCTGCATTGAAAAAAAGCTTGGGTGTTGACGAGAAGCTTGGACAATCTCTGCTCTGCTAATGCTGTGCTGGGGTGAAATGAAAAACTTTATTTCCAGAGGTCCAATTCTCACACATTTGAACACATTGCATTCAAGCATATAAAACCAAAAATTTTTGGATGCCAGAGCAATTCTGAGATTTGAGATTGATGAGAGAATACAAAGAAGTCTAACTTTGTTTAGTTTAATAATATTTATGCAGCTTAGATGAGAAATGAAGATGAGTTGAGTTGCCTCACTCTAGCTCAGTAGTATTTTAGGAAACTTCCAAGATAGAAATAGCTGCTGCAGATCACAAAGTGAGGCTAATTGCTGTTGGTCTGTGGTCAGCACAAAACCTTTAAATTAAAAGCATATTTTGTAACCAATGCTATTAACTATTCATATCCTGTGTGTCCTGTGGCATAGGAAAGAGTAGCACTTCTAGAAAAAGGAGCATTAGATCATATCATTTCAACAAGCATAAGTACAAGCGTTTAATACTTAGTACACTTTAAGTGCACTTCTTTCAGTTGTGTGTACAAGAGAAAGATATTTCTTTCTTAAATTCTCCAGTGTCCAGCAGAATCTCTGTAATAACTAATTCAATTTATTTTTTGTGCTCAACACATCTGTGTCTTTCATGGTGCTATTTTTGTAACTGTAAATAAGTTCATGTGACAGACATGTTTCCAGCTCACAGTGGGTGATTCAGAGGATCCCAACCTCCAAGTATGCGCCTGCCATGATCTGTCTGTAAAGAAAGTGTCTAAGTAATCATTAGAGTATTTCTTACAAATCTGAAATAGTGTATACTTTTCTTGAATACCTTTTCTTAGAAGGATAGGAGAAATTGCTGAAAGGGCTGCTTTTGCTTCTCTCAGTGAAGTTAGGCAGAGGTAGTTTATGCCTTTTGCTGCTGGATCTGGGTGCTGTGCTAACAATTACAAGTTTGGATAGCAAAGGTATAGTTGTGGGTTAGCTATTAACTTCAGTGGTAGAAACTGCCCTTGCCCAGACAATAAAATGAAAGCTTTAAGCAAATATTAAATCACACTTCAGTGTAGTGTGCAAATAGTTCTTGCTGTGTGTTGCAGAACAGTATGTTATACAAACAAAGGTAGCTGTGGGAAACAAGCCCAGTCCAGGAAAGGTGGATTATATCAGGTGCAGGTCATGGCCAGTGAATGTGAAAACTCTTCCTTGAACACGTTTCTCAGTGTTTGCTGTTGGGAATAATTTTTCTCTGCATCCATGAGTGCCTCTAAAATATCATTGACTTCTTGCAATCCTGTCTGAGCCTCACAAGCCATCAGTGTGGGAACAATGAGATTAAGCACTTTTGTTTTACGATGGCTCTTTTCTAACGTATAGCACCCTATAAAGCACTCACCCTGTACTTAGGCAAAGGAATGTTAGGCAGAACACTGACATAAAGACTGCCCAAGCTTTAAAAGCTACTCTCACAGTTTAAGTTCTGATCCTGCAGGTATGTGCATGCATAAATTTCCCACTGCTTTCAGAGGGATCCAAGTAGTAAAACTGCGTAAGAGTTTTAGGGATGTCTCCTGTAAACCTAGTCATGGAGCTCATGAGAATGCAGGGGTCTAACAGAACCATGCCATCGAGTTGCATCAGTGAAGTGATTGTTTATAATTATTTGAGCTTTAATAGACTTCTAGTTTTCACCTTGGTGGAAAATTCTTTATGAATCAGGTGTCAAGTGCTGAGTTTTCCTGGCAGCTTTAAAGAACACACAGAGTTTGGCTTCCATGGATTCCAAATGACAGCTAAGCAGCAGCAGCAGCAATTACCTGTGGGTATTCAGGAGTAGATTCACATGTGAGTGTTTAATTCCAGAATAAAATTGATTATTTTGAGGATAACTACTCTCCAATGCAAAGAATTAATTACTCCCTGACAACCATGACAACAAATCTCTTGTTGTAAACAAGCCCCTCCCAAACTTGTCTGAGTGAAGTACAGGAAAGTCACCACCTCTCTTTTAGGCAGCGCTTGAGAGAAAAATATTTAGAAATCCCAGATACTGAGGACAAATCATGGTCAGTCGTCAGATGTAACACAAAGCTTAAGAAGAAAACTAATCAGATATTCAACTGATTATAAATAATCGATTTATGGCTGCTTTTGAGACTCCTGGAGGAGCTGGCAAGATGTGTTGTCATCCTGATGCCAGCAGATTCTGGCATCTCCTATCTTCACTCCCTGAACACCTGAGAAAAAAAATGAAAGAAACCTCCAGGAAACAAAGTATTCTTGTAAAGCTGAAACTAAAGCAATCATTTTGTATTGTCACCAGACTATCAGACATCCATGCTTGTGCAGATGAGCATTGTGGCAAGGATACTATGGAGATGATCTTTAGCAATCTGTTAAAAGCCTGGCCCAAATTCCCAGCTGATGTAGGTTGCTGCAATGCCAGAGAAGTGGATGTGCTCAGCCACACACATTGTGTTCTTCAAGTGTTGTGATAGAAAGAGCCATCACAAGGGAAATTTCATTGTGGGTACTGGGAGGCTGAAGCCTTGCTTCATCATGGCTAAGTCCAGAAGCAAAAAAAGAGCAACCTTCTGGGTTTATTGTATTAAAATAAGATGGATTCTCTTCGGTGAACTTCTAGTCTGCAAATCCAAGGGCTAACTTTAATGAAGCCTGAGATCACTGCAAAATAACAACTCATGTCTTTGCTGCTGAGGGAGAATAAGCTCTGCATGGAAACCAAAGGAAAGAGTGTGTTTTGATGTGTAACGTTTGAATCCCAGCCAGGGCATGTTAACACCCTTTGGGTGGAACAGAAATGCTATAGGGCTGATGAAACACACTCCATATACAGTGTGAGTTCTCACAGTACATTTTCCTGGGCGTGTTTAATGTACAGTCTCTAATGCTGATTTCAGTACATGTTTAAGTTGCTTTTGCCTTTGTTTTCTTTGGTTTTTGTTTTGCTTTCAGGGAAAGACGGGTTGGTTGTTTTTGCCCTCTGTTGCTTGAGGATAAAAGGGCTTTTCTTCGTTGTACTTTGTGTATCGTTCTTGGGTACAGCAGCAGGAGAGGAGTGCATGCTGAATGCTTCCTTCCTCCATCTGCTTTGCAATGAGGTGGGCACAACCTGGACACTGCATTGCAGGGCCTTGGAAGGTTGGGTAGCTGTTGCTAGCATGAATCTGTCATGGAGAGCTCGATTTCCCAGGTTTTCACCCCACAAAGCTTTCCCCTTAGCAGCTATAGTCCTGTTGTAGCCCTGTCATGTTTTCTTTGGGAACCTAGGGAAGCAGGTGAAGTATTGCGTGGTGGTTGCCTGTACAGGTTGTTCTTAATGGCCAGGCCATGCCTTACACCATTCTGCCCAGGCCCTGTGCTCTCCCATCCTGCCTGCTCTCCAATTCTTGGCTTTCTGGCCTTTCTTGATGAAGTTGTGTCCCTCCTGCAGGCACCAGAGTAAATAAGGTACCACTTTCCTGGCTGCAGTGAACTCTTGGTGAAGGACAAGAAGGACACAGTCTTTTCTGCTGCCACCAAAACATTAGGAAAAGCAGGAAAGATATTGCTGTGGCTACAATATGGATCAAGGTGTTACAGCCAACACAGGAACTGGGTCTGTGGAGCAGACTGGCCATGGTGAATACTCTAATGGAGCTTACAGCAAGAGGTGCTTAGTGAGAAACAAATCTGCCAGTGTTGTCTCCCCCATCCCTCCCTGTTCATCAAGGCATCACTGACAGAATAATGGTGAAGAAAAAAGAGGCACCATTACATGCAGTTAAAAGACCAGAGAGTGTAGGTTTTGCTTTCTAACTAGCTATGAGTCCAGAAAGTCTATTACTGGCTTTTATGGGTTTTCTTGCTTCATTTCTAAGTGAGGATTTCACTTTGAACCTGTAAGCCTTGTACCTCTAAGAATGGCAATACCCATTTTTCCTCATTTACTTCTCTTTAATGAAGTGTTTTGCCGTTGGTTCCAACAACAGATGTAGGATAATTTGGGATTATCAGAAAGAAGGCATGTTCTGCAGCACCTGTGGTAAGATCCTTCTCCACCTCATGGCATATAGGAAAGGTACCAGGCAGAGGTCTTGTCTCCCCACACACTGCAGGCAGGGGAAATTCAGGTGTCCACAGTCAAAGCAACTGAGTAAAGTGCACTTCTGTTTTCCTTTCAGTGTCAATCTCACATTTCTGAAGTATTTCTGGCTAGATGAGTCTAACAGGTTTTTTTACCTGAGAGAAGGCTCTATCCCTCTGATGAGTTTGACTTCTAAGCAGGGCTTTTCTCAGAGTACAGATGGTGAAATGTTTGAAAGTGGTATTCACAGCAGAATAGCTGAAAAAGGTGGTCATATTGCAAAATCCTATATGAAAGCAGAGTTCAGTCTGTGACCAAAGAGCAGAATTTTGCTCCAAGTACTGTTCTTTAAAAAAAGATCATGTTTCCATGTATGCTGGAACAGTCTTGGCAGAGACACAAATACAGAACCCATTTCTCTGAATGCTAAATTTAGCATATGGTCTCATTTCAGCATATCTCTTTGGTCACATGGGATGATTGATGCTTTTCTTAACTGCATCAGCCTTAGTAAACAAAGGGAGTAGTTTAAAAGTTTATCAGCAAAGCACAAGTAAAGATAACTTCTCAAAAAATAGTATTACCCATTCTGTATTTGCAGAGAAAAGATAAATTGATACCATGCAATGTTCTGCACATATCCTCTGAGGAACAGATGTTTTTCCACAGCTTTGAGCAGAGGCTGTGACCTGCTTCACAAATGTGCCTCCAAGATCTTGTCCCACCATAACTTTTCACAGCTGTTAATAATATTTCCATATACTGACAAATCTTTTAACTGGGTACTTTGTGATAGGGAAAGAAGAGCTGCTTTTCCAGAGGTTTTTTGGTTTTGGGGTTTTTTTTTGGTTCCATAGGAATATACTTTTAAGAAAGTACCCACAGATACAGAATAGTTTGTGGTTTTAGATAACCTTTGTGCCTTTTCAGTTATCCAGATGCTGCCAGAGTGAAACTGAAGGAAAGAGAACATAGTGTACTGCTCAGATGTAATGCCTGCCATGCCATTGCTTTCACTTTCTGTCTACAGCTGCTGTAATTCTAGTGAAGAGCTCTTCATTCTCAAAGGTTACACTTTCTGTATGGCAGGAGTGTTATCTCTGTGAAGGAAAAAACAAGTCAGACTTACTAGAATGTTCTTGTGGTGAGTAGGGAGGGACTACAAGCTCTTTATCAATCATTATGGAGTGAAAATATGTGTATATGCATATTGCAACCAGTTTGTACCTTGCTGGGGAGTAGCCTTCACCGTGTTCTTGAAGTTTCTCATTGCAAAAAATAGGCTGAACTGACCACAGGACTAGCATGAATAGTGCAGTGATTAAAGCTTCAAAGAACATCAAAATAATCCCTCCATAAACTGTGGTGGCAGCCAATCCATGGGCCATGCTTCTTGTGTGGGAATGGCTCTTCACAGGTTCCCAGTGGGCTCCCCCTCTATGCAAATCCCAGTGAGCTGGGGCTGATATCTTGCCCACTTGCCACTGGTTTGGGAATAATTTTATTGATGTCTTCATGTCCATCGATATATTTAAGCTCCCACCTCTGAAACAGCAAATGCCCCTGACTGTGGTCCCCTCTAATATTAAGTGGTTAAAATAGAGCAAGAAAAAGGAAATTAATTTGTGCAGCTACCCGTCTTAATACATTTGTAGGAGGCACGATTAAAAATACTGATTTTTGAAGACTGGCTGTCATTAATAAGAATGCCTTACTAAGAATTGTAGAGTGATATCCTAGCAGTTAGTCTTGCTTAAATGAGCTCCCCTTTTCAGATAGGGTGAAAAAAAGCTTTCTGAGGTCCCATCTTCAGTTAACTGTGTTTCTTGGTGATTAGTCTTCCTTTCCTACACCATGAGAAACCAGAAGAAAAAACAAACAGGCATTATTTTCAACATAATGCCAGAAAGACTTTTGGGTCTCTGGGAATATTAATAATTTTCCTATGAAGCCTGCTAAGTTCTTGGACTTCTTCAGAAGGCTGACAATGTGAAGAGTAGCATTAGCATGCAGCAAAACTGGGATGGGACTGAAGGGTGATGGAGTACAAGGTGCTTCTTTGCCACTGGAGGAACTGGTGCTGCACCTCCCCTCTGCTCCTTCCTTCCTCCCAGCCGGCCCTGCTCCTCTCCCTGCCTCCATCCATGGTCTCTGCAGTGTGGAGGAGGATGGTGCCAAGTGACCCAAGGCAGGCATTAAGCCATTTCTCTTCTGGTAACCAGAGGGTGAAAGTTCAGGCAGCCAAAAGTAACCAGGCTTCTGGAGAGGTTTGCTTAGGCCAGCAGATGGGTACCCACAGCCCAGGAGATCATGGCAGCAGTGAAGCCACTGGGACCTGGATGCCTTGGCAGCTCTGAAATTTTGTTAGGCATGCACTTGCCCTAGGTACAAAAAATTCCAACAGCTGTATGTAGCTTCTTCTAAGTGAGAATGTGTACTTCTAAGGGGAAGTTCAACATTGAGGCTGACCAGGATTGGGAGATAGGTGGCTAAGTGCTTCTAGTTTTACAGCCAGTTCCAGATTATAAATGTTGATGTTTTGTTGTCTTTAAAAGGATTGACTGTTTCTACGTTTTTTCTTTCAGCTGGGTAAACACTGGAGAGAGGCTGGCAAGAAACTTGGCATACCTGCTGTTTTTTAGGGCTTACTTTAGTTTCTGACTTTGTAGGTTTGTTTAATAACTGATATATTCTGATGGATGGTGAAGCTGGCATGGTGTTAGGCAATGGCCCCTGAAACTTCACCTGCATTTGCTGCCTATTTTGAATCATTTCAAATATCTTTACAAACTGGAATGATTCTTAAAGTCAGTTGATTTAATCTGTACTCACTGGTGGATGGACTCCAGATCCTCCTACCTGGAGTCAGTGAAATAAGGCTTCAAGTGCACCCAGTAATGCCATTTATGGACAGACAGGAGCTACTTTTAAGGCACTGCAGATGCTGATGTTTCTTTCTGTACAAATAAATCATGCATTTGACAGCTCTGGATGGAGATAAGGCACCTTCATTTCCCACAGACAATTACTTGGTAGAGTTTACTTGGTATTTTCATCAAAAGAATCTTGTTAACTTACAACTGACAAAAACCCTGCTACATTTTGGCACCATTGTGGTCATTGCTGTCCTGAGGCAGATAGGTCTGGGAATGCCTTCTGAAGCCATCCACCTTTATTTTCATCAGCATGTGCTCTAAAAGGAGCATGGGGTAGGGATTGTGTTTTGATGAGCAGAAGCACAGCTGTGCTTGCTCCTTTGTGAAGGACATAACTCCAGAAGATTCTTGCTGTTTCCTCCAGCTGGACATCATTGTAGGATTATTTTTACCTGGGTTTGAATTTACTTTCAGATGAACAGGTCTTGGGAGCCATTCCTCTCTTCTCACAAGCCAAACTTCTCTCCTGATTACCTTGGATTAATTTGTCTTGGTGTGGGTGATGGATGGGAAGGTGTGTGTTGACAGCTGCAGTTGCTAATCCCAGAGGAATCCCAGGGTGGCAAAAAGGAGATGAGCACTTCTCAGCAGCATCTGCAGGGGAGCAGCTGGGGAAGCCCCCAGGGATGTGGGAGGGAAAAGACAGGTTGGCTCAACTCTGCTGTTTTGGGCAAGACTGGCTTCCTTGTGGTAGCGATTGTTGGCAGCTTACTCGTTTCCTGAGATGTATTGCTTTTGTACAAAGGCAGCTTCTGTTTCTTCCATGTTGTCTGTCCCAAGTGGGATTCATTGCTGCTTTCAAGATGACTCTTTTGCCTTCTGTCTAAGTTGTTCATTCAAATGGGCTTGAAATTTGTCTTAGGGGCTCATTACCCAGAAAAGTCCAACTGCTAAATGGGAACATTCATACTGAGTGTTGAACCTTATGCACAGTGTTTCCAGGAATTGTCTCAAAGTGCATGCATACTCAAAGATACCTTAGAAAGAAATGCATCTGTTGTAGATAATTGTTTCTTCCTTCTCAGACAAATAAAAATTTGCTCATGTTTTTAGTACATTGCCATTTGCATTTTTCAGCTTTGACTCAAACCATAGTAGGGGAAGATGGTAGAGATCTCCTGTGCACATTCTGCAACCTGGATGAGGATTGTTGGTTCCAAGGGGAGGGGGGTGCAGTGGCTGTTTGCCACCAACCTGGGGGCTAAGAAAGTTGAACCCACATCACCCTTGCCCAGAAAACAACTTCCCTCTTACACAGAGAGGGGATATGCACATGGGCTTGTCTGCTGTTGGATTCCTGGGGCTGGCTGTTTTTTCATATCTGAAGTGAACATGAAAGGGAGCTGAGCAGTTGCAGCCGTTTTCTGAGCTATTTTAGAAATCTGTAGTTTACTGCAAGAGGCTGCAGCTGAAGCATGAGTGACCAGCTCCACAGAGTAGTAAACAAAATACTAATATGTTTGCTGAGAGATTAGTGTGAGCATGGCTGCTGGTAAATTCTCTGAACACATCAAAGAACCTTATTGTTGCATTCAGATTTTAATTCCTTATTAGTTTCAAGGAAATACATGTCCTCAGAGCAATGAGAGGAAACTTTGAACGTTTTTCTTCCTCTTGTGCTGGGTGTGGGCTTGGTACTGCCTAATTGTTAGTCTGTCCCATGCCTGTACTCCCATAGGAAGCGAGAACAAACCCATTTACATTTGTGCCATTCCTGCGTGCTTTCAAATTTTTCTTTCTCTTTTTTATTTTTAAGATCAAAGGTGACAAGAACAGTGGAGCAGAGAAGTTACAAATGATGCAGAGAACACAGATGTGAAGACCAAAAGAGAGAGAAAGGAGCTGAGCCCAGTGCAGAAGGGGCAAGGAGAAGCAGCAGCCTAAATGCAAGTACTTGAATGTGGAAATGATGGGTTCCAGGGTGCTTAACAGGCATTTAATGTGGTGCTTTAATCTTCATCTAGTGCCAGTTGGTTAATGTTTTTTAAAATTTTCTGCCTCAGGTTCAAGACTTTGGACTCTTACGTCAATAATTTACAGCTCTAAACAGGGAAGTGGCATTGAGGTGATGTGTGCATGTGTGTGAGAGAGAGAGACAGAAAAAGAAGTCAGTTTGAGTCTTAACTGGATAATAAAAGGTGGCATAGTGTAGTTGAGGGGTGTGTGAAGAACTCACTTCATAGCTGAACAGCATTGAAATGTAAAATAACAGCTAAAAAATCAGTGAGTGGATTGATCAGAGAAAGCTGGAGGGTGGGGGTCAAACTACTCAGCTAGAATCAAAGTGGTCAGTTAAATTGCTGTGATGTAAAATGTACTTTTATTAATTCTAGTCAAGTTCATGGGACTGAAAATGCCATTTGAAAGCCCTTTCATTAGCAGAAGCATCACTTTAGCTAATACAATGATGCCTCCTGCATGTGTTATTTTTTTCGTTACATATGTTTTCCTTGGCAAAATAAGGTCTGCAAATGCAGGTATGTGGACTGAAAAGAGGTGTCTCCAAGAGTGTAAGTGTTTTTCTTTGTGACTTCTGGTATCCCACCTGTATCAGCAGACAAACTTTTGCTGATATTCTATGCCATCTTCAGATGAAGGTTTTCCTAAGACAAGTGTACCAGAAGAATATTTTCTGCCATAAAGGAGACTTCATCTCAGTTGCTTTTAGGGGAGGCTCACACACAGAGCTAAAATAATGTTTATTTTTACCATCGTTCAGTGCCTGCAAAGCTGTAATAAGTGTACTGTGCAGAGGTGGGGGAGCTGCCTGGGAGTGCTGCCTGGCAAACAAGTAACCTTGTCCCTTGTTCCCTGCAGCTCCTTCCCAGGTGGGTGACAATGCCAGTCGAAAGGATGCGGATGCGGCCCTGGCTGGAAGAACAAATCAACTCCAACAGAATACCGGGGCTGAAATGGCTAAATAAGGTAAGGGGGGTGCATGCATGTGCTGAAGGGGAACTTGATAGCAGTGGCTGAGGTCTGCATAGGTAAATCAGCTCATTCCTGGTTTTCAAAGGGGTGACAGGGAGGACGGGCAAAGCTGAATGCTTCCTGCTGAACCTGTTCCTCCGGTCTCGCCTGCCAGATCTGAAGCGTCCTGCTTTGGCCTGGTGGATTTGTGGCTCATTTAAAAGCATTTTCCAACTCTTTGTTGTTGAAGTGAGTGTTTCTGGAGACTCTGCTTGGACTTTATTTTTAACCTAGGAACACATTGTTCAGCAAATAGCATCAGAGGGATGTGTTCAAAATACCCTTCTGTGTTAGACTCTGAGTTGAAGCAACAGTCAGCTGTTTCAGACTTGTGTGACTTCTCTGACACTTCTCAACTTGAGAGAAAATAGAGTGACTTTTCCCCTGTCCAACTCAAACCTAATATCCCTGGTCCTGAGCTCTTAGTAAGTGCTCAAGACATTTTGAGAGTGCAATCAAGAGCTCAAAAATGTCAGCACCCAATTTGAATTTATTTTGATTGGTTGAGCAAAATCTAGGAGTGTATTTGAGACTTTGAATAGTAATGAATTGTGGAAATGTGGCATGCTTTCTGCACTGTGCAGGAGAGTAATTCACCACACTGAAAAGCATGAAGCTGTTTTTGCTACAGAGGCTACTTTATTATCAGAATGGGTGGAAATGCAAAAAATCAGGGGCAGAAACATAGGAACTGCCTGTCTGGTTAAGTCACTAAGACAAATAGTCTGGTATCCTCCCTTTAGCAGTAGTAATTGTGGTACTCAGGTGCTCATTTTTAAAGTTGAAGAATGACAATTGAAATTACTACCTTTTCTTTCATCTTTCAAAGCTAGAAATGCTCAGGACTATGAAATTATCAGGAGCACTTTAAATTCATCTATGAACCTTGTTTCTCAGTAACTTCCTGCATCAATGAGTCTCATGCTGTGGCTGGGTAAATAAATATTGCTTTATCCATTCCCTAGTTAGCTACACTGTGAATTTGAGTAGGTCCTTGTTCTTGCATAATGGGGTCACAGCTGAAGAGGAGCCTGGTTTTTATTGTTGTCTTTGTCATTTGAGTCCCATGTTCGGGTCCTTCTCCTTGAATATCTCTGTTTTGGTGTAAAGTTTCCTACTGACAGTCCATGTCTGCTGTCCTTTGCTGGGTGTTCCTGCCTAATCCTGAAATAATTTCTCTGCCTTGAGGTTTATTAAACTCTGATTCCCCACTTCTACCCTCTGATTTGGCATCAGCCTGGATTGTCTTTACTATGCTCAACAAGAAAATTGCACTCCTGAGCATTTCTGTTTAAAAATGTTTGCACATTCATTCCAGCAATGGATCATTAAACCAAAAATATTTCTATTTTTGCTTTAAATCCTGACCATAAACAAAGCCATGCATGGAATCAATGAAGTGTCACGTGTATCACAGCCTGTTCTATACCCACAGAATCAACTTCATAGGCTGTAGTATTTTAATCAGAGTTTGGTAAAGGATAGTTCACAGTTTAGATAAGAAGGTGTGTCAGATTATCAAGAAACTGAAACTCATGTGTGTGCACAGCTTTTAAGGAAATAAGGTTTAAATATGAAAGAAATGATTACCATTCTGGGTTGTCATTGGCTGTCTGTTCTTGGGGATTTTTTCTGAACTGAAGAAAGAATTAAACCTCTCCCAGTTAGAAATGACAAATCAGGTACAGGTGACACATAATTCTTTCCCCTACTGTCAATTCATCATTATACCTCCAGAATAAACCCCTCCTTATAGGGCTTAAAACATAAATACTTATGGACCTCTTTGGTGAAATTGTTGTCCTTCTGAGTGGCATGAAGGAGGAAGGGAATTTCTTTACCTTCCCAGAGAGACAAAACTGGGAGCTGTGAATGAAACAACATCATTCAGCAGAGGGGATGTGAGGAGGGGGAGTGAGAGAGGTCAGTGTTCCTCTGAACACTGGAAACAGAAACACCTGAGCTGTCACAGAGTATGTAACACAGTAACATGTGTATTATAAAATTATAATATACATAGCTTCTGTGATTTTGTAATTTGTGTTATAATTTCATATAATTCTTGTGCTTCAAGACATCTGGGATTGGGAAGAACTTTCTGTAATGAGCAGAAGCACTGTAATGACCACTTAGACTGCTGTCGAGTGTCCTTGCAGCTTCTTTTGAAGCAGTGAGTACAGTTGATGATGACAGGATGCTATGTCTGGAGTCGTGTTCAGTCTGCTAGGTTTTGAATTATCATATGGTCTATTTTAATCTGATCTATTCTTAAAGTTCTTGTTGATAGAAACTGTTTTCTGTTGAAGTGATGATTTTTTTTTCCCATGCTTATTATAGTCTATGAAGAGTAAAGGCAGGGAAGCTTATTCTAGGTCTGATGAATACAGTAGTGTTGTGGACCCCTGGACCCCAAACAGTGGCTTTGAGGCTTTCTTTTGGCTGCTTTGAGTTGGGGAAAGAAGCATCTGTGTTGATGATTTACTTATATGTAGAGGGAAGAGTAAAGAGGCAAAAGACATGTGACAGAAGTGATGTAACTACATTAAGAGGAATATTGAGTGTGAGGTCTTGAGGGGACTGAGGAACATGTTAAATAATTGTTTGCACCAAATTAAAGATAAAGCCAAGCAAAAAGGGAAAAATGCAATTCTGAACAAGCAAATATGACGGAAAAGATTAAAGACGAGTTGAAGGACAAAAGGCAGGCTCAGAAGAAGAAAAGATCACATGGAAGGAAGGGAAATAAACCTAACCTTGGCATGAGTGAAATATTAACCAGACAGTCAGGAAAGAAAAGTGATTGTTGGGGGAAGGGGAAAGGATGAAGGATTCATCTCACCCAGCCAGATATCTACAATGCAGTCATTTAAGTGAGCGCTGCCTGTCTAGAGTTGTGTGTAGTCAGTAGAGAGAAATAGGCTCTTTTAGGGTGAAATTCAGGCAGCATAGCTCAGGTGGCTGCTGCAGGAGGAGGGTGCATTTTGCCCTGGAAGTACTTTTCTCTTCATAGACTGATAATTGGATGTGAACCTGCAGTGACAGTTTATAGTACAAGATGTCTGCATGTGAAGCCAGATAAGTGTTCTTCCCAACAGGGGAGAAAAAAACAAGTGTTGTGGAACAAGCTCAGTTTGTATGGCTTTGCAGAAAACAGCATGAAGAGTTCTGAAGCAGCCCTCTAGGTCAGGACAAAGGAATTCAATTCCATGTTGTATGACATAAAAGCACATCTGATCCAGCATCCTTCTGGCCCAGTATCCTGTGTGCTAAGTGCTTGTGGAAGGAGTGTAGGAAACATGTTATTCAAGCTCTGAAAGTCATTGGGCCCCCAGAGCTGGAGCTACATGCTAAAACTATCATCTTTAATAGTTGCCAGGGATCTTCCATGGTCCTTGAGGAATGATTATACTGACACCATGTAAGGCATGCCCTGATTTAGCTGCGTGTTAAAAAAACAAATTTTTAAAAAACCTTTCTTTGCATTTCTTAAGATGCACTTTTCTTTGGTCTAAAGTTTCTGAACTAAAATGTGTTTAGGTATCTTCAATACACTTCTTCATGAGTGTCACTTCACATGAGTGTCTGTTTTTTTTATCCTCACTGCAGAGATGTCTACTGCTGATATATTCTTTTGCTTGGCATACAAATTTGCAAGATCTCTTTTCTTCACCATGCTAGTATTTATTGGCTGAATTCTAAATCCTTGATTTTGCTCTGTTCCTATGGTTGTTTTGTTTCAGATCTATTTTTGCTAATCATAAAAGTGTCTGTGCTGACAAAACTACCCTTTGTATGAAAGCTTAGAAATATGTAGTACTGCATGTTTTTTCCATGTGTCAGCTCGGAAAGCTGCCAGGCTCATCTTCCGTGGAATGGCTTCTGAGTATTTCATACACTTGGACTCTGTTCTGCTTTGGTGATGCCAGTGGATATTTTCCTGCTGATTTCAGTGATACTAGAAGGGAGCAAAACACTTGGAGATGCTGAAACTGTGCTTATAAATTAGTGACTTAAAATCATCAGAAGATTCCTCAAGTCTATCAGTGTTGGCATTTCCTGTTTGTTTTCCCTTCCAGGAGAAGAAGATTTTTCAGATTCCCTGGATGCATGCCGCAAGACATGGTTGGGATGTTGAAAAAGATGCTCCCTTATTTAGAAACTGGGCAATTCACACAGGTATTGGAACTCTCTTTTTACAGGACAGATTTTCACATTGTTTTCCCTTTTAAAGTTACATTTTCCTTCTTTCTTGTCTTTACTTTTACTAACACAGAGAGTGAACTGAAGTTTCCAGATTTCTGGGAGGCTAAGTGTTTTTTCATGGCCTATGGTACTCTCTAGCTTAATTGAAGGGCCATAACTCATTTGCATTGAGGAACACAGTAAAACTTAATTGATTTAAATGTTAGCAATTGGGTTCAAAACTGTCAGGAGTAGAGCACAGTCAGCACTTTGCAGACATAGGCCCTTAGGCTTTTTATGCCTTTCTATGGATTTGAACCTGAGATAATAAAGGTAAATGCTGTGCAAGCTTTTCCATGTTGTTATGGAGTCACATCAGATCTGCAGTGCCCTGGGTCTTTCTTGAGCACAAACCATTCATCATCTGTTCTAGAAATGTGCATGAGAATGAGATCACAGCACTCTCTTGCAACCTCAGCTATTGTTAGAATGCTTGCCATGGGAACCAAAGGCTGATACCTTGAAGCTAACCTGCGCTGTTATTAATTTGCCTCAAATCTTCAATCACATGTCATATGTGCCTAACTTTTCTTTTCTTGCTCAGGGAAATACCAGTCAGGAGTAGATAAACCTGATCCAAAGACATGGAAGGCAAACTTCCGCTGCGCTATGAACTCCCTGCCTGACATAGAAGAAGTGAAGGACAAAAGTATAAAGAAAGGAAACAATGCCTTCAGGGTGTACCGGATGCTACCCTTATCTGAAAGACCTTCCAAAAAAGGTAGAGGGGAGAGCTTGTCAACATGAAATGCTACTGCAGGTAGCTCAGTATGCAACAAGCCACCAATGCAAGCTGCACGTGGTGCCCTGGCTGGCTGGAAAATGACTGAAACTTAGGAACAGCTGTATGGAAAATGGGCTGCATTCAGAAGAGAGGATCAATGAGATGTGATACCCCCAAGCTGTTGATATTTGTCTGTTAAAGCTGCTGGAGTTGTGCTCAGAATCTAGTCCCAGGTCTCCTTCAATCAAGGAGTGTGATTAGGGGGTATTAGAGCTCAACACATTGAACTCAGTAGGGGTCATTCAGAATATGGTGGCAGACATTTTGGTATCTTTTTTCAAGCAAGGGTACAATTAAACTGGCTCTGTCTTGAGAGCAGTACACTCACTCAGAACACTAAACCACGAAACCACATTGTTAGTTACAAAGACCATGGAAAACCAACCCACAGAGCACAATAACAGTGAAATGGGAAATCATCTGAATCCCCAAATTTAGGAATTAAATCTCCTGCCTGCCAGGAGAAGGCCTAACCACCAGGTCAATCTCATGAGTATTTGGTTTCTTTCAAAGTAGAAACATTGCTTTATTTAGGTCTCATTAGCTTTCATATGGCTTCCTTACTGGCTTATGCAGTAGAACAATGGTTTCCTTAGTCCTCTGGTATCCTGTGTTGTCTAGAATTTTGGATTAAAAGATAACCTGCAAACCAGACACAAGGTGCTCCTCTAAAATCCAATTCAGTTCACCTGTAGCTACAGTTTGCTACTTTCTTAGATTGAGCAGTGAAAGGCAGATTTTCAGTTTAAGGTCAGTGTTACTGGCAATTATGAACCATGGCATTTTTGGGGCAGAATCATACTGTGAAAGGAAGATCAATGTGCAAAAGGTAGAACATTTATCTTGAAACTGTTTTCAGTCTCTTGTCAATAGTGTATTTTATATGTTTAAACACATTCCCCTGGACTATGACATGTCTCTTGGCAGTAGATTCCTGAAGGAGCTACAAAAGTTCATCTTTAAAGCTGAGATTCTGGAAACAGGGGCTGTAGCAGGAGAAGATTCTGCAGAAAGTCCAGTTACTGTAAAACCCTGGCATAGTTTGGACCTCATATATATTTTCACATGCCCTTTTTTGTGTCATGTGGCTAAACATTTGTGGGAGCAAAAGAAATCTGGCTGCAAACATTTCTAATTTTCTGTGGTATCATGTAGTAGAGAAAAGCTCCTGGGGAAAGCTCCTGGGACACATCTGTGCTGACACTGGGGCAGAGCTGAGCTTGCACCAGCAAGTCTGAGCTTCTGCATCAGGTCAGAGCAGGGGCAGCAGCACTAGGGTCTGCCAAGGTGCATAACATTTTGTGAAGGTCACATGCAGTATGGTTTTTGGGATTCCCAAGCCCATCATGATTGCATAAACCACTCTTGCATGAATTGTATTTCCTTACCAGGTTGCAACTATTTACAAAAATATTGGTTGAAGTTTATTGTGATCTCTTTTCACATTAAATCAATTAACAATCTCCCTTTTCCTGTAGCTAGAGAGAAAGCATCAGAAATGTGATGAGGCATATATTTTGATTTTTCTTGCCTTTAAGAATATTTTTCTCCCCCTTTTTTTTTTTCAAACAGGTCTTGTTTTTTAATTTGTCATTCTTCCATATTTTCACTTTGATTTTTTGACTGCGGTTGCTTTCCTTGGTCCCATAGTGGTTCTCTTTTGTAGCCTTTTAAAAAAGAAACACAAACCCAGCAATTCAAGGTGAATTTTTTGCTGCCCAGGCCTTAAGAGAAGGGTTAAATTAAGCAAATGTGTTCTCCCTTAACTAGGAAGTCCTGCCATTTTGAGGCTCATTTTGGGGCTATTTGTTGGTGAATATAGAAAGTGTGAAGGATAACTCATGGCTCACAGGACCTTATGAAATCTTCCTTCTGTTGTTGCAGGAAAAAAGACGAAATCTGAGAAGGATGACAAATTCAAACAGATTAAGGTAAGAAGTGTCTGTTTAATGGTGCAAGAGCTTGTGAATACAATCTGTTGCAGATATTTTTTAACAACCCTAACTGTATGTTGTGGTGGGTACTTGCAAATGCTTGTGGTTTGGTTAAGTAACTACAGTTACCCAGGATGTTTGGGGCTGTTTTTCTTGAAATGTGAAGGCTGTTAAAGCCGTCACTTACATCATCAATGGACACAGCCCTTGTGTTACAATGCCTGGAGGTTGGAAAACTGGCAGTCTCAGCAATACATTTGCCATTTGTTTGTCTCTGTAAGGAGAAATACAGTAATTAGGGAAGGAATGCTTCTGAACAATAGAGCTACCGTTTGGAGCAATTAATTTCTGTGTGTAAAGCACTGGAAATGCATTTTCATTTAGGCAAGGGTCAGAGCTGCACCTTGTGCTCATGTTTGTCAGTTAGAAGGCCTCAGCTGTGAAGCTCTTCAGTTGCAGCCTGAGATTTCTGCTCATTCAGAGCGTGGGCCCAGACTGATGTCTGCCCTCCCTGTGAGGCATGGTGTTTCCTAGCTTTCACACCTCTGCCAAGGGCCTCAAAGGTGGTCAGTATTACACACCAGCAGGAGCTAGTCCACCTTCAAATTTTTTAACAAAAAGGCAAATCTCAGAGATTTCAGACTCTCAGCTTTCAGTAAAATTGGTGTCCTTGGGCTTCGTGTAGCAGCTGTGTCTACAGTGCAAGGGCAGCTTGGTCCCCTGCTGCTCACCTGTGAAGGGCTATGCCACCTATGCCTGGGTTCAGGCTCTGCAGGCTCTGTCCAGGAGTTTCTCTGGGCCAGGTGAACCCAGAAATGTGGGGAAAAGTCCTCCACTGAAAGGGTTTGGAAAGCAGGTGCTGCCACAGCAGTTGTGACTTGTGCAGTTACGTGTCAGAATGCTATGACTTTTAAATTGTCTTAAAAGAACCACTTTGTAACTATCCTGTGTGGCTCTTACAGCCACATGTGCTTGTTATCAAGTAACTCTGATGGTAGCTGATGTTCAGAGGGAGGCAGTAAAGCTGCTTTGGTCAAAGCAGAGCAGTGTGCCAGCACATACACCTACCTACCAGTGATACCTCCTGTTAGTTCTTGTGCTCTGAGCTGGGGCCAGGTAGTATTTCTGTCTGTTCCCTCATTCTGACAGAAGTGTGCAGTGGCTAGTCTGGATTTGAAGAGGTGCTCTTCCTGTACTCAGCCACTCTTAGGCTGACTGTTGGATGTTGAAGGCTGTTGTAGTGAAGAAGGGTAGTAGGTGAATTAAAGCAAATGCACATTTCTGAGCATGAAAGCTTCTTATAATTGCTTTGCTTGGTGATGAGAATTCCTGAGATCCAAGTTGCATGTTTTGAATTGAATCCCTTACAGTTACCCTGAAAAATGTCTTTTAGTGGAGCCCAGTGGGAGGTTACTCCACACTTTGCCTGATAACTACAGTGGGGTGATAGCAGCAGAGGGAGAAGCTGAGAATATGAGCACAGATCTACAAAGGGACTTCAGCATAGCAAAAGCCTTGCAGCAGCTTCCCATTGTTGCCACTGCTGGACCCTGTGGGTACCCACAGCAAATGCTGGTGGGCTGAGCTTGGGCATGGTGCTCAGGGCAGTCGCTGCTTATCCCTGTGCCTGTGAGAGTGTTGGGCCTTACCAAATCCCTGCTCCACCTTAGCAAAGGGGCAAGAAAATCTCCCACCTCACAGGTAGGTCTCCAATCACTGGGCTTTTGGGCAAATTGTAATCTGTCATTATAATTCATTAAATTCTTTTAAAAGGAATTCTCAGTAATGGGAAGGAAATGGAAATGTCAGAGCAGCCCAGATAAAACCAGTCTCTTTTGAAACAAAGAACTGAACTGAGGCTTAATTTCTACCTTATCCCAGCCATATCCTTTAGACCATGCAGTTCCACACTGAGTTATTTAAAATCCTAGTGACAGCTTTCTCCATGCATTTGGCTTAGGGTAGACATCTGAACACTCAAAATTTAGGTGATTTAACACCAACTGTGCCAGTATCCAAGTCTCTTTGTGGATCTGGCACCATCACCTGCGTTCTAAGATGCATATTTGTTTCTGAAGCTTGAAAGGGGCTACTAAATAAACTTCTCAGTAATCAAGCCTCAGTAAAGTTGAGCAAGTGCTGCCTGCACAGTGTTTCCATGGGGGCTGCTGAGTTTGCTGTGAATTAAAGCAAGCAGCACCAGATACTCAGGGCTTCAGTGTGCAGCCCTAACCTATCTTTGCAGTTGTGACCCTCAATGGATCAATAGCAGCTAATTTTATCTTTTCAAGCTCTCCAAGTCTTTGACCTGTAGGGCAGCAGAACTGGTGCATCTCATCAAAGACCTAGTTGCCATTAACACTTAACTGTCCACCCTTCTGATGTGCCAGGAATGCTGTGACAGGGTGCTGTTTGCCTTGCTTTAGTGTCTGGGAAGGTGCTTGTGTTGAAGTGACAATTCTTTTTAGGTAGATCACAATCACAGCATGTGACATCCAGGAAAAAGCCTACCACAGTGCTCCCAGTATTTTGTCCCAAGGATAACAGTTCAACAGTACTGGGATGGGCTGGCACTGCAGGTCCTGAGGCTTACCTTTGCCTGCCTTTGATGAAATGCTTTAGAGCAGTGAAAATGAGCACGGTGTGGACAGCTCTGCACCTCTCTGTGGCTGTCTCTGGCTCAGCAAGCAGGGGACAACTTGCAGCCTTGCAGGGCTGGTAGAGTAAGAACAGAAGACTTTAGACATTGCAACCAATAAACCTGTGAGAGAGTCAATAGTGGGGAGGAAGTTGCATGTGTAGAATAATCCTTTTAAAGAAATCCTGAGTTAATGGAATTAATTTTTTGGTGTCTACCCTGAAGGGATTTTTTTAGATTCCCACTCGAGTGTATCAGGCTTACAGAGAGGCATCTTGTGGAAAGCTCAGTCTGTGTAGAACAGGTGGTGTTTTCCAAATGCTGTTGCCCTGTGGTAATGTTTATGATGTGATCTAAAAGGCTGTATTTAGTGTAAACACTTTGGTTTGCTTTCAGGCTTGCTGTAGAGAAAAATTAAGGCTAGAATTTAGTAATTGCTGTACAGAAACTAAGACTTCCTTTTAGAGAGTGCAAAGAGAGCATATTTGGAAGGGACTGAGGATGAATATTAAATAGAGTACTGTTTTAAAGCAATGCTTCTTCCTTGTTTGTTTCAAATGTTAATCTCTTGTAGTAAATAGCTTGCTGCTTCCTTGCTCTCTGAAGGCTTACTCTAAATTTGAAGATTAAAAATAGCTTTCCTTTCAAAGCAAAAGATTTGGAAATGAATTAGTCCCAGTCTTCTCCTCAGAGAAATATTTGTTCTAAGACAGTGTCCTGCAGAGAGCAGGGGGTATATGGCAGGCAGAAGTGATGGGATTTATTACCATCTCAGAACAAAGAGATAAGATATCTCCTAAAATAAAGTAATCCTGACCCAACTGTACTGTTTTCATTCTAGCAAGAGCCAGTTGAATCATCTTTTGGGATGAATGGGCTAAATGCTGTCACTTCTGACTATTTCCTGTCCTCCAGTATAAAAAATGAAGTTGACAGTACAGTGAACTTTGTAGGTAAGTACTCCTATGCTTTTTTTACATACTAAGTACACAGGTGACTTCAAAAACCCTTCTGGTCTGCCAGACTTATCTTTCCATCAGCATTTTGCACTTCAGGGAATGCCACAGTTACAGTCAGGTAGACCCATTTCTCAGCAGCCTAGGCCATGCAAGATTGTGGTTGCAGGCCAGCCCCACCATCTGCAGAGACAGTGAGCAGTACTGTGCCACTGGGGTGGTTCCCTTGACAGTAAAGCACTTCCAGGCACTCTCAGCTGGCTTCTCATGGTGGGGACTTATTCCACAGGATAGTCCTCAGCCATGAAGAGGCTGTAGCCAATGTCACATGGGAGTTAAATTGCAATCAGATGGCAGTTTCCCATTGCTTAAAGCAGAGGTTTGTATAGAATACCATTTTATTTGGGTGTTCAAACCAGCAGGCAAAATGTAGATACTTGGTTCTTTTCACTGACACCTCAGTTGCAGAGATAGTTCTTAACATCACTGAGCTAATGAAAAGAATCATCAAAGGCTGCATTTAGAAACCAGTACATTAGAAATAAGCTGTCATCTCAGCATGTGAATAATTGGTCCTCAGTAGACTAATTGGACTGGGCTTTTGACAGCTCTTTTTTGGCTAAGGTTGTCATTGCAGCAAGAGCTCCTAAAAATATGACCCACATACTATTTTGTCTAGAATTCCATTTTTAAATATGACAAATATGTTAGTATTCTGCTTGGAAAGATGGCAGAAATCATGTGCAGTGACTATTTTTGATCCCCATTTCTTAGGTCACAGGGCTTTGCATAGTCATTCCCCTGAAGTACTTGTGTGGCTGAGGAGTTTGTGAGTAGTTTTGCTCTCTTTATGGCAGTTCATTTAATCAGTTGTTGCTTTGTAAGAGTAGTAGAACATGCTCTTACTGTTATAGCTTGAAGGAGTAGCACCATAGTGCTATTAGTGCTTCCTGTTCACTGACTGAGGATCAGGTAGGAAACTGTCACCCAGTGTTGTTTAATTATTGAGATGTGAGGTGTGCTGCTTATCCAGACTGGAGAAAGAAACTGTTATTTAGGATTGCAGGAAGGATTTTAATGTAAACAGAAAGGAAAAGGTAAAATAGAATTGTTCTGCAGAAAGACAGGAAATCAGCCAGAGTGGATGAAAGGCAAACAGCACCTGCAGAGTTTCTGCCATAGGTGCAGCTCACTGGAAACTGTGGCATATTGCTCAAGTGAGCGGTAGTTTTTGCTGTGCATTTTATCTCTCAGGGTGGGTAAGAATTTGTCAGGTATTGAGGAAAGAGATAAAACAGTGCAGATGGCCTGCTCATTCCCTGAGTGCCTTGCGCAATATTAGTCTCTCCCAGATAAAAAATTAACTGTGCGTGCTCTTGCACCTCTCTCACCACACTCAATAAAAGCTGATTGTTTCAGAACCAGGAAAGGTGAAATAAAAGTGAAACAAAATATCTGAAACATAATTATACTAATTGTAGTGATCAACTTTTAAAAAGTCTATCCAGTATGTATGTAATTTTCTTTATGCTGGCATTGTTTCTTAAAATACGCATCTAAGTTTTGAAGATTTTCCAGTGGTAACCTGGCACTTCACAAAGCAAAACAATATGCAGCTTTTCCCTGGGAAAAATACCTGTCACTTTTCTTTTTCAAAAAGCCCTGTCTAAAGATAGAATGCCGTAGTGGATTTTGTGTATAGACATGTGCATTCATGTTTATTTATCTCAGTTCATGAAGGAATAGATGCCATCTTTTGACTTTTTCAAATTTAATAATTAGTATATTCAGGTTACTTAACTGAAAACCTGCAAGATCTGTTGTATTTCATTGCCTACGTGTTTTTCCCCTCACGGGTCAGGAAAAAAAATGGACTGTTTGAACAACACAGTGTTGTGTTTGTGCAGAATTTAGCCTTTTGTTCCTTGTGAAGCTTTATGTTCAGTGAAAGAATATCTATAGTCTTTCTCTTGGGTAACCATGGTTTCAGGTTAGCCATCCTCTGAGATGGCTCCATCCCTGTGCATTCTTCTGATCTAACTCGTTGGCTTTCAGTTCTGTGCTGGATTAATGCATGTGTTCATAGAGCTGGGATTAAAGGAGGAGTTGTACAAGACAGGAAATTCTGTCAAGCAGCTTCAGACGAATGGGATTCTGGCTTTTACCATACTTTTGCTCTGCTCAGTAACTTCTTGGTACCTTGGTTTGTCAACCTTTTTCAAAAGGTTGTAGTGTAGAACAACTAATATCTGCAAAGCATTTCAGGACACTTGGAAAGCATCCATGGTTGCTTCACTTTGTAGAAATAAGTAACACTCCTTTGATATTAAATTTCATGTGCTTTTTTGGTATTAAATATCATGTGCCTGGGGGAATAGGAAACCCCTCAGTTACTAACTAACCATACTGTAGCTTTCTGTCACAAACTGTGGGGATTGCAGGTACAAATTTGTTTTCTGCATACCATCGATAGCATTGTGAGGGTCAGTGACAGTAGCCATCTAACTGGAGCAGAAGTTTTCCATAGATTCATGTCATATGTGCATCCGAGTCCCACAGTGTTTTGCTTGACCCCATGGCAAGGTTTTTGCATGCTGGTTCTGGTCTTCTGTTGTAAAGTTTACCTTAGAGCATTCAGAGACCATGGTTTACAGCTTGCTTGTTGAGGATCACAGATTTCCTTTAGAACTCTCACTGAAACTTATATCCCCTGAAAGCAGGTGGTGGGCATGGAAAAAAGTGCTGAGACTGTTGAAGACTCAGATACCAAGCAGGCTCTTAGAGGTTCAACAGAGTTGAGATGTTATCAGTAATCAATTTTTTTTGTTTCTAATCCCAAGTTGTAGGACAGCCACACCTTGATGGCAGCAGTGAGGAGCAGGTGATAGTTGCCAACCCTCCTGATGTTTGTCAGGTGGTAGAGGTGACAACAGAAAGTGATGAACAGCCCCTCAGCATGAGCCAGCTGTACCCTCTACAGATCTCCCCTGTCTCATCCTATGCAGGTAAGCAACTTGGTGTTTCTTTACACTCCCTTTTCTGGAAATGTTGGGAAGACCCTGGGAGAAAGAGGGCTCTTCCAGGCTAGCTAACGAAGATTCAGAAATGTGTACCCATCTGCCTTCTGAATTGTTAATGAAACTCAAAAATGCACAGTCCTCTGCTCATTTCCTTGGGAAACAACTTGACAGATCTCAGTTTGGAAATGTGAGCTGCAGGCTTTATCTTGTGAGTAATGGAAAAAGAGCATTAGGTATAATGCAGAGATCTTTTAAAGGGGGATTTTTAGTACAAATGACATGCCCCCTGCCTTACTAAAGATCAAAGGTCTTTCTTGCTCTCTGTTTACTCAGTGTCTAGCACAGTGTGCAGTGCTAAGGGCTGCACTAATGGTATATATGCAGATATGGAGCTGAGGGCCTGGGGGGAGTGGATTTGTCTTGCTGCAGTCTAGAAGAGCCATGCAGTGACTGATAACAAGTGATCTTTCAAGCAGCAGAGCTGTGGACATCTGGCTTCCAACGTCTGCCTGCCATCTGGATTCTCTGATACCTAAAAAGAGGATGCGATAACAGGCTTCCCTCTGCTCCCTGTGAGGGTGGTTATGGTTTCCCTTTTCATCTGGCCCCTTATTTTCTTATAACTGTTAGGAAGTCTTTGGCACTCATTTATCCCTTATGCAAGTCTAACAGTGTGTTCAGAGGTTTCTAGGGGTGAACAGACACAAATGTATGTGTGGACATGCTATATAGAGTTCCCACGATCATATAAGTCTTATTTCTTAGGAAAAAACAAATGTGAGAAATGTGACAAAGCCACATTTGAAAGTAAAAAGGTTTCAGATCCAAACTGTCCTTTCTGTTTTAACATGATGCTAATTTGCAAGCCTTAGGAGGCTGGGTAAAAACACAAATGTCACCTTTTAAGGCAAATTTAAGTATAAATAGTTCTCCATGCATTTTATTATTTTACGCATGGTTTTGCCTTTGACTTATTAGGCTGAAATTCCTTCCAGACACATTTTTACAAAGTATGTATTTAGTAATTTTTATCTTTGGGTCCTAGTGAATTGTATGATGTTCCTTTGGATTGTGTCCACTGTTAGTCTCACATATGTTGATAAACAATTATGCTTTCCAATGTGTTTAGTCTGCAATGACCAAAGCATTTAGAAGACCTTTGCAAAGCATAAGGCAGGGAGATAGGAGAGTGCTTAAATTTATTAGCAGGAGGGAGACAAGGGCCTTTGAAACATCTTTCCTCTTTACAAATGCATCTTGGAAAACTTTTCCATGTCTGCAAACATGACAATGATGCAATCTTTTATCTTCAGCTACAGGACGTAAATTCTTGAAATGCAGACAGAAGTCACTGTCTTGGTTTGGAAGTCATGGTGGTTTCTTGGACTGGAATGATAGAGAAGGGTGGTCTGGTGACCACCTTGACATGAGCAAATCATGACCTACCTGCCCTTAGGTCTTTGCAATCAGCCTGCATAAGGAAAAAGATTTAAGTACTTCTGCTATCCCCTTACGCTGTCTTAGTACCTTGGTGGCCTTCAATTGTCTTAACTTATACCTGGACCTGCTAGCCCAAAACTCAGATAAGAGTTTCATGTCACTGGCATGCTTTTGAGCACATTTCCAGGCAGCTCTTGATGATCCTGACTACTGTAGCTAGAGGCCAGTAAGAAGTGAAGTACTGCAAGGGTCTGTCCTGGGGAAAGTCTTATTTAATATATCAATGAGCAGAAGATATGTTGGAGACATGTTTGTGAGCTTCAAGGGGACACCAAATAGGGTGCACGAGTTTTTTTGAGGGCAGAGCCATCATCCAGAGAGTCCTGGAGACATTGCAGGAATGGATCAGCAGAAACCTTATGAAATTGAGCAAGGGCACATGTGAAGTCCTGTGCATTGGAAGGAAGAGATCTTTACAGCAAGAGCAGGGGCTGATGGTATGGAGAGTCGCTCTGCAGAAAGGAGGGCAGGCAGTGAGCTGAGTGCGAGACACCAGAGCACCTCAGCCACAGGGAAAGGCACCAGTTTTCAGGAGCATGGCCAGTAGATCTAGGGAAGTGATTATCCTCCTCTACTCCACGCTAGTTGCACTACTTTAAAAGTACTGCATCCAGTCTTGAGCTCCCCTGTCCAAGAACCAAACAAATGGGAGCAAGTGCAGAGAAGGGCTATGCAGGGTATGGCCTCTCACTCTGTGAGAAGACAGAGGGACTGGGGCTTGTTCAGCCTGGAGAAGAGATGGTTTTGAGGACTTCATAGCAGCTGCCTCTACTGCAGGGATGTTCCCAAGAAGGCAGAGCCAGGCTCTTCACAGCCAGTGCATGGTAATAGGATGAGAAACAGCAGGCTAAATTGAAACAAAAAATATGGTCCAGCTGAATATAAGAAAAAGTATCACCTGTCCTTCACCACAAGGACAGTCAGGCAGTGGAGCAGGATACCCAGAAAGATTGTGCTGCCTCCATCCTCAGAAGTTTTCAAGACCTGAAGGGATGAGGCCCCAAGCAATCCAATCTAGTCCTGTAGCTGGCCCTGCTTTGAGCAAGAGGTGGGGCTGTAGACTACCTGAGGTCTTTCCAACCTGAATTGTTCTATGAACCAGTTTTTTTTTTTAAAGGATGTATTTGCTCTTGAGGCTGGAGCAAGGACAGAAATCTGTGTGTTAGAACTCTAAAATTTCTAGGACACTCTTGTGACTATTTCTGCTTTGTCTTGCTCCACACAGACCTGTATAGAACCACAGGAACTTTGGCCCTGTGCTTGTGGTTTGCTCTGTCAGGTGCTACTGGCTGAATGGCAGGAAAGAGTATGACCATAACAGCTGTGCAGGAACAGTTAGTTGAGCTCTTCTAAAACAACAACCAAAAAAAGTAGCCAGATATGTCAGCTGTCCTACATAAATCTGGTTTATTTCAAAACACCCCTGGTTCCTTTCTGAGGTAACTCAGGCAAATGACGTGAGTCGCCCATGTGAGTTTTTTCATATATCCGCTGATGTCTATGAAATCCTTTTGGCTCTTATTACCCAGGCTTTTGTCAATGTTTGACACTGATTCAAATGCCCTTCTTGATAGAAATAGCCTCTCTAACTTTCCATGCCTGTGTGGCCAGCTTCCCTGGCTTTGCTAACTATAGTGCTATCTCTTACTCAGCATTTTGTTATGTATAAACACCAAGGATGGATTCCTTTTCAGCTGCATCACTCTGTTTTTGTTGTGACATGCTTCTTCATGTCAAGGAATATCTGTTACTTGTCTCTATGTGTATTCCTTCAATTGATTCTGTCTTCTTTGTGTGAATTAATTTTTCCTCTCCTCTCCCCAGTATGGCTTAATTAGCCAGCTTAATCACATTGGCACATCTTTCTCTGCCTGGGTCAGTGAAGGAGAAGCCCTGCGGTGCATGAGCTTCACAGGGCATTGCAGCTTGATTTAATGTTTTGGACTGCTTCTCTGCTTACTGCACACTGTGGTGGAGACTCTGGCACAGGAGAGGTGCTGGCTTTGGAAGCAGCAGTCTGGAGTAGCTGGGCTGGAGTAAAAGGACTTTGGGTACAGTTTAGACCCTGGGGGCTGAAACAGTGGTTCAGCCCATTGGTTTACAGTCTCCTGCCTAAACCTAATGCTTAGCCAGGCCTTGAGAGGATGGCAAGGTACTGCCAGTCTCTCTGACTGAGAGGATGGCAAGGAGACCTTGAGAGACTGCCAGTCTCTCTGAAGGTGTGCAGGGCACGATCCATGAGGCATGATCCATGCACTCTTAGCACTCACGTTATGTCCAGTGCAGAGCATGAGACTGGGCTCTGGGAAGGCACAGTTGCAGTGGCTTTGCAAAGCAGTTTGCATGGACTGAAATGTATAACACAGAGCTGAAGGTGAAAACTGGGGCTTCAGAGCTCTCTTGCCTGCTGTGATAATTCATCACATCATTCCCTGTATTGTGTGATTTCTGTGTTCTTTGTGGATGAGCCCTGTCTGTGCAGGGCTCAGGGGGTTGGAGTGCTGGTATCCTGATAGATGCTGTGGGTTATCCTCCCAGGAAACAGGACACAGTGGTTCAAAACCCCACAAGCTGAAGAAAACCTGCAGTCCAGGCCTCCACTGGATTAGTCTGGGAACCAGTGGCTGTGCTGAAGGCAGCAGCCATCACTGCAGACTGAAAAGAGGGGCTTCTGCCCTGTCTCAGAGGCATCTGAGGCAGAGCAGTCTCAACCACTCATGGGCCAGGAGCCTGACCTTAGGAGACTTGTCTTCAGGCACACACAGGCTTGAAAATACAGTAAAAATTCCTGGATTTCAGGCTCTTCTGCAAGCGAGGGCTGCAGCTGCAGGAGGATGGCTGTTCCACTGGAACTGTGCTCCTGTATTTGTGCTCTGGTTCAGGTGATGAGGGTGAGAGAGGCCATGTGCAGTGGGGACAGGTGATGGGGCTGGAAACTGTGGTATCGCCACTTGCTCAAGTGAGGGGTGAAGGGTTGAGAAAGGCTGGGGAGTGGTAGCAAAAGCAAAACTATACCAGCTGTACCAGAGTATGTCAACAGTAATAAAGCCCCAGAAGTGACAACAAGCCCTTGAGGTGGCAGGCTGAGATAACAGTTAATGAAACAAAACCACATTTATCTCCTCTAGGATGGAGTTGTTACTGATTTTGCCAGGAGATAAAGATTTGGACAGAACTTTGTCTGTTGCAGGGCCTGGAGTGGCTGTAGAGGGACAAGGGAGAGGGGGCATCCCCTGCTTGCTGGAGATTCTTCCCAGAAAGCACATATCTACTTCTTCCCTCTCTATTGCTGTCTTTTCCAGAATTTGGACATGTTGACTGTGATAAACATGTGAATTTACCCTAGTTGTTCAAGGCAGCTGTGCTGTCTAGCCCTGCTGTGGCAGGGTCTCCATGCTTCTCCATTGTTTTCTGGTTGTTTGACTTGACTCTGTTTGCTTCCACTTGTTGGACATACCTCAGGCCTCCTGAGCTGGAATTTGTTACTATAGATAGAACAGCATGAGTTTCATTTTTGTTTCTATTTTGTTTGACAGAAAGTGAAACAACTGACAGCGTTCCAAGCGATGAAGAAAATGCAGAGGTAAGTGCTTTCTGGATTTTTAGCAGTTTGGACCAAGGTCTCAAGATCCATGCCCTGAGATATTTTTGCCCCTTCTCTGCTGCAGCTCTGTCTAGCAGTGGAATATTCATTTTGGTAATAGCTAGGGAAGAAAAGCAGACCAGGAAGGTTCAGGGGATACAGACATTTGGATGATTGTCACAGAATTAGAATCTCTACAAATTAACTTTTCCTCATCTGTCCAAACAACAAGATTAGTTTGCACAATAAGATGTTCTGCAGTGCCATCACCAGTGCCAGCTAGTATGTTAACATGATGCATTGACCTTGCTGGGTAGTGAGTATTTTATCTTGGTTGAAAGCTTGCTCACTTTGTTTTCCTTAAATGGCATGTGAACTCATATAACTGGAGGAAATGCTTACACTTATGACTGAAATGAAGCTAGAATGTTTGAGGTAGGTAGGGCAGAAAGCTTTCCTGAGCAGTCATTTGGGTATTGCTGGGTGAAAGGAATCCATGGGGAAAATAACCTAAGCTGCACGTATACAAAAACACCACTTGCCTTTTATTTTGGGGCTGCCATCAAGGCACCAGACCTACCAATCTCCATGTGTACTTAAAGGCCAAGTGAAGCTCATTGAGGGCTCTTGGATGCCCTGTGCTCCAGCTGTATTTTTGCATAAGGCCTTTTGCAAAGCTCTCTCCTGCTGTGTCCCTCACCAAAGGCTCTCTGAACCCTCCTTCTTGGAGGACCACCAGTTGTACAACAACACAGCTAACCCACCTGGTCTCTGGTGCCTTGGCTGGGGTGGTGCCCATATGTAGACTGCCAGTAGTGACTCCACAAACCTCCTCCAACAGAACATGCCATTGCTGCATCTGTGGTGGGCAAACAAGATGTGCTCATCTTCCCTTGATGAACTTCCCTATGATGAGGGATGCACTGTCAAGTGACACTGGTTTCCCAGCAGCCTCACATGTGTTGCTAACTTGGGTAGTGTTGGGTCTCTGTGCCTGCCTCTTGGCAGGAAGATGCTCTCTCTGGTAACAGAGGAGACACTACCATTTGGAGTTCTAAATGTCTGTATCCATTTTTGTCTCTGGCATCCTGGGAATAAGGTCTTTATTTTCCATTCAGAAGAGCAGATAGTGCCCCTTGAGTGCTGGAGAGCTAACAAAATTTAAGCACATGACTTCAGAAAAGGAGAAATGGCTGACATCTTAAGCTACTGGCTAGAGGCTCAGGCTCCTAGAGGCAGGATAATTCCTGTGCAATATGTGGATATTTCTATCTTCATCTTGTTACTTGGAGTACTTCATGAAGTTGTGTTCATTTACAGTCTTCCTTTCTTTCTTTCTTCCCCCATTTCTAGGGACGACTTCATTGGCAGAAAAAAAACATTGAAGGCAAACAGTATCTCAGCAATCTAGGAATGAGGAACACTTCCCATATGCTTCCCAGCATGGCAACTTTTGTAGCCAACAAGCCTGACCTCCAAGTCACCGTCAAAGAAGAAAGCTGCCCACTGCCTTACAATAGCTCCTGGCCTCCTTTCCCAGACATCCCTCTGCCACAAGTCGTGTCCACAGCCTCCACAAGCAGCAGCCAGCCAGACCGTGAGACACGGGCCAGCGTCATCAAGAAAACGTCAGACATCACTCAGTCAAGAGTCAAGAGCTGCTAAGCCTTTGACAGTGTGGTTTTTTAGCTTTGTTTTGTTTGGTTTTGTATTTTACGTTTCTCTAAGAGAGGTTCATCCCTTGACGCACACCAGACAAA
This sequence comes from Agelaius phoeniceus, assembly GCF_051311805.1. Classification (NCBI taxonomy): domain Eukaryota; kingdom Metazoa; phylum Chordata; class Aves; order Passeriformes; family Icteridae; genus Agelaius; species Agelaius phoeniceus. The sequence continues at coordinate 42,303,332 of NC_135268.1, read as the reverse complement.
CCCTAAGGTAAAGCCTTGGCAATAGAAAACATTGCAGCGTCTGACTCCAGTGCCGGAGTGGTTTTAACTCAGGACTCCAGCAGTCAGTGTGTATACCTGAACCCATCTTTCCAAGGTTGCTACATAGGAAAAGAACCCAAGAACTTTGGCCCACTCGCAGGTTCCAGTGTTTCATAAGAGGACCAACCGACCACAAGGGAAGTGGTGCTGCTGCGCTTCTTGCTGTCAAGGCTGTGATGGAACTGAAAGCCTCAGAATGGGAGAGAAAATGTGAACTAGCTGGAATATTTTTAAATAAAGAAAAATCTATTGTGAATATTGTACATAGTGCAGTACTAGCAAAGTTGCAGTCTGCTTCTGCACCTTATTAAGAAAGCACTTACAAAAGGCCTTTTATTACCTTGCTCTACTTAATGGCACATTGAAGGTCCCTCTCCACCTGTATTCTTTTCCAAGGCTATTCTAGCTAAAGTGTCTTTAAAGAATAGAGGAAGGGAAAGGAAACTAAAACTTTCCATGTGGATTTCATATGTTCTGAGACTGCTTTCATCATGTTTGTTTCTAATCTGCTATGCTTGAATGCCGCGTGGTACAATAGAAAAAAGAAAAGAAACTTATTACAGAGATATTATGCAAATTCCCAGATTTAAAAAAAGAAAAATACTCTAATTCTAACCAGAGCAAGCTTTTTTATTTTTTATACAGGGGAATATTTTATTCAAAGTAAAATTCTAAAGTGAATATAATTTTTTTTAATCTTTTCTACAGCAAAATTTATAATTTTAAGATTCAGTCCTTGGTTATCAGCAGTTATGACATCCTTGTGGCACATTTTTTTTTAATTTTGTAAAGGTGAAATAGCTTTTATGAGCTCATGTAGCAATCAGATTATCCTGTGGATTGATAATAAATATGGTATATAGTTAAATTTTTAATAATCCTCTTGTTTGTCTCTCATTTTTAATCTTTCAGAAGCCCCAGATGGCATGGGTTTGATAGGTGAATGTGACCTCTCAGAGTGAGCAATTGGCATAAGCTGCCTGTGCAATTTCTGGAGCACCCATCCAACAGGATGGGAAGTGCTGCGCTTGAGTGAGCTCAAGGTGGAAAGAGCAACTAGAACTCAAAGGTGATTTATTCAAGTTTGGCCTCAAATGTAGAGGTTGGGAGCTGGGCACCTCTTCAGCTTTTACTCCATGGCTGTGCTTTGAACAAGTTACCTCGTGGAAGGGATCGTGTCAAAATCCATTCCCCACCCAATGCAAGCTCAGCTGTACTTCCACTGTTCCTCATAGATCCCCACATGGCTTGCTTGCAGTTTCCTTGTCTGGAAAAATCTCATTTTGCAGTTTCAACCAATTAATAGAATTAATCAGAAATCAAGTTAGCATTGATCAGGGCTTTCAACATTGCTGCATGATGGCAAGTTGTGATTCCTGGAAAGCTGTAGTGTATCTCAGTAAGGGTGCACAGTGACTCACATGGTTTTGGCAGTGGGCTGTGCCCATTGCAAAGCACTGTGCACTTTGGGCTGGCATGGACAGAAAGAAGTTGAGAGCACTCACCCTTTTGCAGTTTTTTAAGCTGTTGGGTGTGACAAGTTTGATTCAGATACATAAAATATGTGGACAGAGTGCCCTTCAGATGTGATTACCATTCTCTACCAGCCTGACAGGTGTGTGAGCTGAGAGCAGAGTGTATTGGGCTGATAAGCAATAACATGCACAGCAATGGCTGTGTCACAGGGAGAGATGCTAGCTGGCTACTGAAAAGGGAAAGTAAACAGAAACATTTTGCTGTGTTCTTAACCTGATCCTACAGTTCCAAGTTTCTTCATAGGTCCGTGTTAATACTTGTAATTTTGTCACCCACTGCCTGGTGGCCTGGGAAGACAAGGTTAGTGCTTTGGTTAGAGTTGGGAGTAAGAGGAATGTCCAAGCTGTATTTGGAATGGATCTAAAAACTTGCAAGGGTTAAAATTATGTATGTAAACTGTGTAAACTGTCCTTTTCATTTGGTCATTCATTTACCTTTCCAGTTTCTTCGTTTCTAAGGCTGATTCAGCTGCCTACATAGAGCCTGACCCCCAACAGGGGTGCCAGAGCAGAGTGAGGGCTGAGCTGTCTTTTCTGTGTGTCCTGCCTGACCTGCCCTCAGTAAACCTGGCTGGTCACTGGGGGGAGAAGATGGTTGTCCAGGGGCCTCCCTGGGGTATACAAATGCTTGTTTGCAAAGTAAGAGCTACCACTTGCCAGGAGAAGGATTTGCTGCTCTTAGCATCACCTATCTGAAACTCAGGAGTAGGCAGCAGGGAAAGGGAGGCACCCTCAGCTTAACCCATGAGTTAACTTTGACATAGCTGAAGGAAGTTAAGAGGTCACAGCTCCACTTTGGTCATTCCCTGTGAGTTGACACCAGCATGCAGATGCCAGGCAACCTGGCTTGGTCTCCTCTAGGTCCTGCAAGGAGGGCAGCTGAGTTGCAAAACCACTGACCCCCAGCCCGCTCCAGAAGTGAGCCATAGGAGACACACACCCCCCCCTCCCCAGCTCTGGGAGCAGTGTGTGTGCTTGGCAAAGCCCCCTCTTCCCGGGGCTTGTATGTTTGAAACATTTCCAGGAGCTATGCAAGCATGGCAGTTACAGTATGCATCCATAACTGATCCATCAAAGACAGCACACACCTTGCAGAGACAGTGACACCTCTGCAGCATGCTCAGACCAAATGCACTGTGGGGTGATGGAATGCAACAGAGGATTTCTCTGGGCTGGGACATCAGACGTTCATTCTGAAATCCAGGGGTCAGTGGCGTTTGTTGCCTGTGCTTGCACAAAGTCATGAAAGCCATCCAGCCTTTCACAGCAGTTAAATGCTCTTTGACCTGCCAGTTCAGCTCTGAAACACTGGGAGCCAGGTGCCTGTCCATTAGCACTACCAGCAATACCAAGTTAATCTTGTGCAATGCTGTGATGTGCTCAGCCAACAGGCCTGCAGGAATCTCTGATGGGAGGCTGGGAGGGAGGGAAGGGCCAGGCTCTCCCTGTGCAGCTACGTGGTGGCCAAGGCACTGCCCGTGCTTGGGACACCCATCTCACTTCCTTAGATGTTTCCCTTAGTCTCAGGGGAACACTCCCTGCCCCTGTGCCCCTCTGCCATCATCCCACTTGGTAGTGCAGGTGGCAGGCCAGGTTGGCTTCATTCCTGCTGCTTTTGCAGTCTGTCTGTTAATTACTTTTGTCAACTGGATTTATTACAAGGGGCTAGTGAGGGGACTGCTGGCACACGTGTGGGTGTTTTCTTAAGCCAGAGAGGGTGCACTGTCTCCCTGCTGATGCTACAGCAGAAGAAACAGCTCAATGACCTTTCTGGTGAGTGCTTTGAGGGGGATTTCCACCTCTGCAGTAACAGCAGCAGGTGCACAATGTTTCTGTCAACAATAATGAAAATAGTAGTGGGGAGGAAGGAAACCATGGGGACCACAAATAGTGCTTTGCCCAAGACCCCAGACTTTCTGAGGAGGCAAAGGCAGTTGCACAAAGGCTTGGGATGCACGAAATTCAGCTATGGTACATTACAGCTTTTCAAATGAGTTTTTCCTCTGTGTGTGGCAGCTTTAAATAACTCAGCAAAGGCACAGAAAGCCCTATCAAAGTTTGGTGTATTACTTTTTGATGAGTAGCTGATGATAGGTAGCTCCTTTGAGCTAGTTCTGCTCTCAATTACACACCCATGGTCAAAATAATTCAGCAGCAGCTAAAAGGTGCATTGCCAAGCTTCTCACCACTGCAACTCAAGCACTGCCCAGCCTTCTTGGTGAATTTGTGTTCAGAGCTAATTTTGGAGTGGAAATAGCTCCTTGTTTTATTCAAGCTAATACTGGTGTAGAGACAGTGGAGAGGAATCTGAGTCACTGAGTTTATTTTAGTTTTGTAAGGAGCACCTCTCTCAGACCTCTGATCCATAGCTGTTCTCTGGAGAGCACCTGATGGTGCCTGCCTTCATTCCCTCTGCTCTCTTGAGGTGTGGTTTCTCAGCTGATTTATACACCTCATCCTGCCCTTTAAAGTCAGTGCCTTTGTATATGTTTCTCCAGACTGTTTCTTAGGAAAAGGTGAACTTTTAAGATGTCCAAACCCAGGTAGCAGGATGGGGATTTGCCAAGGTGCTGCATTATTAACCCCTGACAGTTTGTGCCCTGAAAGGTGGGGGAGCAGCAGGAAGTTGGGCGGCTGCTCTGTGCCCCTTTAGAGATGTTATCTCTCACAGTCACTGGTGTTAAGTTTCAGTTTTCGGTTGTATTTTTACTCTCGGGCAATTTCTTTTTTTTTTTCCTGCTCCCCCCCTCCCTTTTTTTTTTTAAGAACTTTAAAAATTACTGTCACACAAGCCACTGTAATATTTTAAAGGCCACTTTTTGTTCGTGTTGCACATGACAAGGCACAGGTCTGTCAGATCCAGCAGCTGAGATACTTTTCTGAATACAGTTCTCTTGAGGGCAAGAAAATACAGAGATATAAACAGGGGTGTGGGCTTGTTTCTGGTGCAAGCCCTGAAGAGCTGATGGCTGTTAAAGTGTGTTTTGGTGCCTGGGGTGGGGTCAGTCTCAGTGCCCCCAGAGGCTGTCCCAAGCTTCCAGGTGGTCATGGCCCTTGTGTGCACACTCAGCCATCGGGGTATTTATTTGTGGGGCTGCCACAGCCCAGCCCAGCTCCTCCTGCCTTCATTTTTGTTTTCCATTTGTTTTCCCTTCACATCTTTGGTTCCTTAGCCAGGTTTCAGCAGTGTCACACGTGCACTGTGGAGTCTGTCTCATATCCTTTCCAGTCTGGTTCTCCTTTGTCCCTCCTCCCTGGCTGCCTTCCTGCCCTCTTCCCCCATCAGTCTGTAGGGCCCTGCCAACCCCCCCACCCCACCCTCCAGTTTTCCCCAGAGTTTGACTTGGTGCTTTCATCCTCTCCTAAGCAGCCTCCAGCAATGCTCTGGGCATCTGTAGGGAACACTTCCATCCTGTACCACCCTTGGGGCAGTGTGCTGGTTTTGGCTGAGGCCAAAGTCTTGGACTAAATGAACTTAAATGGACATTCTATGGACACTTTATGGACATTTCATGGGCATTTTGCAGGGGTGGTCCCAAGGGAATGATATCTGTATATCTTTCAAAGGATGGGAAGGGGATTAATTAGGATTTATTGGGTACCATGGGACCTAAGCATGACATAAATGGTGAGGAATAAGGAGTGGAGAATGTGCTGGTTTCAGCTGGGGTAGAGTTGATTTTCTTCACAGTACTAGGAGGAGGCTGTGTTTTGGATTTGGAACCAGAATTGCCCACTGTGCCACCAAAGCCTTTTTCCCTCCAGTGGACAGCCACGTGATGGAAGAGGATAAACCAATTCATAGAGATTGCATAAAACATGGCATGGGGCAGCCCTGAGGTGAACTCACCAGTGTGGGGCTTTCCCTGCCCCAAACCACTGCCCTGCTCCTCCCAATGCTGCTCACGGAGCACCAGCCGGGGGCTGTGCACCCACCCACCACCCTCACAGCCCCAGGGATGCCTTTGGGGTGCTGCACCTTCCCTTGGGGTGCTGTGGTACCCCACTGTGCACAGCCACATCCCTGCTGGCCCAGGACAGGGGCCCTGCAGGTGAGGCCATTCAAGGTGGCTTTCCCTAGAAGCCATTTCCCCAAGGCTTCCGCTGCCCCAGCACACGCGGCGTGACTCATCCTTGTGTTTGAACTTTTTGCAGCTTCCTTTGGCATTTGCCATACTTTGCTGGAGAAAATGAGATAATTCCTGTTTTGCTGGAAGGCCTTACAGTGCCATGGCTTAGTGCATTTTGGGAGAATATTGCTACTCCTGTTTGGAGACACAAGTTTCTTGGTATCACAGAGACTGTGAGCATTTGATGTTTATTGGTAGTGGAAAATTTACAGGGAAAATGTAAATGATGGACATGGCCAAATCTGATACAAGACATCTTCATGAGCATTTCAAAGGGTTCTTCTGCAATGAATGATATAAAATTAATTCTGTAGACTAATAGAATCTCCTGAGGTTGAAGGGACCCACCAGGATCACCAAAATTCAACTCCTGGCCCTGCACAAGAGTCACAAGTGCCTGAGAGCATAGTCCAAACACTTCTTGAACTATGTCAAATTGGTGCTGTGATCACTTCCCTGGAGATCCTGTTCCAGTGCCAAACCACCTTTAGGTGAAGAACCTGATATGAAGAACCTGACATTCAATGTAAACCTTCCCCAACACAGCTTCCTGCCTCTCCTGTTAGTCCTGTCGCTGGTCACCACAGAGAAGACAGCACTGCCTGACTCTGCTTCCCCTCACAAGGAGGCTGTAGACCATGGTAAGGTCTCCCCTCAGTCTCCAGCTGAACAGACCAAGTGACCTCAGCCACTCCTCACAGCTTCCCTTCAAGACCTTTCTAACAGAATGAATACTTCTAAATTGAATTGTGTGTAGATATGGCACTTAGAGATGTTGTTAAATGGTGGGCCTGGCAGTGTTAGGTTAAAGGTTGTACTTGATGATCTAGGAGTAAATGATTCTATGACTAAAATATAAGTGCAACCTTTCTGAAAGAAAAAAAAAAAAAAAGAAATATCAGTTTAGAGTCAGTTACCTAGAGATGAGCAACCCACTCTGCCATGCCTGGCCCCTCAGCTGTTTGGGGGAGTCTGCCTGGGCACCTGCATGCCCTGTGTCAGGCTGAGTACACCCTCCCCTGGGGAATGCCCCCAAATGTCCCAGCCAGCTCCTGCCACAGCTGGAGTCAATGTCCTCACACCTGGCACAGCAACTGGCAGCTGTGAGCTGGGGAGCTCACGACACTGGGACAGCAGGGCTTCCATCACACAGCCAAGTGGCCACCTCTGCTGAAGCTATCCTCACCTGAGCTTGTTCATTTTATGGCTTTATACTTTCAGATTCCAGATGGGATAGAAGAAAATCAAAACCAGAGCAGCATAAATAGTAAGGAATTACATTTACAGCAAGTCTGCATTTATTCATGGAAATCTGGTTAACTGGGTTCTAAATAGTTTTACTTAAATCTCTTAAGTTTCCATCTGAACAAGGTCCTTAAAAGCAGACAGATGATAATAAATCAAGTTCACTGTAGGTTTAGCTGCAGGGACAAATCATCCTATCCCACTGATCCACTTTGACTGCAGCAAATGCTAATTTGTGGTAACATAGCCTCGATGAAGGGAAAAAAAGGGATTAACTAAAGGAACATCCATCCCAGTAAGTCAGGGTGATGTGATTTTTATTTAGATGCTTTACTTAACCAAACACCATCTTCTTGTGTAAAGAAGCTTCTAGCTGCCCTGTGGGACACAGAGCACTCAGGTGCAGGACAGTGGTATCCAAGCCCCCTTCATCAGAATTGCTGCCCCTCTCACTCTCTGTGCATATAATCACCACAGTCCTGCCAAGCTGAAACAATGTCCCAGCTGGGTCACTTCAGGTGAGGCAGCAGGATGTGCATTGGCTTCCTTTCCCTTGGCAGCAGCACAGACCTCCCCAGCAGCGCGCCGGGAGCGGTGCCTGTGACCAGATCCATGCTGTCCAACAGTGGCTGGCACCCTCCAGACAAGAGCTGCTTCTTTTTCTCCTGTGCTAAATGGCACACAATGCCAAGCCATTCTACTACCTTACAAAAGAAAGCCTGGTTTCAGCAGGCATGAAGCTGCCTGGGTTATTTTGGTCCTCCTTTGGATGTTTCTAAATGTGCTAACTTGAAGTAAGTTGTTATGAAGATAGGCTTCAGCTTCAAAGAGCAGTGTGAGGAAGAGCAAGCTGCCTGCCCCAAGCCACCTGCCCCCAGTGGAAGAGGTGAAGGTGTCAGGTATGGCTCTCAGGTCATCAGGTACAACCCCAAAGCCCCCAGATAAATCTGTACCCAGCTGGAGACCAAGCATGGAGGAAAAGTGTGCTTGAGGGTTTCCAGGGAACGGCTGTCATGGGATCTTCCAGCTGGTTAATTATTACAGCCATAGCTTTACAACAGGAGGAGCATCCTGCCCAGCACCTCTGTCAATTTTTCCAATGGCTTTTGTTGATCTGGAGACAAGAACATGGTTTGTCCCTTAGAGCTATGCCAGCTGTCATGTTGTATGTCCCTTAATATGCACTAAGTGACCCCTCAAGTTCCTTGTTAGGACAGAGACAGCAATCATATCCTCCAGGATATCCTCCAGGATATCCCCACATCAGCTCAGACCTGGGGTGCCTCTGCATCTGGGGTGCAGGGCCTGGATGGCCATACCCTGATGTCCAGAGGGCTCAGGCTGTGGGAACTGCTGTAACTCACAAGCCAATTGCATTTTTCCTAGACACCTCTCCTTGCAGCAAACCAGGTCTGCTTGGCCAAAGCTCAGGTTACCCTTCTGGATGCTGTGTCAGTTTGGAAAGAGTGGGGACCCTCTTTTTTGGGAGGGTAAATCATGCTCTTGAAGAAAAATTTGTGCCAAATTTATGCTGAGAATTTTATCTGCCTAATAAAACTTATATGCATTGGTTGAGGGCAGTTCTGGATTTTTGGCAGAGGCCAAATTGATAAGACCTTACTCTTAGTAGTGTCCATGACCTTCAGCTTCATCTGAAGATCTTTTACATGCTCCTTATTGTAGCAGCAGCACCTTTCACAAAGTACAGAGTCCTGTGTCCAGACAGTAAGGTCCTTCAGCTGACAATCTGCACACCTTCTTATGCATCCAGAACATTCCTGTAGCTGCTTTTGCTGCAGTGCTGCCCTGAAAACTCACACTTGATTGTTTCTGCAGTGGGAACCCCACACTGCCTATCACCTCTGCTTCCCAGGATCCAGGGAAGAGCCTGCCCACCTTGTTCCCAAGCTGTCTACCTTCAGGCTTACAAAAAAACCCAATATAAATACTTCAGAAACTCTTTAAAAAATGAAACATTATTCTGCTTTGACCCCATTTCTATTTAAAATCCTGCCAAACTGGTTGTCTCCTGCAAATATGGGTGCAGTTACTGTCAGATGGGCAGTCCTGCCCAACAACATTGAGCTCAACTCCATTTTTGTCACAATTGGGCTGCAGTTTTGCAAAAGTCCAACCGTATCTTCCACTGACACCACACCCTCATTCTGCTTTTGTGAATCTCTGGTAGGTGTTTCTGCTGTGCTTGGAGTCAAACTCCTTTTTTCATTGCTTTCCCTGACTGAGTAAATATGTACTCAGTGCCATGACATTGTTCTTTGGGCTTGGGCTGTTTCCAGCTGATTAATTATTACAGCCATGCCGTAGCTTTTACAACAGGAGGACAGGGATGTGCGTCAGATTGCTGGCCTGAATGGACCGGTATCCTGTCCCCAAGATTTTGGATAAGTATTTGGACCAGATTATTGGAGCCAGGGCAAGTGAATATGCCTTGCCAGAGTGAATTTGTCCTTGGTAAATCCCCCTGCCATTTGCTAATCAGCATTTTGAAGAGTTAGTGAGCTGGAGGTTGTATCTGACTGATTATTTAATCCCAATGGACACACTTTGCACAAATGGGCACTCTGATGTTCCCTGACAATGAGTTTCTTCATCCAGATATACATTGTGTAAAAAAGCACTGCTCTTCAACTGCTTCAGAGCAATTGCCTGACAATTCAACCATCAAACAAGCTTTCTGATTTTGTCAGATATACAGGCTAGGAAAGTGATGATGTGCCCTATATGTTCACATTTCCCAGATGGGTTACACACAGCCACTGTGTAACCCATCCCTGCTGTTCTGGAAGCGTTCTGGAGCTCCCTGCCATTGTGCTCCCTGCCTGACCATGGGCTAGGGCCCTCTGCAAAGAGACAGTGCATGCAAATGTCTTGTACATCTCTATTTCCACCTATGCAAAGAAAATAGCCCATTGTGTGCAATCAATAAACCTATATTTGAGGTTTTTCAAAAAGCTTTTCTTTCAGACCGCTCTCTGGTTTTCACTGAGGAGTGTTACTTTCTTTCAAAGAGGAGGCAGGTGCTTAGAAAGGATTTGGTTTTGCCATGAGGGGGAATTGCAGGAACACTGGGCCATAGCTCAGCCCCACTTTGCCTGATTCAGAAAGCCTTCAGAAAGCCTTCAGCAGAGCTGTGTGTGCTGAGCACCCCTCTCCTCAGGATCTTTTGCTGGTCACCATGACCCCGAGGATATTAAAAGTCTCTTTTCCCACCCCAAGCGCTTGAAGAAAGTCAGACCTCTTCAGTTCTCAGTCTCAAGGTTGTTTATTGTATCTTATCTATAAAAAATTTTTTCCAGCCCTGCTGAGGTCCAGCAGGACAGTTCCAGGCACTCTGCCTGCCCCTAGGGCAGTGTTATGTCTTTATACTAAAAACTACATTTACAATGTTTACAATTACTTTCCAATACCTATCACCTATGTTAGACAGGGAGCTTCTACTCTAAACCAATCTGTGAGTGCCAACATCACAGATTAAGATGGAGGCCAAGAAGAAGAAGAAGAAAGGCTGGACACACCCAGATCCCTCCATCTTGTCCCCTGAACTCCCATTCTAGAAACCCCAAAATCTACTTTTTCACCTTGTGATAACTGCACTATTATTCTACCTAAACTGTTGTGGTTTGCTGACCTTCATATAAGGTTGGTAACTTGCTCCAGGGATCATAATCAAAACCACAGGTGTTTTGGGCTCTGTGCCAGGGCTTCTGAGCCCCCTGGAGGGGTCTTGGCCATTCTGGACAGCCAGAGGGATGTCCTGGGTTCTGACACCCTCCCAGCCTGTGGGGTGGCAGCAGGAGCAGCCCCTTCCCCTGGCAGCCCAGGGGGAGAGGGGCACAGCTCGTGCCCGTGCCCTTGTGTCCCTGCACACAGGCTGTCCCTGCCCCTTGAAGGGCAGCAGGCTCTTCTCACCTTTTACTGCCTGGTAGAAAAGAGATAAAAGAGAAATTTCTATGGTGACAAAACGGGCCTGGAAACAAGTGTCACTGTCAGTCATGGCTGGACATGGCACCCTGTACTTGGGGAGTCTCACAAGCTTTATCCAAAAGTCTAGACTTGGATGGGATGGGAAGGGGGAGGAGAGGAGAGGAGAGGAGAGGAGAGGAGAGGAGAGGAGAGGAGAGGAGAGGAGAGGAGAGGAGAGGAGAGGAGAGGAGAGGAGAGGAGAGGAGAGGAGAGGAGAGGAGAGGAGAGGAGAGGAGAGGAGAGGAGAGGAGAGGAGAGGAGAGGAGAGGAGAGGAGAGGAGAGGAGAGGAGAGGAGAGGAGAGGAGAGGAGAGGAGAGGGAGAGGAGAGGAGAGGAGAGGAGAGGAAGGTAATACTGACTTGTTTCTCTGTCCTTTTCTTTGGTTACCCTTTCTTTCCTACTTGAGTGAAAGTGGCCACTGGGTTGAGAAGCTTTTGAGCAGGATTTACTAACTGCTATGCCACCTGCTTCTCCACAAACCTGGCAGAATACAATTTTTTTTTCTTCTTTTTCACAGGCTTTTCAAAGAAATAAAGACAGGTGATGAGTTTTAACCAGAGATTTATTTCATCTCACTGCCCAACCAATACTTTGACCATTTCAGAGCAGTTGTGGATGAAATGCTGCTTCATCACACGGGAATTACTCCCAAACGTGGGGAGAGGTCCCACTACCCACCCTCACCTTCTGTGGCAGTGGTTTGTGTGTGTGCTGAGCCAGGGTGTCCTTGGTGTCTGTGCCCAGATGGGTGCTCTGTGTGGCCTTGGGAAGGAGCAGCAGCTATTCCCAGGCTGTCTGCTGACAGTGACCCTCGGGGCAAGGCCAGCACAGGCTGAGGAGCAGGGCTTGGTTCGCTCTCAGTACCCCATGGCTGGAATTGCTCAGTGCCAGGCCTGCCTGGGCACAGCCTGCTCGCCCTCCTTCCCCTCCTGCAGCAACTGCACAGGCCTGCTGGATGGAAGGGAGGAGAGAAGAGAAACAGGAACTTCACTTTGGAATCACATCAGCCCAAAACTGAGAGAAGAAGTGAAAGTTAAATAAAAGAGACTGTTTTTAACAAAGTTTGTTGAACTTCCTAACCTCACAGTGAGCAGTTCCTATGCTACAGTCTTTGGAGGCATGGCTTAATTCAGTGCAACATTTTCAGCTCCATATTTCCTGTCACTAATCTGTATTAATTACCAGCTGGCATTATATGAAACATTCTCTTGGTGTCTTCTGATGCGGAGGGAAATCTCAGACTATTTCTAGAGTGAAATTTAGCAAAAAGTATGAAAGTCTCAGCTTCTGAGTTACTAGGGAAGCACTGGATGAAAGTAGGAGCAGCTTTCTACACCCACTGTGGTTAGTATGACATATCACATACTTAGCTTAGCCCAAAAAAGAAACAGCACCTTGACTATTCTTCAGTGCCTGCATCACTCACAAAACTCTGGCACAGGGGAAGTGTGGGCCTGATCTTCAGATGAATGGTTCATACAATTTTCAGTTCTGAAGGCTGAGAGCAGCATAGTGGGAGCTCACACCCAGTGGGACTTTCAAAAGTGGGTGGGTGGTAAGGTTGAATGGCAGGTCAGGAAGTTTTTAGCATCAACTCTAGTGCAAATCTAGCTTGCAATCCTATCAAACTCTAGGAAGAGAACATGTTAGCAGGGACCAGTGACCTCACAGGTATCACCAGGCACTTGCCAACTCTGCTCCAGTGTGAAAAGGACCCTGATATTTCTTCTTGTTTCATCACTGCATGTTCCAGTTGCGGTCAAAACCAGTTTTGATCAAAAGAGGTAACCTTTTTTTCAGATTGCAAAAGAAAAATAATGGTATAACCACAAGCATTGTTCTGTAATGTATATGACTAAGCCATGAAAGATGCACAGATTTACAATTTCCATGGGAAAATAAATGAAAACTATGGCATGCTCCCCCACAGCTTCCATACAGTAAAACTTCATTGTGATCCAGGGATCAAAAACCAATGTCTCCTGTCAGAGAGACTCAGGATAAAGAGTTTCTTGAAATATCATTGAAAAATACTGTACTGGGCACTTGATAAGCTTCCCATCCTTAGGATGATATTCACATCTGTTGCTCTAGGAATAAGAAAACATTTCCTATTTCTGAGACAAAACTAGGCTAAGATGGAATTATAGCTGGAAGCAGATTAATAAACCCCGAAAGTAAAATATATTACATGACTAGCAATTATCTATCAAAACAAAGTATGTTAAAACTCCAGAAAAATCAGACTTACAGATAAATTTAAATAGAAATGTAAACACATGAACACAGAAAGACATAGGCAGCCAAGCATAGCAGGGATGATTGTGCCTCTGTGAGCATGGTGTCAGTCCAACCCCACAATTTTGGGGCAGCACCTGCTTCATCTGGTGTGCTCAGCTGAGGGCCCTGGGGCCATGTTCTTACACAGCTTTACCTCCATTTAAATGAAAGTTTATGTTTTCATCAGGTCCAGACATTATCCTGGAGCATTTACCCTTTAGTTGGTATAGACATTAGAGTATGTCAGTCCAAAACCCCAATTTTATTATTAGTTCTATGAAAGGTCATACCACCATAAGACCCTGCCCCATCTTTAGCTTTCCAAGCATGCTGCCACATTGATTTTTTATACATTTTTAAAGCAGTTATACCATCTCTTCATTTTAAAAAGCAGTTATATGCCCCTGGCATTCATGGGAAGATAGACACCAAATCTCTTATTTTCTGTTGTCCAGACCCAGCTTATGATTGGTTAGATGGCATGCCTAGTTATAGCTCCCTCACCCAAATATTTACTCTTGGCTCTAGTTACCAACAGCAATCCCACCTAATTCATACCTAAGGAGCCAGAACCATCAGCCATCCCCCAGCTCCAGTTCTGCCTGCTGGCTGAGGAACAACCTTTCCCCCTCACACAGAGATTTCTTTAAACCCAAACCTGTAAATAAACTACTTTGAGGTTGGAGTTTCATGTCATTTTTAGGGCAGACTGAAAAATGCTTCCAGTAGCAATACAAAAACTCCCCACCCTCCTTTCATTTCAGCTAAGTTTAAAAGAGATCTCATCCAAGTTGATAGTGTAAAAAGCCTCTCACTCCCTCTCTCAAGTGGTTTGATGGGGTTTTACATCTCTATCTGATCTGCAGGGATTTTTTCCGGGCGTGTGCTGTCCCTGGGGCCAGTAAGCAGAGCTGCTTCTTCACTCTTGGGCTTCGCTTCAGCTCCTTTCTTAGAAAGTACAAGCCATGCAGAAAACCCTGCTGAGAAGTCACTGCATGCCTGAGAAAGTGAAAACCCTGCTCTTGGGCAGGCCCTGAAAGTCTGACCGTCAGCACGGAAAGCGCAGGGGCAATGGAGCTCACGCAGCCCTTGGGTGGATGCAGGGGTGGCAGAACACCCCAGTGCCACCACCCCTGTGGCCCCCTGTGGCATCACCCCAAGCAATTAGGGAGTAACCATCATGCAGTTTAATCTCATATTACTTTATGCAGCAGAGACAGTTTAAAAATAGGTTTCTTGTTGCCAGCCCAAGCTTCCCATCCCCTGAGGTGTGTCTGAGTCTGGCTGTGACAGTCATGGAGGCAAGAGCTTTGCTCAGTACAACATGAACTGAGCAACCTTTTCTAGCTAGTTTCTGCAGATACTCTGAAGGATGCCAGTGAAGCTGCTGCTGGGGTGTTGTCTTGTCTATATTCTGGAACTGAAATTTATCTCTAACAAAAGGGTAGAGGGAAGAAGAAACACTGGGCTCTCCACTACTGCAAGCTCTTTGACAAAGTGGATTTAGATGCAAAGTAGGTGTGCCACTGCCTGGACCAGAGTATACAGAAATGAATGTGACACTGATGAGCAGAGACAGCCCCAGCAGCAACAACTCCTCCACAGGAGTCTTCAGATGAGGTGTAAGGAAGAATCAGGTATGGCTGCCCTGAGGTGGGTGCATTTCCATCCCCCTCTCCACCAAAGCATTTTTACCATTTCTGTTTTCAGGCTGTGCTGCTCAAACTTTTGCAGAAACCCAGTTACTGTCCCATAGCCCAAGGTTGCCTTATTGTTCCCTAGCAGGCTGAGAGTGTTAAGATCATTCTTGCAGTGCATGTCCCCATGGGAAGGGTATCAGAGAGTACTTGTTTTGCCAGGTGAGTGTGAGACCACCCCATGACCCACTGGCATACACCAAAGCCAGTACACACTTTGGAAAAACTGAACTTTGCATCAGACTGACTTGAATTAGATGTTTTAATGAGAACAAGTCACAGGCACCGCCTGTTCTTTCAATCTTCCATATCACATAGAGGTTTGCAGATGGTTTATGAGATGTGATGGTCTGAGCTCTGACAGCTGCAAGATGTTCAGGTTGTTTATAGAGACTAGCAGAGAAAAAATTCAGCCTTGGCCCTTTCCCCACCTACATGTGAAGCTAAATGTGGAACAAAGTGTCCAATGTTTGCACTGAACCTCGCTTTCACTTGCAGAGCTGAAGACAGGAGGAAACAAGAGCAGAAGACTGCAGGACCTGAACACAATCACAGACATTCACTTGAGGCTTCTTTCAACAGCCCACTCTGCAATCCAGCTTTAATATTTTCTCTGTTATTCAGATTGATACTTCTTTCTGATATGATCTAACTGGGGAGAAAAGGTGCTTCCTGAGGGGACCTACAGCTGTGCATCCACAACAGACACACTAAAATATCTCTAACCTCAACATGACAGGAAAAAACTTTGCTCTGCCAACACCAGCCCTTCTTGGGCTTGTCATCACTTGGCAATTTTTGGTGTTCAGACATGCTGCTGACAGAAATTGTGTGAGTTGCTTAAACAGGAGAATCTGTGCTCTGGATAATGGCAGTGAATCATCATCAAACTTCTGGGAAAAGGTTTTCACCAAGGTTAGCCAACAGAGCTGTAAAGTCAACTACCTCAGAGAAAAATGTCACACTTAGAGCAGCAGAGGGGATAAGTCTTGGCTAAGTGAGGGGAAGGCTTAAGAATCAACATTACTCTCTGAGGGAGTGGATAACTGTCATGTGCACTTTTATTTGCTGTGAAATAAATTAGACACAGCAAACAGTAACATTTACAGAGAATTCTGCCTGGTCCTGTAACAGCTATGAAACCCAAGACTATCAGACAAGCAAAATCTGGAGCTTTTGCCCAGTGTGTCTTGAAGGGACTGCTCCAAGCTGCTGTCTCTGATGGGTCAGCCTTTCCCTGCCCCAAAGTGTGCCAAAAGCTGACACTGCTTTGTGGAGGTTGGTGTGGCTGAGGAGCTTCATCTGCAGCTGAGAATATGACCTAGGTGCCTGAAGGAAGAGCAGTGACATCTGAAGGCTTGTGTTTCATGCTCCCAGAAGAGGAGCTGCAGTGACCAGGAGCCTGCCCCAGGCTCTCTTGCTCTGAAGCAGGTTTCTCACACACAATGGGACATGTCATTAGGCAGAAAGCCGGGTGAGAATTCTCACTCTTGGATTAAAAGAAAAAAATATTTTCACAGTTTCCAGGAATTAATGGTGAATGGTAAGATCAGCTAGGATGATTTTTTGTGAACATTATGTTAAGGATATCTGAGAAGAGCAAAATGTGACTGAACACGCGTCAAAAGAGTGGCTTGCTCAGGATTTTGTAGGGAGCACAGCTTTTCTTAGGACTCTGACAGCAAAATAAATGTGAAATGTAACAAACTAGGACCCCATCTGACTCCAGAACAACTGAAAGGTCCATATGGAATTTTGAACCACAGAGGTCAGAGATAGATTTCAGGGCACTGTATGGCTGAAGCCATGAAAAAGTGTTACATTTAAGAGACTGCAGAGCACAATACCACTGCCCAAGTAAGGGATCATGCTGCAGAGATCAGGAATGGCAGAACAGGCAATGAGCTAAGGCCTAAAGCTTTGCCTTTGTGGGTTCTCAACTCAAAACAAGTGCAACTCCTGGATTCCGGAAAAAGAATGGGCGGGAAGAAGGGGGAGGGGAAGGGGGAGGGGAAGGGGAGGGGAGGATTTAAAATCTAACTGAAGGAAATCCTAGGTACTTGTTGTGAGTTAAAAGCTTAAAAAGGCACAGTCACTATAGCCACAAAGGCACTAATCTTTATGCTGTTTGACTGGGGAGGCCCAGAAATTCCGATGCACAATGCTCCTGTTTCTGTGTCAAAGTGAATATTGCTATGAACCACGAATATTTTGTTCATTTTGGCACTGAGAAGATGGCAAGAAACTGGAAGGGATTCAAACAACAGTAGACGTGATTTAGGAGACACTGGAAGAACTGGCTTGAGAAACAAGCAAACAAATGTAAAATGGGATGAGCAATGTGCTAGAGCTCTTTAGAGACTGTAAAACCACTGAGAGAGGAACTATTTAGTTTTATAGAACAGAATATAAACAAAATGAATGTGCCATGAGTAACAAAGAGCTCTGCAAAATTAACTCTCACTGGTCTCACTGCACTGATTTAAGTTACCAGTCGTTTTTCTTGCATCCCAGCTATACCAGGGGCAGCAACAAGACAGGCAGGGCAGCCTCCCCTCCACTGGCAGCCCCCTGCATGGTGGATTTGAATCCTCACTTCTTCCAGGCTAGAAGGGCACGCCAAACTTGGGTGAGCTGGGGTGGCCAGTGCAGTCTGCTGCTATTGTTCCTGCCCCAATATCTCCAGTAGTGCAGGGATGAAGGGGAAACAGTGGTTGGCAATTTCCACAGCTACCCCAGCAAGGGCTTCTTGTTGCTGTGAGTAACCCCAGCAGCAGCTTCTCTGTGGGGGTTTTCAATAAATCTGTATGGAGGTGAGGTAATAAAAGCAAACTCCTTGATGTGGTGCCCCACACCAGAACCCCTCTTTTGAGTACTGCCAGCTCCAGTATGGACTGGACATGACTTCACCTGCTCCCTACAGCTGCCTGACCAGGGCCCTGCTGTCCTCCTTGGCTGCATTACCTGCAGTGCATCAGCAGAGCAGTGAGCCCAAACAATTTCAGAGGATCTCTCCCGCTCCTTCACAAGCCCTGTGCACAGCAGGAGAGAGCACCAACAGGAGGGGTGGGCTGCCTCTTCAGAGTAGCCCACCTCCTGAACTCCTGAGTGCCTACTTGTGCTTTGTCACCTTCATGACTTGCACATGCACAGAGAGCTGGCAGTGTGTCGAGCATCCTTGCAGCTCCACCCCCTCCCTTTGCAGCACTCATTCCTATTTTTAAAGCAGGCATGAAGTTGCAGATGCCCATACTGAGCTCATGCAAAATATTTCAGCCCATTCACATCAGACCTTTGCTGTGAGGCATGGATTGCTCCCAGCTAGTGGTCCTTTGTGGCATGCTCATGCCTGCAAGTGACCAGAGGGGTGCTGTGCCCCCAGTGGGATGCCTACCCTTGCATCCATGCACTCCCACCCCATGCACTCATGCAGCAGTGCATTCATGCACCTGCACACCCATGCACCCACCTTCCCCTGCACCAGGACTCCGTGTGCCTGGGAAGCCACAGCAGCAGCTCCTGCCAGCCCTGCAGCAGCTCCTGCCAGCCCTGCAGCAGCTCCTGCCAGCCCTGCAGCAGCTCCTGCCAGCCCTGCAGCAGCTCCTGCAGCCCTGCAGCAGCTCCTGCCAGCCCTGCAGCAGCTCCTGCCAGCCCTGCAGCAGCTCCTGCCAGCCCTGCAGCAGCTCCTGCAGCCCTGCAGCAGCTCCTGCCAGCCCTGCAGCAGCTCCTGCCAGCCCTGCAGCAGCTCCTGCAGCCCTGCAGCAGCGCTGTTTGCTGCCTGCACTTCAGTGGCCATGGCAACTGTTGTTGTGTAATGAAGTGTTGCCAGGATCCAGGAGCAGAGCTTCGTAAAGGAAATGAAAAATAAAAAAATCAAGCCATGGAAAGGCATGATGTCAAGCCAATGAAGTCCAAGTCTCCCCTCTGCCCGGTGTCACGCGTGCTTTCCCACACAGGCTGCCTGCAATTCAGCCTTGCCACTGCTGACCCAAGGAGCAGCAGCTGAAGAGTCACTGCTCAAACCAGTGCATGTGGTTGTTTGTGCTACTGTGTTCTTTCTTTCTCCCAGCAGTAATCAAGAACAAGTTGTATCCAGCACTCATCTAGATTTGTTCTTTAAGGAAGTGGTTCAGACAATGAAACACATCTTACCGAGCAGCTAAGCCAACAGAACAGGCTACCTACTGCAGGATACCAGGCTGGAGCACCTTAAATACTTGTTCTTTTGACCCAGAGTTGTTTGCATTTGCTTTGCTGAAAATCCCTTTATTGAAAGAGGAGGGGTTTTCAAAAGTGCAAGAGCTTGAAGGTCTCTCTAGGTTTGTCTCCATGAGGGGCAAATTCACCAAGGAAGCAGGAGGCCTGGATGCAGGGATGCCTGAGCCCTTCCTGTGCCAGCCAGTTCAGATGCAGGAACCTCATCCCTGCTGTGGGGAGCCCTTGCCAGGCCAGGGGTGTCCCAAACAAGCATATGAGAAGTACACTGCACCCTATGGAGCTGCAACTCAGCTGGGTGATTCCTGAATGCCTCTCATTGCACAACAGGACAGAAGGAAAGACAGGTGCTGAGCAGGGAACCTCTCACACATTAAAAAAAACCAAAACCCAGAGGGTGAAAAAGAGGAACAGAGGTGAAGGAGCAGGTATGAACTGCCAGCCTTTAATCCCTGCATTCCACAAGGGCATCTCACCTCTGGAGCCTGTAGCCCTTCCCAGGCTGGCCTGCCAGACAGTGAGTTTGGGAGAATGAGAGGGAAATGGGGAAGGAAGGCTGTTTTCCAAACAAGGGAAGGGGAAATTGCTTCTGTCCCTAGAATGGAAACATGAGGAAATGCTACGTTTTCACTGGGCAATTTCTGTTTTTCTCTCAGGGTTTTCAGTCCACACTAACCTTGGTAACTGGTGTCTGTGAGCCAAACAGTCTGGGACAACAATGCTGTGAGGAGAAAAAAAAACACTATTGGAGCTTTAAATTACTTCCAAAAAGTACCGCGGTGAGTGCTGTTCCCTGCCGCTGCTTTCCCTCGCTGTAAAACCCAAGGTGCCCCATCAGCCTGAGCTCAGGAGAGCCCACAGCTCGGGGCTCTTTCTGGCCCACAGAAGCCCAGAGTTTCTCCAGGGCACACTGGCAGCTGCTTTCCCTCTCCATGGCCACGAAAGCTGGCAGCTGGCAGCCCTCCCTGGCAGCCAGATCCTCCGGGACAGCCCGGGCGGGGAGCGGGGAAGGGCCGCTCATGGCCTCGGGAGGTGTCAGCCGCCTTCTGCCACGCCTGGCACAAGGGCCGCAACTTCGGGTGCGAGTCTGCACGCCTTAAAATGTATAATAAATGCGTGTTTGTTTTAAAAGGGACTTAGTGCGAGGCCGCGGGAGCTCACCTGTCCTTCCCCCTGGCCACTCCGTGCAGGTGCAGGCTCCTGCCGCATCCCCAGGCTCCCGGGCAGCTCCTCCGTGGAGATGCGGGACGGCGCTGGGGCGCGGAGCAGGAGCTGCGGCGGGTTTGGGCTGACATCTAGTGTCGGCATGGAACGGCGCCTTCCCTCCCGACAGGGGATCTGCCAGGAAGAATGAAGAGGAGTTTGCTTTGGATTAGTGCTTTTAATCTGGTTAGAGACCTGACCCATAAACCCGCGAGTATCTTTGCTCCGTTAAAGACCGAATCGTAATCACAGAATCAATAATCACAGAACGCTCAGAAGTGGAAATAAATATTGGTAAGGAAATTTCCCTAGCCCAGATTTCCTGCAGCAGAGTGTCAGGGGTCTGATTTCAGCAGGGGGGAAACATGAGATAACTGATTGCTACAGCAATAGGAACAGCTCAGCCTGGGGGCTTCAGGGAGGGAAGCAAACAAAGGAACCCCTGGGCTTCTATACCCTTACAGTCTACCTACCTGTTCCAGTGGTTATTTTCAGGCCTGGGGTCTTCCAGTTGTCACTGGCTGGACAGTTATCACCCTCTGTCACCTTTCACCTCTGTTTTTCTATTTTTTATTTAGATCTGTTCTAACCTTTCCACTTGATACATTAAAAAAAAAAAAAAAAAAAAAAAGTTGCCGCAGGCATTTTATCTGAAGCTGCAGAGCTGCAGAAACAGACTTCAGGCTTGTAAATTTGTGAAGGAAGAGGAAAACGTGTTTGTGCTCTACTTTCCCCAGAAAACTGGGATAGATTCTTGTGCAAGAGGGTTCCCAAGGTCCTGTTGGTCAAAGTCTATAGTGTTTATGCAGGAGCTGGCTTTGCTAAAAGGATCAGACAGAGTCGGGAGCAGATCTTATCATCCTGACAGAGCAGGCATCCTGCCATTGAAGTTTCCCCAGGAAGTTTCCTGTTGCTGTTTAACCTTTAAATATGTGGTCTTTCTTGTCAGATTTCCCATCAGATAGCCCATTTCAGACAGCCAGGGAATTCATACTTAAGTTCAGATGGAGCAGGGAATCTTGTGGAACCATAAACTGTTTGCTCTTACACACACTTGAACTTCAGAATGTACACAGAGATACTTTATATTAAACTTTGTCCCTAAATATAACTAAACTTATTTAATAACTATTATTTAGTTATTAAATATAACTATTTAATAACTAAATAATAGTTATTAAACTATTATTTAAGGAAAAAATAATCCCTCATATTGTTTTAGTTACAGCATCTTTTACTTCATGAAGCATTCAAATATATGCATATATGCATTTATGGCCACTGTTTATGTTTGATACAGACCCTCTCTTTTTCTTCATGGCCACATTGCTGCCATCACTCCACATGCAATCTGCCTCCCCAGCACAAAACCAAAACAGCAGAGAGTTGATCTTGGCATGTAGAAACAGCCACTGGAAACAAACCTCTGGAGAGGAACAAGCCTATCACCAAGCCCTGCAGTTCCTGAAAGCATCCTTCAGTGACAGGTTTCCTCCTGGCTCAGTCACGATGCTAAGGGGTTTGGATGGTGCATCCTCCAGGGAGAAAATGGTCTGACACAGCACAAACAAGATACATCAAGGGTAGTAGCAAAGGCTGGGGTTTCATAGCCCTCTTCTGTGATACCAAGGCCATCATAGCACTTTA
This sequence comes from Agelaius phoeniceus, assembly GCF_051311805.1. Taxonomy (NCBI): domain Eukaryota; kingdom Metazoa; phylum Chordata; class Aves; order Passeriformes; family Icteridae; genus Agelaius; species Agelaius phoeniceus. Next base: position 42,281,336 of record NC_135268.1, on the reverse strand, counting down.
AGAATCAGTTTTCTTCCAGAAGCCTTATTCCTGAGCCAGCTGCTGCTGGAGGTACCCACTTGGGCAAACGCTGCCTCTGCCTTGGCAAACTGCAGCACAAGGGGCTGTTTTGAGACCACACCTCAATTATTAAATCTGATGTGTTGGCTCAAAAGAAGACAAAATCCACTTCTCTTTTACCATGTATTCTTTTAAAGTGAGTGCTGTAAAGCATTAGTGGTTTCACATTTCATAAAACCATGTAATGCTTGTTTTGAGGAAAGACATACTAGCAGCTGCACATGGGCCACATAGAAAACAACTTTGGATGAGTAATCATGAGTTTCTGCCTATGGGCTATCCAGCATGAAACCTGCTTCAGAGACTGATGCTTCTCTTCTCTTCTTCAGAAGAGCTTTTCTAAGCTCCTGTGATCAGTATCCCACAGATGGAATTGCTCAGTCCAGTGTTTTGGAGGCTTGGAAGTGCTGACTTGCTTCCAGGGCACTTTTGAGTCTCGCCTTTTGGCTGATGGCAACAATGCTGTGCCACCCACAGAGAGTTTTCTAAGGAAAATATTTCACACTGGGGTATCAGCAGCATTTACCTTTCAGTTTCTTTGGCTTCAGATGTGCTTCAAGTGTCATCAGCAGGAAAACATTTAATGGCTCATGCAATGTATCTTTAATTACTATTCATCCAGTGTCTTACTAATAGATGCTCAAGTCACACATTTTAAAATAACAATGCTTGCAATTCATGTTTAGAAGGTATTGGTCCAATCAACCACTTGTGGGCAATTCCTGTGGCATATTCCACCCTGGCAGCAGTGCTATGCCATGAGGACTGAACGAGCAGGGAGTGGTACCCCAGAGCACTCCCAAGGGATGTGCCTGACCCCTGTTCCCAAAGGAGAACAGAAATTGGAAATCACCTTCCCAGCCTACCAGAGCCAGGAGGGATGGTGGAGATGCTGGGCACAAGGAAGAGCCTGGGGAATGGCACAGTGACTGGCAAGGGGCAGTGTGAGCTGCCAGCACCCAAATGAGAGGAAACCACATCAGAGAGACTCAGGCTGGTGTCAGCCTCAGTGACACTGACTCCTTCCCCCAGGAAAGGGAGTGGATAACTCCAGCACTGTGCACAAAGCATGGACTGCATGTTGGCACAGGCTGTGCTTCCGCAGCTAAGGACCATCTCCTGGATTTGGGCTTCACTCCCAGGTGTGGGGACCTCAATATTTCTCCAGTCCAGCCAGGGTGGACACAGTTTGAGATGCTCCCTTCCTGCTTGCAGTACTGGAAATATTCCTGTTTTTTCTGAGACTCTGCTGCCTCTGGTGCAACCATTTCCAGCTTGTGGAGGAAACTGCAGCTGTGGGGAAGTGTAACAAAAAACAAGCAGAGCAAACAAGCTCTTAACCTTATTTCTCGGAAAAAAAGATATTAATTTCAAATGTTTCTTGCACCTGTGAAACGCACTAGCAGTGCTGTTGTATCCTGAAGGAGCAGTCCTGATGAAAGAAAAATAGCTTCTTTGTTGGGACCTGGTGTGCTTGTGACAGCTATTCAGGAGATGATTTACAGCTCTGTGCTGGAAGCTGGACAGCCACACTCAGTGCTCACATGGTTGCTCTCCATCGTTTCCAAACTTCCTTGAAAGAGCTAAGCACTTTGCCATCTATTTTCTCTTTCAAAAAAACCTCAGAATGAGGTTTTGCACGTGTTGGCTATGCCAAGGAAAATAAGTCCTTTTTGGGAACTGGAGGCAGAGGGCCATTGGCCCTGGAGGTTATTACAGGGTGTCCAGTTCCAGGAGCTGAGAGCACTTCAGGAAATCTCAGACGTTTCTTGCTGCCATGCTGTGGATTAACACATCAGCATAATGTCAGGAGGAAAAACACAGAAAATATGAGCCACATGCTATTAAAACAGACTGAGCAAAGAGCTTGGTTGGCATCAGGCTGCTCCAGTGGGCTGGTGCTGGAGGAACCACCCATGCTTTCCACCTCGGGCCACCAGCTGCCCCTGCTCTGCCCATGTGGCCTCAGCCATGCTTTTCCCCTCCTCTGCACAGGAGGTGGCCAGGGTCATGCCTAACAGGATGCAGCCCAGAACCCAGTACCACAGTGCTGCTCAGCCCTGGCCTGTGGCAAACAAGAAGCCATTTTTTCAAATAGGTTTTCACTCAAAAAGCGTGGTGAGGCAGGGGGCTGACTGCTTCTGACACAGTATATCAGAGGAAACACTTGTGGCCTCCAGCACTCACAGGCACAGCACAGGGCTCCCTGGAAACAAGGTGAAAATGAACTCTGGGAACATGAACTACTTTGCCATGGCTTTCTGTGGTGCCTACTTAAAGTGGCAGTGGGAGCACGTCATTTTGTCAAAATACATGTGCCATTTTTGTGGGCTACTTGTTTTGGTGATAAAAGAGGAAAGATGACAAGGATGGCAAGTTTTTACTGGTTATCCTGAGCAGGGGAAAGGGCACATTTTCACCTGCTTCTCTGTCAGTGGTCAGCGTGGTGCCTTCCAGCCCATCCCACTCCTCCCTGCCCCGTGTCAGCCTCAGGTATAGATAGCTACAGGGAACAGTATGGGGAAGCAAGAGCCTGAAGTGATTTGGCTTCATGACAACCTTCCTTGTCCCCTGAACAGGTGATAGATCAGGCAGCTGATGTTGGAGGGCTACCAGAAGAAAAGCACCTCTCAGAAAGAATGCAAAGTACTGTGACTTCAGGGATCCCCTGGGATGATGGTTGCCCAAGATGAAGTAAGCCTTCCAACTGCTTATTTCTCTTCAGGTAATCAGAGCTTTGTTTATTTTCTTCTCTGAGAAAAGCATAAAACTACTGACAGCTTTAACTTCTCTGAGTCATTCTAACTGAAGGGAGCACTCAAGAGCAGCCCAGTCACTCAGGCACAATGTACAAACATGCTTCACACATGCTGCCCCTTGGCTTGTTTGCCAGTGTCCAGATGGGCTTATCTGGGCTAGAGGAAAAGCTGTGCCACAGAGGATGTGTAAAACAGCAGGATCCCCTTGGCTGGAGGCAGGGAGGTCTCTCCACAGGCAGGAGATGGCCCCTGGAGTCCAGAGTCATTTACAAAAGAAGGAGAAAGGGGGGGCTCTTCAGGTTTTCAGCTTCTCCTGGCAGCATGAACTGTTGCTTTTTAGAAATGGTGATATTGATTGAAAACATATGGACTTCAGCATGTCCATACAAAGAGAAAAGCATTTTTACATAGCACTAAATAGGAGCCTCCACACTGGGGGCATATTTCAGGGAAAAGAAAGGTATGATTTCACTCAAGTCTATGATAAAGGCCTTGACAGAGAGCAGAAGAATGTCAAATGACAGACTGTCTTCACTACTGGAATTGAAAGATGTGATTACAAATCCCAGTACTGCGGAGAAGAGCAGTAATACAAAGCCACAAAGTCAAGGTAACAGAAATAGGATGCAGATGTGGCATAGTGAATTCAGAGCAGACTAAACATCCTATCTGCAACATCCAGATCCCACTGAAATCCTGCTGAAGTCTGCTTGGACTTGCAGTAAGAGATAATGAGGACAGAAATCAAGGGAATTTGTCTCAGACAGAGACCTCTGAGTACTCAGATGGAAAAATCAGATCAGATACCCCAGGACTGAGGGCTGTTCTAGCTCCTGTCCTCAGATCAAAGATTCCTGCCATCACATAAGTAATATGTTAGGATTTCCCAACCTGAGCCCACAGCTGGTGAGAGAAAGTAATGCTGATCCTGATGACCAGATATGACCCTGCCTTCCTGTAGGGAGGGACGTCATCCATGGTGCTTGGGCAGGGATGGGACTTTGCCTGTAATAAAATCTGATGCAGATAAGGCTTTGCTTGAGAAGTTGCAGCTTGTTGATGGAGAAACACCCAAAGCTGGGAAACAGATATCATGAGAATATTTCTTTACCCAGAGCAGCAGTTGGGTTGTAAAACAGCTTTCTCTTCTCCTGGGAGCAAACTCCCCAGGGGTGACTCCGCACTCAGCAAGATGAGAACCAGACACTCCTAGTTTCTGAACAATGGGCAAAATTGAGACTTTAATTTGTGTCCTCCGGGTGAGGATTTCAACCTCCAGCATAGCCTTACTAATGAATAAGATACAGCAACGAAAGCTTTCCTATTTTTGATGTCATCAGTCCTGGCTGTAAGATACAGCCAGGACTGATGAGATCAAAAATAGGAAAGCCAAGATGGACAATTTGCAGGGACACACCAAAAAAGTGAAGGCAGCTGTAGGCAGCAAACTCTCTCAGCACAGGGCATGCTTGCTGCAGGCAGCCTGTCAGAGACCAGCCTTTGGCACCTCATTATAAATATTCTCAGGTTAGCTTAAATAACTACTGTCAGAATAAAGGCCTGTTTCTTTGTTAGATCATAAGGCAATTCCAACTCCCTCAGTTCTTAAGCACTAATGTCAAAAGTTAAAGCTGAACTCCCTGTAACCTCTGGGCTATAAAGGATGCCAAATGCCAAATATTTTTTGAGTTTTAAAATTACATTTTATGCTAGACCTGGATAGTTTACTTTGTAGGTATACTAAGTTCAAGCCAATGTTTTAAGTCTCTTTGTGCTCCATGTAGAAATCTAGCAGAAAGATCAAACATAGAAATTTTTTTTGTTCTTGGAAAGTGGGCACTGGAATTTTTTGCCAGATATTTTAACCTCTCAAATTACCCCTCATTTAATGGGAAAATCTGAAACCCAAATACTTTTCTGAATAGGTCTACATTTGACTATCACTGGATGGCTGTAAGATTGTGCAAGATTGTTGGATTTAATCTCATACTTTCATCTTTTAAGGCTGATGCTCGAGCAAGAGCATAAACTGGCAGGAACTGCTGTGCAAGGCACTGGTGGACGTGCAGAATATCCTGTTGTTTTCTTGGAGGAGCCACTGGCACATGAATAGGTGTGTTGAGTTCAAGTGCTGAGGAACATGTTAGTGTCTCTGCACAGCAGGATTAGTGACACCTACTTTATTTGGCTGATTATAGTTTTGTATTTTTACACTAAATAAATGAAATAATCTTGATCAACCTGCTCAGCTTGCCAAGTTTTCATTCCCACTCACACTATTACATATTGACACCAGTCTCTAGAACAGCAGTAACCTTCACCACAGTCCCCCCCTGTATGAGAAATGACCACACAGCACAGATGAAGTTGAGCATACAGTATCCAGGTGTTTAGGAGTGACTATCTGGTTTTGCTGTCTAGCAAAATTAACTTCTCTGATTTCAACAGAGAAATGCATTGCACAAGATTTCCTCAATGAGATAAAACCTCCTGTTTTTATCTCCTATTACAGAACACCAATGTTCAGACAAGCACAGTCTTGGGCTAATTAAGCAGTAATGTTGCAGAGATGTGAGTTAGAAATATTGGGGAAATAGTGGAGATGGGTTGATATCCAAGCGAAACTCAAGTTCTTTGGAAGGGTTGAAGACTAGTTTCAGTTCAAGAAAATGAGTCCCCTTGAGCTGGACAGTCCTGTGCTCAGGCTGCCATATCATGGGCTGAGGGAGGAGGTGGTTTTGTGTCACATGCAGCCATCTGCTGGTGCAGGCTTCCCAGGGATTTTTGACCTGGGCTCCTACATATCTTTCAGTGACAGAGGTTCCCTGTGTAGTGAGTTTATTTCTGTTTATTTCTCTTAATTGCCTTCACAACCACTAGGTAGTAATTCATAACCCTCCGTGGCTCTGCAGGGTTCAGGTCAAAACTGTTATTCCAGCCCACACCAGCTGTATGAAACATGCTTTTCCTTAGGGACCTCTTCTGGGAGCTCCTTTGAAGTGATATTTGCATCCTCTCCTTCCCACCTCAGGTGTGCAGAAGTGCAGCCTCTCCTGCTGGGCAGCACCTATCTGATATAGGGGCTGGCATCAGGCAGCACTGCCTGGGTTCAGTCCTGTTGGAGACACATCCCCCCTGCTGCTGGCCCCAGAGCCCTTTTCTTCTCTTCTTGGCTATGAATGTGCACTGCAGCAGTTCAGATATCTGTGCAAAGTGGGCAAGAATGAGCTGCAATTAGTGCCCAAGAGAAACCATTAAGAGAAGGTGCTCTTGGAGCTCTGGGTAGTGATCATATAGCACTGGGTTAAGAGAGGTGCTAAGCAAAACACTTGAAAGGTTCTCCTAGGAATTAAATACTCCTGCTCACCCTCTGTAAGAACACAAAGCTCTAGGATGGCTGGAGTGTGTGCTGATTGTGTTTACCAGCCCTGGGTGCCCTTTTTTCCTGTGAATCTGTCCCACCTAAGGTTTTAGCAGTCAGGGTTTCCAGGCAAAAGGCCTTGCACACCCGAGCAGGCTATGGTGCCAAGAGCCAACCTCTTTGTTCATTCTAGTTACACTTAATGAAAGCACAGCCTGTTCCCCAAGGACACCATTGTCAGGGAGCATTCACAGAGCAGTGCTGACAATGATGTACCAAGCCCATGCAGCTCCTTGCAAGGAAACTGGGAGCCATTGAGGGTCTCCACTAATTCATTAAATTTCTTCATGTCCAAGAGATATTCTTCAACTAGGAAAGATATTGATGTGACTGTTGTAGTGAAGGACAGAGTAAGAGATTTGGAGAGGTGCTCTCTAAATGTCACAATTGCCTGAATTGAGGAACTTCAAAGAACATTAAACAGCCCCTAGCTGTCAGTCAGGGTGGTCACTCTCCTACTTTGATGTACTCCTTATTTGGCATGTGAGTGTTTTCAGCCAGGCAAGTCTCATACCAGATAGTTAGGTCAGAGGAAAAACTTTGCCTCAAGAAATAGGGAAAGATCCCTGCTTTTCTCCAGGAAAGCTGGAGTTTCTGGCTTTGAAATGCTCTGTAGCTAACAAGTGTGTGACTTTATCATATATACCTACATGACTGACAGCAAGAGCAAACCGCTTCTTATGTCTTGAATTCCTCATGGATGAATTACTGCATACCACAAGATCACAGAAATAACTGACTTGACATAAAGTATCATCCAGGAAGAGCTGAAGGGACAGCAGATGCCTTGCCTAATGCACACCTCCATGCAGAAGCATTTGGGAGAATGCACATGGCAGGAGAGCAAAAAAAGTGAGCTAAACTCCTGCAGCCCAAGACTTCTACCAAGCTAAGACCTTCTGTCAGCTCAGAAGCTGATACAGGTATTGCCAGAGGTTTTCTGTGGAAGTCAGCAGTGGGCCTAGAACCACCTGTGACTTTTTTATCTTGGGCTTGGTGGGGAGAAGAGGAAGAAGAACCTTAGACCAGCAGAATTAAAACTTCAGACTGGCACAAACCCTCTTCTTCAAAGAAATGCAAGCAGCTCAAGGCTCATATGTCTGGATATGGCCTGCATTCTTCTCTAATGACAGAAAAGAAACAACCAAACTAGTCAGGCTGTATTGACCAAAGTATTCAACTACTACTGTGTGTGAAGGAGAACAGGAACTGAAAAGGAGCTACAAGCTGTCAATGAGTCATGTTATGATTTCTCTTCTTTCTTTCAGAAGAGAAAGAAGTACAAGTTTTTAGATTTTCTAGTTCATTGGGAAAAAGGGAAATTTTGTTTTATTTTAGCAGTTGTTGTTCTTGCATGAGCTCCTGGACCTAAGAGCACAGATAGAGTTGCACTGCCAGGAAGGCTGGTGTATCTGACAAGGCAGATTGAGCTGCTGGTGTGAGAATTTTCTTTCATTTCTATTGTAATGTTTGTGATTTCTGTAGGACTGGGGGAAAAAAAGGATAGATTCAAGGACACTGGAGGCAGTTTCTGCCAAGAGGATTTTTTGAACAATCTAAGTGGCTGAGAATCTCTTCTCAAATAATTTTGGATCAATGGGGTATCTCCTCATGTTCAATTTGGGTTGAGGGATTTTCTTTCCTTTATGCATGCTTCTTCCTAAACCCTGTCTAACAGCTAACTAGTGAGGACTGTTGTCCCTAGACACCAGCTCAGGCTCTGTTAGCTTTTGTAAGAGCATTTGTATCAAAATATTGTTGTGCTGGAGTCTCCACGGCCATCTGGGGCTTTGTGCAGACAGGGTGCTTACAAATGAATGTGAACCAAAGCAAATCAACATTGCTTGGCATGAATGAAATGTATTGCTAGGATCTGTCTCTGCCAAGCTAGAGACTGTTTGGCTCCAGTCCCACTCTTCAGGGGGATTGTCTGTCAAAACACAAGTTGGTATTATACAGCATCATGGTTACATGGCTCACTAGTCCTTTAACCCCTCCCAAGCCTTACTCTTATTTGTTGAATGGAAACCTGTAAATTCCAATTCTTAAGGCAGACTTTGAGCTCTGATACCTTGCTCCAATTGTTGCTCATGCCACTGTCAGCTCAGATAGAGCTTTCTCTTAAGGGGCTGTTAAATAAAAGATTGCAATCCTTTTGAAAGGAAGGCATTATTTCATAATGCCTTACAATGTTAAGAAGACATATACTTTGTACCATCTCATGATAGAAGCCTGTCTTCTTGGTCTAACCACCTCAAAAACCTTGTCATCCTTTCAAGGTGAGAGAATATCTCAGACACTTTACTGTCTCTCCTTTATTATCCCATTCCTTCATGGGCAGCAGCTGCTGCTGCTGCTGAGCCCTGCTGCTAAGCCCAGAGGCCAAACATTAGAGGCCAAGCCAAGCCATCAGTGTGAATGACCTCGTGGGTCTGCCAAGAGCTGCATAATAATATTTCCCTCCCCATTTCTGGACGTGTTTCTGAGTTCATTCAACATAAGTATGGACATAATAAATTACCACAGTGGCTTGGCCAAGACATGACACTACAGGTGGCTCCAAGCCCGTAACATCCAGTTTTTGCTATAGTGAAAATCCACAATGAGCACTAGTGGATTTTCACTATAGCAAAAAGTGCTATAGTGAAGTGCTGTATCTGCACACAAGTTCTGCAGGGCTACCTCCCATCCTGGAAGCCCAGCCAGGGGCAGCAGAAGAAGGATGTGCACATTCCCCTCAGGAGGTGGATGAAGTGGCAGATCCTTGGCTGAGACCCCTCCAGTGGAGTCTGGAGCTGGCTGAGAAGAGCAGTGTCTCTCCATAGGTGTGCCAGGCAGCACGTGCCATCCCTCAGGCCAGCAGCTGCCCAGAGCAGTGCCCAGGCTGTCACGTCTCCCAGCAGCCTGGTGCAGCTGCAGCTCATCCCTGGGGGCAGGGCAGGGGCAGCCTTGCACAGCCTGGGACGCTGGCAGAGCACGGACCAACCGCCCGGTCACACAGCCTCATGGCTTTCCCTTGCACGGCAGGATTGGTGTCTTCTCCTTCCACATCCAGGCTAGAGCATGCCCATGTCTGCTCAGGGGACCAGGACTTTTATCATCCAGGGGACCACAGTCCAGATTGCCCTCTCATGGATAGGAAGCTTTATGGATGGCCCCAGAGCTCAGCTGTCTCTGACACAAGGTGTGGCACAGTTGTGTGACCCCAGGTTGGTTTTTGCTGAGGAAACTGCTGCTGCACTATGAGAAAACAAATTAGCTACAGCCAAGCAAGATAAAAAAAGTCAAAACATAGAATTAAAGTTGTCAAGATGATGATAGCTAGCAATGCAAGGCTTCCAAAGTAAATGTTATGTGAAGAGGTTTAAAGCCCCAAATGGCTAGGTCCCTATGTTGCTTTAAAGATCCCTGAGCTGGAGCTTAGAAATGCTCTAAGTTCTTGCCTCAGGTTTAACTGATGTGAGGGTATCTTCCAAGTGCTGGAGTCCAAGATGGGAATGGAAAAAGGGGCACATGAAAAAAAAGGGGGGAAAAAAAAGGGGGAAAAAAGTGGCTGGGCACATGACACAGAGGGAAATGTCGACAAAGAGTGCATTTAGTCTGCTGATGGGGAGGAAGCGTGAGGAATTTTACTGAAAAGGTGAACAACAGCACCAGTAGCTGAAGGGCCTGTGCAGTTCTGCTGGGCTGCACTCATACTCCATCCTCTTCCACCTTCCTGGAATGACAACCTCGTACAGAAAGTCCCAGCACCCTTTCCCTGACAGGGCATCTTTTTTCTGGAGCTGGAAGCCCTGTGGGAGGAAGGCATGAACAGAACATCCCCAGCCATGTCCTGGGAGCAGTGACCTGCAGGCAGCAGCTTTGGCTCATGGGCACCAGCACCCCGTACAACATTGTGCAAAAGGCAGGCCAGGACATGAGGAAGGTTTGCAAGGGCTAAATAAGAGTTTGGGGCAAACAGGGCTGAAAGCTGTCTTGCTGAGCTTGCACCAGCCCAGTATTTGGTAAGAGGTAACTGGATGTGCTGGATGTGCAATGGGGAGATTTGTAAGGAGCAAGGAGAAGTTCAGATGCCCACATTGGAGTGGTGGCCAGCTATTGCAACCTTCCCCCAGTGGAAACATCTGCAAAAGGCATTTCCCACAGTTAGATGTTATGTTATCAATGTTATGAAATTCTTTTATTTGGCAAAAAGAAATAAAGTAAAGAAAGTAAAGTGTAGTTATGGTGTACAACAGGTGCTGGCATTGCATTAGAAGTATAGTTAGGTTTTTGTGAAGGAGAGGCACCTGGTGGTGACTCGTGACTAAAATGTGAGCACTTTTTCATTTTTAATATGAAATTAGGCACCATCCAGCACTGAATATCTAAATAATATCAACAGCCAGAAAATACATGTATCAATTATTATCTAGCTGAAGCTAGATTTTTCTGCTGGTACATCAGGAGCAGGGCAGCACAGACGAAACCGAGAGGACAGGAACCTATGCAGGGAGTTGCATCCAGGTAGAGGAGAGCCTGCTCAGCTGGAGCTCTGCGGTACCGCCATGCCATCGAAATGCTGGACCTCAACTCACACATACTGCACTTCCCAGCTGGGGAGATGCTTTGTCTTAACCTCGCTCTGAGTTCTATCAGAAGCCACAGCCGGAGAGATGCGAAGAAAGCCGGCGTTCGCGCTGCTGGGGATGTGAGGCTGTGTTTCAAAGGCTGCAGCCCCTCTCTGCGAGCCCCCGGCTCGGAGCGGGTCTGTGCTGGGCGGTGAGCGGGCTGCGCTCCATTCCGTGCCGTGCCGTTCCGGCGGTGGGAGCGCGCCGGGCTCCCGGTCCCTCCTGGCCGGGGCCGGCGGGCAGCGTGCCCGCGCTGCCTCGGGAGCGCCTGCGGAGCGTCCTGAAAGGCTCCGGTTACTTCTATGCTGGGTGTTCCCCATCGGTGCGAAGCATTTTTTCCTGCAGCTGGGCAGGACCAAGCTCTTTCCTCAGCTCGAGGTTAATCATCTGCCTGCAATTAACCGGTGACCTCCCACGCCTGGCGTGCAGCGCTGTAGCTTTAACGCGGGCGCTGCGAGCGGAGGGGACAGCAGCGCCAGGGCCGGCCCGGAGCCGCTCAGATCCCTCAGATCCGTCTGCCATGGGGAGCCGCAGCCTCCTCGCCGCCCTCCTGGCCGCTGCCCTCGCCGCCCTCCTGCCGCTGCCCGCCGCCTCCTCGGGCCACCGCAAGCTCCTGGTGTTCCTGCTCGACGGCTTTCGCTTCGACTACATTGATGACAGCGAGCTGGAGGATCTGCCGGGCTTTCGGGACATTGTGAACATGGGGGTGAAGGTGGATTACATGACCCCGGACTTCCCCAGCCTCTCTTACCCAAATTACTACACGCTGATGACGGGTGAGTACCTGTATTTCTGTGCTAGGATGCTCCTCAGAGCTGCCAGCTCCCTGTGCCAACGTGGAAGGCAGCTCCCTGTGACTTTTTCTTCCAAAGAAGATATAAAAATAACTCAAGTCGTGCTTTTAGCTGGGAGTTTAAAAGCACTGTGGCATTACAGCTCAGAATTGTTTCTCTGAAATGTGTTCCAAATTTGGAAATGCCACCTGGAATTAATTTTCTAAGTTCCCTTTTGCTCATGCAAGGTGTAGCTGGGTCCCAACCTGCTGCCAGCTCAGCATCATGGCCAGCCCACCTGGTGCAAGCACCAAGGGGGCTACTGCATATATATAGAACATAGAAACAACTGGGACTACGAGGGAAATGAATACAGAGACTGCTCAGGGGCTTTAATAAAAATGCATGTGAACCAAGTGTGGCTACACTAAGAAGTTATTTTCAGTCAGCAGGTCTGACTGAAAATTTCAGTCAGCAGTTTTGGCAAGTTCAGCATTAAATTTCTTTTTAAATTTAGTAGATTTTCTGTTTTCTTAAGTTTGCTACAAGTCCTCATATCTGTAATAACTCAAAATAGCCAAATGGAAACAGTCAGGATATTTGCTTTTCCTCCCCTGTAGTTTTTCAGAATGTCCACAGGAGGCTTTTAGAAAATTGAGAGGACAGTCATAATTTTCATGATGCTGATTTGCTTTTAATCTTATGTGGAGGACACATGATTACAATGACACTAGGAAGGTGCAGAGAGCAGAGCTGGGCCAATTCCTTCAGAGGCAGACACCAAGGAAGCAAAAATTAAATAAAAAACCCCACAAAACAGGTTGGTTTGTTTTTTTTCTTCTGGAGTTTCTACTTGGATTTTTCTCTGGGATTATTGAATAAACAGGAGTTTCCCACCAATGAGGAGGTGTAAGAAAATCTATCCTCTCCTAAGATATGTGGCATCTTCTGCTATTCTTGGAACAATGCAGTGCCCAGTGATTCATATACTGCTTGCTGGGAAAGCAAATAGATGCCATTGTAAGACAAAAATCTGACATCAGCTGTGACCAGCTTGTTTTGAAACTGCTTAACCCCTTCTTCCCTCTCTCTCAAGAGAAATACTTTTCTTTTGCTCATCTCTGATCAGAGAAGAGTATAAAACCATCACAGGGCTGGTTTAGATTATTTTTCATTATTTGGTGCAAATATATGAATGCAGAATAAATGTTGTGACAGAAAACAGAGGTGTTCCACTCCAGGCCATGTTCTTTAGGTGTACATAAACAAACCGACCTAACGCTTCATAGGTGCAAAACAACTTGGATGGAGCTGTTAAAGAGAAGAAGAAAAGTGAGTGACATTTCACTCCTAACCACATTTAGTCATCATTCCTATTAAATATATATATATAAAGTGAAGTCTATTATCAGCTTTTTGAAGAGTTTTGAAAACCTCCTACTTTGCACTCTGAAAGAAGTTTTGTTGTAAGAGATGAAACACCACTACTGGACTTTTCATATTTTTAGTAGAGTCTTGCACCTCAGTCTGAAGCAATAAGATAGTCTGTGAGACAAAACTCAGTCTTATTGCAAGCCTCCCTGACTTTATGATAGGGATATCAATGCAAATACAATTTAATTGCAAATAGCAATTCACCTCCCTAACACATGAGTCACAGTAGTATTAAGTAGGTCAGGAACCAATTGAGGACTAAGTTTAGGTGAGGAACATCACCCAGAGGAAGATCCAAGTCTGCCCTTTGGCCCTTGGGGTGTTAGTTAACCCCATGACTGTGTCTTGGCATGACAGCAGGGTAACTGCCATAGCTGCACTGTTCTTACCCTTTGGGGCCATGGTGCCATTTCCACTGAGATTTTATGGGATGGTGGGGTTAGGAGTGCAGAGCCTGTGGCAGATGTAGTGTTAAGCTGTGTTTAGGCTGCATCCATTAAATTTGCAAAGCTGGGACAGGTTTTGGAGAAAATTCAGCATGGCAGGGGGACACAAGCACCATGCCATAGTGACCTGCTTTGGGAATGGCAAGCTACTGTTTCCCTGGTGCTGCTGTATGGGCATGGGAAGCTTTCATCACATCTCACCAGCCATGCAGCCCCTCTGCTGCAGGCAGACACAACTGTAACTGCTTTTGTTTCTGTTTGTGACTAGGATGTCTGGGAGTTAAATGCTGCCATAATTTCTTCTGAGAAATCAGGAACAAATTATTTTTCATGTCTTGTCCTACACTGCTGTTTCAGGAGCTACTAAGAAAGTCTCATTTTAACTTCCAAAACATTGCATTTGTCTTCATTGTAGTATATTGGAGTCTTTCAAATCAGTTTAAGAAATTGCACATTGACTGGCTTGTTCATGATTTCCTACTTTGGGGTTTTTGTGTTTGTTTTTTGTTTTGATAAATACTCCTGTCCCTTCTTTCTCTGCTCATTCACAAGGCCTTATGGCTCCACAGGAGCACTCATGGCTGCCAGGTCTTGGACAACATGTGCATAGAAGAGTTGTAGTTTGTGTGTATCTGACTTGCCTCTGCTCATTCTTGTGAGCAAGGCCTTTCCTTTCTGTCTACTGCCTTTCACCCCACATCCATGCAACCTTCAGGACTCCAGAGCAGTTGAGTTGTTACCAAATATGAGAAGTTCTGACTTGTTTCTGTGGCTTTGGAGGAGGACAGTGGACTCTGCCCCTCAAATACCATCACTGTTGGGACTGGTCAGTCTCCTCAGACATGAACTCAGCTCCTCCTCCTGCCCAGACCTGCAGGCAGAGGTTGTGGAGATCAGCAGCATCAGCCCCAGGGCTTCTCAGCGCAGATGCCAAGCAGGTGAAACCATAACTGTTGACCAGAAGCCACATATCTAAAAGCAACTAATGAGAACCACACCCCTTTCTGCTGAGGTGAGTTGTTGGGTGAAGCACTGACACAGCAGGACAAACAGGGTCCAGCCTCGTGAAATTTTGGAAGGAAAACATGGGAGGGACATGGCTTGCTTGTGGTCATGCAGTGCTGCAGGGCTATGGCAGAGCACTTCATGGGTCCTCCTCCTGCTGCTATTAACCTGTGAGAAGATACTTGCTGGAGCTTCCCCAAGACACACAGAAGGCCCCAGCCCAGAGGTCTTTTCCTTTCCTACCCCAACTATGAGAAAGAAAACCAGACCATAGAAAAATGTAAAATCACTAAGTAACTCAGAGTTTGGGATGAAGCTCCAGTTTTCCTGCAAGCCAGGGCATGGCATCAGGACCTGCTATTTGCTTGAAGAAGCATCAAACAAAATCCAGATCAGGGCTGGTGCAAAGGGATCTCACTGACAAGCAACCAGAGAAGCTGTTTTGTTGCAAAAACCTGGTGCTGTGCAAGGTAGCTCATGGATGTGCTAGCTTAAAATCCAACTCTTTGAAAAGCAGTCTTCTCTGGCAACTTCCAGCATGCTGTGTTTCTTAGTATTGGCTTCTACTGAGGCAGAAAGACTTGTTTTTAGGTGGTTGGGCTGCTTTCTGAGCTGCTGGACTGAATCCTGCCTGGTGTGCTGGCTCTCCATGGTGCAGTTACAATATTGCAATTGTTGACCTGAAAAACATGAAATGGAGAATTAGGTAGAAGGAGATGTTACAGCTGTGACAGAGCTTTTGCAGGACTCTGTGGGCTTGGCAAGGGAGGTAAGAAGTCCAAATATGTCTATTTGAAAAGGCTCCCTTAATCATACCATGTACTGTTTGTTTTGGAAAGGGAGGAATTAAGACCACAAGCCATCTTGGGTTGTTATCCTGTGGGGAGTTTTTAATTTTTCCCTTTCCCTGCTGCGGCCTGGCTCTGCAAGGAGCTCTCATGCCAAGTTCAGTGGAAAATCTGAGATCTCCCCTGTATGCACTGCAAGGCAGGAGTTACTGCTTCAGAGCACTTCAGCCACATCTGTCAAGAAAAGCTGTTCATGCTCTGGTTGGGTCTCCCTTACCTGACAACCTGCAGGTGTTGGAGGGGTGATGAAGGACTCCCTGCAGCCCAGCTCTCCTGAAGTCTCCCCCAGCTGAGAGCACTCTGGGGCGCCTCACATTTCCAGCCAGCTTAAACATGAACAGAGAGTATCACATCTGAGATAGAAATCCAGAAAGGATTTCTTTTCCAAGATCATAGCTAGAAATGAAGTCTTTCTGACAGGTCTTCCATGTGGGTGTGCCAGCTGCCTGGTCAGCTGTGCAGCCCCACATCCAAGAGTCACTTGGCCTCCATGGGAAGCAAAGGGAGCCTCTCATTGCAGAGATGGGTGGGGAATTGCTTGGAGAGGAGCCAGCAAGGCGCCTCCATGTGCCTCTTTGGACAGGACCTGATCTTAAATAAGCGGCAGAGGGGCTGTGAGGTCCCCTGAAGCTTGAGGGGTGGAGGAAAAGGTAGACCAGAGGACATTTTAGTCTCCTGCAGCCCGAGTGAGGGCTGTGGCCCTTTGCAGGGGTGCCCAGACTCGCTGCCACACAGTGATGACACATTTGGGTGTTGTCTAAAATACAGGGGTGGTTTGTGGTGTTTCCTCAGCCACTGCAGCTCATCCCTACATATGCCATGACCTCTTCCTCTGCATACCAGTAGGGAATGGGGTGACATGGCAGAGCTCCCATGGATAGGTGACATCAAGGTCCACTCTGCCAGACTGAAGATTTCACCCATCTTCCATGTTTCAACAATCTTCCCTTCGCTCCTCACTCTTGATGTTGGCATACTTAACTGCTGAGGGGCTTTGGTGGATGATGCCAAACTCTAACAAACAGTCTACATCTGTTCTCCCCTGAGCACAGCAACTCAACATACACTGCACCCCATTTATTCCATGTTTTCTGGGAGAAAATACCCTGTGGGCTCCCAACCCTGGAATCCCTGCAGTCTGGCTGATGTGCACACATACTCATACTGTTTACTGTGAGAAGTTTCCTGATTAAAAATACAGCAGCTCCAGGCTCCTTCCACCCAGTACCTGAAGGAAGCCCAGCCTGGTGATGGTTCTAGTGGATGCCTCTTTTCTGCTGCACAGGTATGGCATCCTGACTCCAGCCTGGTCCAGAAAAGGATGCTGACAATTTCTGTTCAGCAGTTAAGCAAATTCTGTGTAAGTGATACCTGCATGTTTTCTGAGGAGTAAAAAAAATGGAAGGATAGGAGTACAACAGGGAAGTTTATTACGTACACATGAACTAAAACTATCTCTACTTTATGAGCTAGAAGCTTAGAAAAAATCCAGAAAGACACAAAGTGCACGATGAGTGAAAAGGGAAAATTACTTTTTCTCAAAGATGTTTCTCAAACATCTACAGATGCCAGCAGCAGCAGAGATTTAAAAGATTCTGTTTGTGACATAAAGCTCTGAAATCAAGTCTCTTCTTGGATTCATTAGCTTTCCATTTCTAAAATTCTGTGTTGGGAAGCAAAAGAGCATGAGCTGTGGTAATACTGTTAACTGGCAGAGAAAGGGTACTGTCACAGCAAGAACAGGCTGGAAAAGTTAGTGGGAACCAGGAGGATTTTTTTTTTCCACATTTTTCCTCTCACGTTGTTTACTCACCACCTGCAGAAAAGCTGCAATGCCAAGCGTCAAGATTTTTCTCTTTCTCAGACAAAATATTGCAAAAATCTGTGTTTGCTTCTACCAGTTAAAAAATTGGAAACACTCCTAAAATGTAGAACAGAAACTTTTTTCTAACCCAAGTTCAAGTAACAACAATGCTACAAATTAAAATACAGAGCTTTTTTTCTCCTCATTAGCTACAATCTCACAGCTCACAACCAGTGTACCTACTGCCAGCTGTTAGCTAAGTAGACATTCACATATCAAGGTATTTCTTAGCCCAGAGCTGAAGTCCCTACCAGAGGCTCATACTCTGCCCAATAATGCAGGCAGCAGCTTTGCCCATTGTTCTGCCCCGTGCTTGGAACTTCAGTGCCCTCAAGTCACACCCAGCTCTGGGGGTTCAGGGGTCCCAGAGTGGTCCCTGAGCCCACCACAATTCAGTAGAACAATCAACAGCTCAGAGAACTGGCTCTCTAGGGACACAAGACCTGACTTCCCACACAAGAAAGCATCTGCAAAGCCTCAGCTGGATGATTTATTAGCAATTTTTGTGCACCCCAGCCCTGGCCCCATTATGAAAGCATTAAATTAAAGAGTTTCAAGGTCTTACTAAATGAATTCCCTTTAAGGAAAAAAATAATGCTGTGTATAGCTGAGATTTTTTCTGTGCTTTTTCATGTGATCCTACTTGAATTGCAAAGTCTTGCCTGACACAGGCTAAGGTGCTCATGCTTTGGCTTTGTCTGATATTAGAGGTCATAAAAATTTGGAAAGATTTTGCCAGCAAACTCCTTTGGAACATGAATTGCCCATGCACATCATGCAAGTACTGTTTTTACTTAGGGGTCTGCAGATGGCAGGGCCACTTTGCCCAGGCCAGCATTCCCCCGAGACTTCTCATGAGCTCTGGCCTTCTCCAGGCTCCTTAGGGTTTAGCACAAGGGTTTTGTTTTTACCCTGTGGTCTTTCTTGTCAAAGTAGAGGAGGTGACACCCATCAGGGGAACAGCAGAGCAGTGCATATATCAAAGCTTAGTTCCTGGGGACAGCAACTGCTATATCTGCTCTGGAACAGGAGTATGGTGCTGGTGACTTTTAAGTCCTGCTTTCTTCATCCTTATAGGAGGCAGCATGAGCAGAGCAGAGCATTTCCCAAGGCAAGTCATCCAGCTGTTTGCATGGAGGAATTTAACTCTTCCCCAGACTGCATAGCCCTGTGGCAGCCTTGCAGTGCTTGCAGCTGCCCCCCTGACTCTTGCCACTTTCCAGAGAGTGGGGACATCGCAGTGGAAGATGAGAGGAAGGGTTCCACCATAGCAGCAAGGCATATATATAATATTGCATAGTACATTTAGCTAAATGCAGGTACTGGTCTTCACCATCAGATTGTGGCACCTTTGCTGCATTGGCTAAGAGACACACTGTGGGTTCTCTGATAAATCTGCATTGCTCAGTGCAGAGATGGCAGATGCCCCAGGAGGGCACACGCTGGTTTCTGGATCTCACACACAGCCAGGGCAGGGTGCACAGCACTCAGTATTACTGTGCTGCTGCTGTGGGTGGCCCAGTGGCTGTGTGTTCTGCTGGCTTTTTAAATTTCGTCTTTGTTTTGCAGAGATTCATTTGAATGCTGACAAAAGTGCCTGGAGACACGGGAATGTGCTTTAGACAAATGCTGTATGAAGTGTAGTGTCCAAGTAAGCTGGAGCATGCAGACTTGCAAATGCTTTTGCTGGCTCTCCTCCAGAAGGATACAGCAGTTATCATATTCTTGGGAACTATACCCTCTTTGTTTTCATCTGTTGCTTGAGGAAGGAGTAATTTTTACTACAATTACAGTGAGTTTAAATAGTGACATCTGTATGCTGAAATTGCTTTCTGCCCTGTTTCTATCTTTGAAACTCTTAAGATAATGTTTGATTACTGAGGAAAGCTACAGTAACGGAAGAATTAATAAATTCTGAATGTTATGGTGACTCTCTAACAACATGTTGCTATTTTGATAATGATTAAGGAAGTACAGCAAAGGCAGTTTTCTTAGGCTGGAGAAAACAAGTAAAAACGGGATATAAAGAAAAAGAGTTGGACGGGTGACCCAAAAGAACTTGAGAAATGGCCTAAATTCTGTGTACAAGTATCCTGGGGGGAGGGGGCAGGGGCAGAAATTCCAGTTATTCCAGGGCTTTTCAATCTAGTGAGCAAGGCTCAGAATAGCCATGGTTAAAGACTAACCAAGGTCAAAAATAAAATTAGACATCAGGCATACTTTTGAACATTGTTAACTGATGACAAATATTGGGAGGAAGAGGTTATTGCTTGATTACTGATGTCTTCCAAGGAGGTCTAGGGTCTTTCTGAGACACAGGCCACAGGTAAGCAGGCATGAATGGCATTAAATGGTCATGTCTTTGATGTGTTGCTCACCTGATCTTCTATTCTGACCCTGTGAACCAGGGATGTCTGCAATGAAAACTGATGCCTTACAGTCTTCCAGGTCTCTTTTTCAACAGTAAAAGAAAGGATTTGGAGTCCATAGAAAACTGAACTAATCTAATGTGGAGAACAGAACACCGTCCTCTGTATTAGTTCAAACAGTTAATTAAATTTCCCAACAATACTACAAAGAACCATCTCCAATCTCTTCCTTTAAAAAGTGGACAAACAGCAGATCTTAAGTCCTGTAGGATCAGTAGCAGCTAGAGCTCATTAGCTCTATATGAAGACTATATTACACATCATACAGATCCCTAATATGTAGGTTTCACACTGATAGAGCTTCAGCTCTGACCTGTAAGTTTCCCAGGCTGGCACAAATTGCCTGCTGCAGTTTATCATGTTGATAGATGCTTAGGAATACATGGGATTCAAGAAGCTGAGGTTGTCTTGTAAATTGCACAGCTGTGTTTTTGATGCACTCTAGAGACTTCCCTTCTCTCTCTTTTGAGACTTACAGAAAAGAGAGCACTTGGCAGCCTGAAGAGAACAGATCACTGCCCATCCAATCCACCAGTTCTCCTATATTAAATCTGTTTGGGTTAGTATGATAAGTATTGACTGCCACAAACTGGGACCACTTTTTTCCTCTGGGAAGGAGGAAATGTTCTGCATAATTGAAATACTTTTTAGTAGGGAAGGAGAGTTCAAAATCCATTTCAAGATCACATGCTCCCAAAGCATAGAGAGTCCTCTGCATGAAATGACATCTTTTCAGAACAAGAATACCAAGGTTATTTCAGTTCTGATCACCATGCTCAGGCTCAAAATAATCAAAGCCTGTTATCTGGATCCCTGCAATAACATGACTCACCAGCTAATGAGGACAGTGTCTATCACATGTCATTGCTTTTTAAGATATGTAAATAAGGAACTTCCAGTACAACTTATTCTTCAACATTTCTTTTCCCATTTATGTTATTTCATCTTCAGAATAATTATTAAAATATAGCATCTTCTCTTCTGAAAATTACAAGAAGTCAAGAAGTAGAAGATCTCTCTCAGTTATGATATACTAGTTTCTTGTAATATGAAGTTGCCCAAGGGCCCCTCAGTACAGTAAGAAGCCTGAACATGTCTGATGAAGTTATTGCTGTGCCCACAAGCAAGAACAAAGCATGATCATTGCAAGAAAAAAAAAAGAAGAAAAATTAACAATAATGGAAAATAACAGTAACATATAAATGTTTTTGCCTAGGTTTTGCCTGTTTGCAGAAAAACAGTGTGCCCTATGGATCAAAGAAGGAGAAATACAAATTTCTCAATCTTTGTTCTATGTTTCTAGATTGTGCTCTTATCACCTTCTGTTCACAGCTTGCTTCCCACAGCAGGTTGTGAGTGCTGATGGGTACCTTAAAATGGCCTCAGACTTGGCAGGTGTTGGGTGTGTTGAAGGAACCAGGTGTTAGCCAAACATGTGGCACCCATGGGCTGCTGCTGACATAGTTTGTGTGTAGGGCTGGGTTTGAAATGTTAAGCAGGACATGGGATGCAAGGTTTGTTTTTTCAGGCCTCAGCTGTTTAAAATTTGGCTGCCTGAAGCTGAGAAAAGGCTGTGATCTTTCTCTACCAATAATTGAGAGCGTGTGCACCTCCAGATACCCCAATACCTATCTTAGGGTGGCACGAATTGCTTTCTAGACATGACTCTTCTTATCTGTTGATTGTGAAGGGAACACAGGGGGCTGAAAAACTTTATCAACTAACTTTTGGGTGTCTGAACTGGGGGATTTAGTAATCAAACTGGAGCACCTCAGTGAAAGGTAAGAGTCAGGGAGATTTCATGAATGGTTGCAAGGTAAGAGATCCTGGAATTCAAGACAGGGCTTTTCAGCTGATTTGCTGGATGATCCAGTAGTAGCAGTGGTGGTGATGCCAGCATCCTTCTACTGAAGAACACCAGTCTGATTGTGCTGCTTTTGTTTCCACTCTCGAAGGTCGCCACTGCGAGGTCCATCAGATGACTGGAAACTACATGTGGGACCAGAAGGCAAATGTATCATTTGATATTGGTGTGAATAAAGAAAGCCTGCTGCCTCTCTGGTGGAATGGATCAGAGCCTCTGTGGGTCACTATGATGAAAGCTAAAAAGAACGTTTCCATGTACTACTGGCCAGGTTAGTATGTGAAAAATTCCTACAATGCACCTTGACATCTGGGCACTCCATATGCTGTAAGAATGGCTCTCTAATAGAGTTCTGAAATACAGAGAGGAATTTTATGTGCTTTACTAACCAGGCATAGAAATGAATTAGCTTTTCTTCAGTCATGATAATTTGCATATGCTTAGAAAGGAGAAAACTGAAGTTCAGTAGAGGCAGATTTCCACTAAATGCTAGCTTCAGGAGGGTGCTGGCTTGATGAGCATCCTCTCCTCCATCAACTGCTTTTTCCTCTTGTCCACCTGTAACTTCTGCTATGCTGAATGGTTGCTCCATGGTTCACGGTCCAATCAAAGTTAAACAATAACCACCTCCCCCAGTGTTTCTTTGGTTTTAATCTGGAAATTAGTAGCTGAGAGCTGAAGATTATCTGCTCTCTGAGAACAAGAAAATCCAGCTGAAAGCAAAGCATCCTTGTCTTCTGGTCCTCCCTCATTGTTAATTCATCTGTGGTCCCAGTTGGTCTGAGTCTGGGCCATTCATTTGGAGGGACTGGCCTTTCTGTTCCTCATTTGTTAGATATTGGACCACTGGAATGACTAGGGATGTGCAATAATGAGTCCTTTTTATCAAACAGAAGTATTGTATCCTCTTAGACTACACGTTTAGGGACTTACATGGAAATAGATGTTCCAGCTGAGCAACCAGACCAAATCCCTTGCAAAGCACCCAGATTCTCAACATTTTTACCTTCTAACTGCTCCCTACCCTAAGCAGTCTGCAGATATCCTCAATGTGCAAGCACAGGCTGGAGTACCAGAGAGCTGTTAGGAGAGCTGTAGAGCACAGCCAGTGCCAGCAGCACAGCACAGGGCAGTGGCAGCTGACTCATGCCATGGGCTCCTGGCCAGCTTGTCTCTGCATCCCAGTGCACGTGTGCCTGGCCACAGGCTTCCCATGCAATGTGGCTAAGAGTGTCCTGGCAAAAAGCCCATGATTCTAAGGAATGGGAAGAAAGAGTGAACCAAGATGAAAAACATTGAAAAGCCATCCAGAGTGTTTCTACAGTGCTGAAGAGCAAAAAGATCTGAGGGTGACAATATTGCTTTATGGACTCAGAGGCAGTCAAAGAGTTTACATCAGCCCTGAAAAAAGGCTGCTTCCTACTGAAGATGTCTCAAGTGATCTAACAGCAAGGCAAATAGTAGGATATACAAATTATACAAGAATGTACGAATTCTTCTAAAAATTTACAAAAATATCTCTTTCTGTAGACTATTCATTTTTAACTACTATTGTAATTGCTCTCAATAGGTATAATTATGTACTGAATAGATGTAACAGCCTACAGAGAGCTGTTAAAATCCAAAAAACCAGTATCACTTTTCATTAAATGCCTTTGGACTTCACCTAGCTCTTCATGTTGCCTTTTGAGCAGTGTTTCCCAGGGAATACATATGTATCCCTGTACATATATGTATACTTTTCACTCTGCCTGCAATTTCTAGCTGAATATTGCAAGGAACAAAAGAGACCCCCTTTCCCCAGTGCTTACACTCCCGAGTGTATGCATTGAACTCTCTTATGACACAGAGGGGGAATTTTTGCATGGATCTGGCATTTTAGCTGGGGACTGTGACATGTAACTCTGTCTATCCTTAATTATTTATCTGTGATGGCTGACCTTTGGCAAAGCCATCAGCACTTCAGTTCAGCAAAGGCATGAAGCACATGTTTATTTTCAGGGTACTCATGGTCTCAAAGGACACATTGGCCATACAGGGTCAGACACAGGAAGCAGAGTGAAATGTGGAACTACTGAACTAAAATACAGGGCTGTTGGGCTGCAGTAGGACTCCAGGTATAACTGGGGTGAACAGAAGTCTCTTCAAATGCAACAGCATTTGTTACGTTTTCCCTATGATTTTTTCCCAAGCATTTTCTTGTTCCATAGCAAGGACAAAATCCTTTCTAAAAATTCTACATCTATCATTTTAAAGCTTAAATTCTTAACAAGAATGGGGAGCGATACCAAACAAAATAAAAATAAAACCCCAAGATTTAATAACCAAGGTGAGTAGAGGTCCCACAGGCATTTGTACTGCATATGATCTGCTATGCTGGATTAGCTTTCCAGCATAAATACACACTGCTGCTTAGTAATGAATCTTGCAATTATGATAAAGATCCAAACAGAAAAGTTTGGGAAACTCTTAATAGGAACTGCAATATGTAGCCAAATTCATTCCACTTTGCTCTGGAAGATGCTATTTTCTCTTTAGCTATCAATAGAGACAAACAACATCAATGAACCGTAGCAGGAATGCATTGGAAACACCAGAGTGCTGATTCCCAAGATTAACTTTTACCAGTGTCATTTCCTCCTCAGAGCCAGTTCCAAGCTTTGCAAAGTCTAAACCCAAAATCTGCTGCTTCATTTTCTTCCCTATGTTCCTCTCTCATGTGTAGTCACTGCCTAAAGAAATAAAATCCAGACCCCAGCACACAGGAACACAGAACACAGGAGAGCTCTGGGATGCAAACAATCACACAGCTTTATCTGTGAGCCTAACATAAACCCAGCACAGACAACTCATGAGCAGAATGCATCTGAGATCTCATGATTCTAGAAGCAGAGGAGCCAAACTATCACCATGCTGGGGGTCCCAAACACCACTTCTGCCAAAACATAAGGCCTTGCCTTGTAGGGATGTTTTTCTCCTTTCTTCATGCTCTGTGTGGGGTGAAAGGAACAGCCTCACCCCCAGGTTGCCTGTCCAAAGCACTGCTGCTCCAGCAGGTGGAGAATGCCCAGAGGAGGCAAGAGCATCCTGGTCAAAACCTTGGAGTGGTCCTCGCCCTCAGCCCAGTAAGTGCCATCATCCCAGATGCTCAAGCTCCTTCATTTTCCAGCAGCCCATGCAACTACTTCAGCTGAAGTGCAGTGACAACTTCTCTAAACACTGAAATGAGAGACAGAGGGGGAAAGAAAAAAGACTCTCAACTCAACTTTTGCCATTTAAACATAATATTTACCAGACCATACAGCTAGTCTGGAAAGTTTTCAAAATCTTTTGTTATGACATGAAGTGTCCAACTGTTAAATAAATGTTTAGAAATGTAATTTAAAGCTGGCAGAGATCCAGGTCTCCATGTCAGATAGATAAAGAGGGGTTTATCACTCTGAAAGAAGTCCTTATTCCTGCGCCAGTAGTTCAGGTTTTTAAATAAAGGTTTAGCATCCTACAAAACGATGCAGAGGTATCTAGCATTACATCTTAGTAAATACAGCTTAACTATTTGTAGTTTAACCAAGAAAAACTTGGCATTCTCTTTGGCTGCCTCCAAATCTGTTTAAATTTTCTTTCCCATAATATCTAAAAGAAAAAACTTACCATCTGTCCTGGCCTCTTCCAAAATGAAATTTAAATATTAAAGGGTCTTCATAGCCACTATTTTGGACTTGTAACAAGCCTTGACATTAAAAACCCTAATTTAAGTTCTATTCATCATAGAGGCAAAAAAAAAAAAAAAAAAGAAAAAAATAAGAAGCACACTTGAAAACCACTATTTCATGGCCAAAATGATTAAATTATTTCTAATTGTTGCTACCCTGTAGTCTTTCACGTCATGCTCATCACTTGACAACCTAGAAATAGCAAAGATAGCTCAGAAACTTAAATATCCCAGATCCCCAAGAGGTTAATGCTCCCAGTTAAAATTATCTCATGAGTAATTCTGAGGAAAGTTATTTGAGAAAATTACAATCTGATGTCAGTATCTGAAGAAAGAAGAGGCAAAATGATCATATTAGTCACTGGCTATGAGCAGTTATCCAGCTGCAGTTAAACACAAGGTACTTCTAACGACTTTCCAAACACATTCTTAACTTCTTGCCTGTTTTTCGAGACAATCTTGAGCCAGACTCAAGCATGAAATGAGAAATTGGCTCCAAAGTTCCAATTCAGTCCTGAAATACTAGCAAAGCCTGTAGAGGACAACTGCATCACCTCTAGCATCTGAGGTAGCTGAAAGCCCTTGTTTTGCTGCTGGTAGCACCCAGGACACCCCACAAAAGGCTGGATCTCTGAGCCCTCAGGGAAGGGCACTTCCTGGGTACAACTTCAGGCCGTTCATGGAATACATTTTTTTGATGATTTGGTTCAGTATCAGCTCAGACCCATCTCTGCTGCACAGTGTAATTTACTGGGGACACTGTGTGCAGATGTAAAGGAGTTTTATTGTGGGGTGACCTAGACAGTCAGTTATTGTCACATAATCTGCTGGCTGCTTATCCGGGCTGCAGACAACTGTCATGGGGAATCATGGTGGAGAGATGAACACTGAGGTACTCTCATGCAGAAAGTGGAAGATTAAGTCCTATGTTTGGGGCAACAGGGGAAGTATGAAAAGTAAGCACCATCTCACAGTTTTGATACAAATAAAAATTAGATATAGCTTCAAGAGTAGGCAAATGTGTTTTTACAGGAAAATAAATCAGTTGACTACATTAGATGTTTATTATTGCAAATAAGCAATTAATCATAACAGATGGGGTCGCTTGAAACACACAAAGCATGTGGAGACCTGGGAGCTGATACCACAGGCAGAGACTGAATCTGTCATGTGTGCTACGGCCCTTTTACTTTTGGAAAGGATAATTTCCATCTGACTTATCTGGCTTTCTGCAAATCATTGAAGGTTTTAAAAACTTCCTAAGTGTAAACACATAAGTTTTTCTAATTTTTCATAGTACTCTTGAACTATCAGAACTATCAGAAGACTCCTAGCCAGCTTGGCCTGCAAGCAGTGTGCTTTTCCCCACGTCCCAGCACTGCACCTGAGTGATGTGAGCTCATGGGAGCGGAGATGCAAGACTGACAGACTCTCTTTATTGAGTGTCCCAGTAAGCAAACCACTGTAAATCACCTCTGTTGGTAGCTCTACTTGCTCTAGGGCCCTCTCTCTACTTACACCTCCTTCTCACACCCCAAGCAACAAGTCAACATATGATAGTCCTTAATGCATTTCACTTTCCTCCCAAAGGAGAAGCAGAGGCACCCAGATGTATAGATTCAGGCTTTGGCTTAGAGCTGCCTTTTTGACCAGACTGTGTTGCTGTATGCAGAGGCCATTTTGCAAAAGGTGGGGTTTTTTTGGTTTTGATTCCTCCTTGTGGCCCTTGTTTTCTGATGTATTTCTGAATACATCAGAAAATGTCTAACTGTGATGGGAGGACTCTGGGGTTCTGGAATGATAATTTGCAATAATCTAGTGTTTCTGGAAGCATACTTCTTTTAAATATTAATAGTATTCAGCAGCATAGTAACTGGAGAGCAAAAGGGCAAAGAAACCTCACAAAAACATGTTTTTCTATGTTCAGGGCCATGTTCTCCTGTAGGATTTGTTGCCATAAATTTTTAGGCCACAAAGCAGACTTTATTTTGCAACAAAGTCTGCAAGTTACCAAGAGAGTTAATTGGTTTACAGTGTTTTAATAGGACCTCCTGGGAAACAGATATAACAGTGGAGAGCCAGTATCACATCATAAAACACAGTTTATAGAGGATATTGCAACGTAAGAGACAGTGTGTCTAACTGGAAAGTATTTGCTGAAGTTTCAGAGAACAATATCTAAATCTATTATGTTGGAAGCCTGGAAATGAGGCTATATGGCCACAGAAGTTAAAATATAAACAAGCTGGTGATTTAGGTGGAAATGGTTTGCCATGAGGGAATCAAGCATTTTATTGTGGGCAGGTCACACAGAGACCTTCCTTTTAGAGAGGGAAATAAAAGGGTCCAATGTACAGTTTGCTACAAGCACTTGTCAAACCAACCTCTCTCTCCTTTTCCCTTGCCAACCACATGGTTTCCTGCAGGGAAGGCATACGGTAAGTAATGTCACAGGGAATTTACAGACCTGAACCTGGACACCAGGGTGTGAGGTCTGTGATCAAGGTGAAATAGCAGAGCTTACCACATTTTTGCTCGTAGGTTGCGAGGTGGAAATCCTTGGAGTCAGACCAAGTTACTGCCGCGAGTACTTCAGTGTCCCAACAGACAGGAACTTTGCAGACGCCATCAGCGATGCCCTCGAGTCTCTGTGGTACGTCACGAGATTTTTGCAGTGTGGGGTTTCCTCTCTCTGGGACAAATCTTTGGATTTACTATCAGGGAAATTTTCAGGATGAGCTTCCAGGTAGGAAGATGAGGGCCAAGAGTGCTTTATATAGTATCATCATAAAAACAACACCATAACAGAAATAGACAGTAAGAGTGGAGGGAAAAATGTGCTCCTCTCTTTCTGCGTAGTCTGCAACAAGGAGGAGACATCCTGACTTAACTGCTTGTAATTTGCTGTTTCAAACAACTTCAGGATGAGCCTGTGCATGTCTACTCCTGCAAGAAAAGGCTTTGAAATGCTTGTATTTAGAGAGGGAATTTGGAAAATCTGAACTTCAGCTCCAGTCACTTGTTTATGAGACTGATGGTCTGGCTTTTTCTTCATTTTAGAACATCTCAAGCCAAATATTTTTGGACAGGGCATTCATTTTGTGAAAATATGGGAATAGAATAGAATAGAATAGAATAGAATAGAATAGAATAGAATAGAATAGTTCTGTTGGAAGGGACCTACAACAGCCATATAGTCCAACTGATGGGAATATATCTCTCAGACAACTCCTAGGAAAAATGTATGCTCCAGACCCAGCTTTCAAGTTGCACCATCTCTCATCCAAGCATTTACAAAAGACAATTCCAAATAGGGTGTAAAATCAGGGAAGATTGCACCATCACATGCAGCACCAATGTCTTACTTGGGCAATAACTGAGCTCCTCCTTTAAAGCCTTGTTGGTTCCATAATTAATCCAATCCTAGGAAACCCTTCTGCTTCAATACTTGCAACTGCCATAACAATTTGAATCCAAAAAATTTTGTATTCAGGAGGTGAGTGTTGATTGTTCTTGAAATAAAGGCTCCAAGTTTATGAGAGCGCTGTTGGGGAAGTTGCTCCCAGTTGCACACTGGGTCCTGCTGCACAGAGGCTCACAAATAAATGTTGTTTGCAGCATGGGCTTAGACAGAAGGTTTCTGAGACCATGTGAGAGGTTTTATCCTGAAATTATTTAGCTTAGATTTAAAGAAAGTTACCTGCATGTGACATGAGGAAGCCATATGTGTCATAGGAGGCTTTCTGGAGCTTTTGCAATGCTTTTAATTCAGTGAATAAAAAAGGGAATGGAAGATGTAATACAGACATTGGCTCTGACTTCTGGTGGAAACCCAGAATTACTGTAGAAAGATTTTTGGTCTGGTATCATTTTGGTCAAGATATACTTGAAGCTTCTTGCCTGGTTTCTGTGAAGCACAGTATGTAAGGGTGCTCAGTGCTGTTTTTCAGCTCTGTAATTGTGAACACGGTGAAAAATGAGGCACAAACTGCTAAAAGTACCAGCACTTCAAGCTCTTATTTTGGGTAGCTGGAGAGTTTCAATAGCTAATTCTGTCCAAGCCACAAGGCTGCCTGTTGCTGTCTGTGGTGGAAAAGGAAAGGGACACAACAGTGTTGGTGGAACAACTTGGAAGAGGTGAAAGCTGATGATTTCAAGAAAAGTGTAAATCCCTGCCACCAAGATGTCGTAAATAACAGCTACAGTCTTCTGAAGTGCCCAAATCCCACAGATCATCCCAGTGCAGCAGGACGTCCTGTCACTGGTGTCTGTTTACACACCATCCCTGGTGAATTTCTTCCTAAGTTCTTTTCCTTTGAACTAAGTGCCCTGTGTCCAACAAGGTGTGAAAGAGGAAAAATTAATGCTCTTACATAAAACTAATAATCAGGTTTGGGTGTGAATACTGCAGGGACTTAAAGTAAGAAGGGAGGGTAGAGAATGAGAATATTAAAAATCTGGTAGGTTTTCCTTATTCTTTCTCTCATCCATCCTCTTTGTTTATTTCTTTAAGATTTAGAAGAAGTTCCATGCTGCTGTGCCAGCCCATAAGAAGTAAAGCCTCTGAAATGCTTTTATTGTAGTCATATTCATTTAGGAGGACTTAGCATCTCCAGTAGAAGAGCCTTCAGCTTGTCATCTATATCTTTCACAAGTGCTTTTGACTTCTGGAGCTGTTCAAAGGCTGGCAAATGCAGCGTGTTTCCTTTCCACACCCTAGGTAATTGGGAAAAGCCCATTAGGCTGAGACTATCCTTAGCTGTGTGTGAGAAAACAGCCTGTGTAAGGGCAGTCTGTTGCCTGGAGCAGTGCCTTGCTCAGCAGCCCTAATGGCAGGTATTAGTAGTTAAAGAACTGCATTTGTGCTCCCACCATTAGCAAACCTTGCAGGGACTCCAGGGTAAAGTATCTAACTCATCAGGAAGCCACTGAGCTTCTCTTGCAACCAAAGGAAATCATCCTTCAGCAATATTCTCCAGTGTTTTCAAACAGGTGCTTCAAGACCACTATTTGGACCAAGAATATTCAAAACAAAGTCAAGCATCTGTTTTTGGCAAGTGAAACCTCCCCTGAATCTTTTCAACAACTGTAACTTATGGGCTGTTGTAATCGACCTACCTTCCTGGGGAGGTGTCATGAGGTCTGCTTTGTACTTGCAAAGTGTGCTGGTAGAAATATTTTTTGGTGTTGCCATCAATGCTGTCCAACTTTCTTCAGCATTCTTTTCTAAGTCATTTATTTGGAAAGTTACTGGTGATGGAAGAAGACAGGACTAACAGAATGCTTCTGTCTAAAGACAGAATACTTCTCCCATGCAAGCCATGATAAGGGTTTTCTTAGAAAAGTTAGAAAACCCCTTTTTTCCATAGAAAAACAGGCAAAAATGGAAACCAAGTCAAGCCCCAGACATGCTGTACCAAATCCTGCAAACTCCTAAGCATGCTGCATTACTGGAGCTTGTCCCATTGAAGCAATTAAATATTCTTCCTTACAGCACTCAGATCTCATGGAGAAATCTCACCACAGCCTAAATGAGATCACTTGCTTTATGCAAAAAATCTCTTTCTTAGCTTCTATCTTGGTCAAAATGATAATTTACTTATAGGTGAGAAGACATAAATTAGTTTACATAGATTATAACACAGGTACTGCAACAGAAGAGAACTATTTCAATAGGTTCAATGACTGTGTATGCAATAGAGAAATTACAGGGTCAAATTTTAGAAAATAATTTATGCCTAATACAGATGGAAAGTAATGCTTAAAATGAAACTGGGGAGAGGGGAGCGCCGCTTCATTTAAATTATTTTAAAACCTTGAAGAGTGAGGAACAACACTGTTCTGCAAGGCCAGCAGTGGAGAAATTCCCACCCCAGCAGACATCTTCAGCTTCTCACAGGACTGCTCCTCTGAGGCCTTCTACAAACTGAGAAATGCAAATGACAGACCCTAATTCATTCACTCAATCCCTCATCTCTGATTTTGCCTCTTCTGTCCCACTAATTACACCAGACTACCCAGGTGTCTTTAATCAGACATGCTGGACTAACAAGTCTTTCTGTAGAGATCTTAATATGGATGAGAGCATGTAATATGGATGGCATGCTCTACCATATATTAAGTACAACACAAAAAGACTGGGTTTAGGTTCAGGAGTATAGGTTTGTGATTTTATCCACACAACTTCTCTCAGGGAGATTTACAGAGAACAATAAAGTGGTCATGAAAATGAAATTAAGCCCTGATGTGTGCACTATCCCCTCTAATGAGGCTGCAGCAATCAATGCAGAAAAGTGCGATCAGCTAAACTTGTGCAATTCTGAGATTACCTTCGTTTCCCTTGCTCATGTTCCTGAATAAAACTCCTTCCGAAAATCTCGTCCCAGTTCATACTGCTTGGTATTTTGTAAGGCAGAGTACATCCTGAGTTGACCTCTGTGGTTTGGAAGACCTCACACAGGAGAAAGCGAGAAGTGCCAAACTTTAATTAAAGCACATTTGACTGGTAATTCCCATAATCCTTTTAATAGGGGCATTCAGCACAGAAATCAGAATTTCTTTGTTCTTAAAGGGAAAGCTTCTTTCCTGATTCAAATAGGTTAGTAGAGGACTGCCAGGCCAGCCTGCACATGGCAGTTTCCACCTGCTGCCTCTGATGGGAGTCTCAGGCAAACTCAGCAGACTCTGGGTGTGAATAATGAGCCCAGCAGTGCAATAGGTGGTAGGACAGCACAGGCTGGAAGCAGAAAATGGGGTTTTGTGGCTCTACGTGCTTGTGAAGACAACAGTGCCAGGAGCTCTCCATGTGTGTCAGCCTTTCACTCCCTGCTCTCTCCCACCCCCAGCAACAACAGTGCCGAGATGGCCGCAGTGTACTACGAGCGCATCGACGTGGAAGGCCACCACTACGGCCCTTCGTCCCAGCAGCGCAAGAAGGCTTTGAAGGAAGTGGACAAAGCCTTGAGCAACATGATCTCACTCATCAAGGTGAGTGGCATCCATAAACCCAGCTCCTGGGTGCCTTTGGACAAGGCTTTTAAAACTGGTCTTTGTGGCACTGCCCAGAGCCTGTTTAACACCTGTAACTGAATGCAGTGGCTGTAAATTTTTCTTTCCTGAGAAACAGGCTACTGAGTTCATGTGGAAGTCAAGGCACCATTACCCTGATTATTATTTTCATTGATGGCATTATAACCCTCCTGGTGGATTTATACCAGTAGCCCCAGGAAGCCACAAACCAATATACACGTTGCTCTGTTTATGACTTGTGTTGCCAGCTGGACTTCATTGTAGGTGAAGAAATCAAAACTGTGTTTCCTAAGGTTTGTAGAATCAGACTATTAACTTTTATAGCAGCTTTTATGACAGCATTCAGAACTCTGTACTTTAAACTTGGTTTTAAAAAAGCATTATTGAAATGATTTTCCAGCGAGAAAATCTTTTGGGTAAATGGCAATTCTATGAATATTTCTGACAATGATAAATGCATGTTGGAGTTTTTATGTGTTTCAGTGAAGAGAGGAATATGCATCTTCAATTTCACTAAATATTAAAAGCTCTAATGCTAAGTGTTCATGTTTGGGAGGGAAAGAAACACCCCTTCCACAAGTGGTATCATAGCAAAATTGCTGCGTGGACTTGTTTAGGAAAAACTCTGGTGCTAACCTCTCAGACTCTTCCAGAGCAGCAAGTAAAAGTGGGTATCCACCATTATGGGTGGTGGCAAAGCACATTGCAGGACATTGATGGATGTGATCCTTCTGGTTAATTTCCACAGAAACAGTGGAGGTCAAAAGGTGATTTACATTTTCCAGCAGGCACAGACAGTGCCAAGCTCTTACATGGCCCTAAACGTTGTCATACACTTTCCTCACAGAGCAAAGGCCTTCAGAATGATATCAACGT
This sequence comes from Agelaius phoeniceus, assembly GCF_051311805.1. Classification (NCBI taxonomy): domain Eukaryota; kingdom Metazoa; phylum Chordata; class Aves; order Passeriformes; family Icteridae; genus Agelaius; species Agelaius phoeniceus. The sequence continues at coordinate 42,248,203 of NC_135268.1, read as the reverse complement.
CCTCCTCTTCTCTGATCATGGGATGACAGACATCTCTTGGGCAGATAAAGTGATTGAGCTGAAAAACTATATCAATATGAGTGACACCATACAAATGAAAGACCGAGGTCCTGTGGTGAGCCTCTGGCCAGCTCCAGAGAAGCATGCAGAGGTGAGTACAGCCTAGTTGTAACCCTCAGTTTTGTGTTTTCTCAGTTTTTATGCCAGTTGTGTCTTCTGTTTTCTCTTAACATCCAAATACTGCTCTCAGAGATGTGTGCAAAAATCAACTCTTATCAGGAGTCAGACTTGGATCCTGTGACATCCTTGTGATGCTGGTTTCTAAAGGAAAGTAACACTAGGCAAATTAAAAAGCATGAACTTGCACTGTTACATGGCAAGGACACGTGCTTTTAAACTCCACCCTCATTAGCTTCTGATAAATAGCTAAAAGATTTTAGTTCAAAATGCACTTTTAGGATTTTATATGTATTAGTCAATTTATTGACAGTCTAGCTAGGATGTTCAAACCATCTGAAGCAGGTTCAGGCATTTATATTCCAGTAAACTTCCACTGAAGAACCAACTCCATTAGACCAGAATTTCAATATTGTCCTTGGAGGAATTTTTGATGAAGCATGTTGGATTGAGTCAACCATAAAAGCTCAATGCTAGAACTTCAGGGTTTTGAGGGATAAATTAAAACAATAGAGAAAAGATTTGAAAACCACTTGAAAAGAATTAAAATGTAATTTCTCTGACTAATAGACAAGTACATTATAGTTTAACCCAAAACCAATGCATGAGGAGTCATTACTGCTGTTCTCAGAATATAGATGAGTGGATGTACAAAATGGGCAAGCTGTTCCCCAGGCAAATAATTTTGGTTTCTACATTATATTTTATCCAGTTACAGTATATTGTAGCCTGTGCAATTTTTAAAAGAGAATATTTGCTGATCTTTGCACCCAATCTCTTTAGGAATTGTGTGTCTGTGATATTGTGAACATTTCAAATTAGTGCCAGAACTGAAAGTTGTCTTAGAGGCATGCATGAGCAATTCACTCTCAAGTGCATCACAGGAGATCACAGCATTGAAGTGCTTAACCCAGAACTCCCTGGTTTTGTAGGCCAGACCTTCAAACAAGGGCAAGTTGCAACTTCACACAGCCATAGGGTTTCATCCAACAAAGCTCTTCAGCACATGCTTCTCTCTCATTAAACACCCTAATATTCCTAAGGAGAATAAAGTACAATGCCTTATACTATTGTTTTGTTTCCTTCCTTCATTTCTTTTTAGGATTTCTTACTGGAGGGATGCTTTTTAAGCAAAATGAAGTTGATTTTCAGTTTCCCAATAGCTAGATTCTCTATTTCTAATAAATTTTAAAGAGCTATGTTTATGATTGGAGTATATTATAACATAGTGGTTATCATCTCTAAGAATTACCCCATTTCAAAGCACCAGTACTGGTGACCACTCTCTAGCCCTGCTCATGGTGGGAGAAATTGTGTCATCACACCCTGGTGCTGTCTTTATGGTCACTGCACATCAGTGCACATATCTGGCACACATATACACACAAGGGTGACTTAGCTGAAAGGCTAGTGAAGAACCTTGCATTCTTTGAAGAACTGAGCTATTTATTCCTGAAGATTATTTATATTTAACTTATTAAAGAACAATATAGAGTCTGGAGGCTCCAAGAGCTGCCTTCTCTTTGGCATATGAACATCTTTTCCAGGCATTTAAAATCTATTTGCTGAATAATTTGTGGTGTAATGACATTTGTGTGATTATATTCCAGACAGTATAATTAATATTAATAAACCACTTGTATGGCATTGTGCAGATTCAAAGCTGCAGGCTTTGGCTAATTAATATCACATCAGATAACTAACGAAGCAGATAACTGAGCACTATGAATCCCTTGATAGTGATTGACTGGGTGAGTGCAGAAGCACAGGTGAGGTGACATTCATTCTCCACTCAAGAGCACAGAGGGAATGAGTGGCAGACAGTAAAGATGATATCTCTTTTCCATGCCTGTCCACAGTCCACATGGTGCCTTTGAGTGTCTCACCACTTCACTCACTGCCTCCTGTCTCCACAGGTGTGGTTTCTCCTGGTCTGTTTCTGTAGGCTGGTACTCTCACATGTATACATTTGTGAACATGTGTATTATAAATACACACAATACATGAATTCATGCATTCCTATGTGTTTATGATTCGAATTTTTAGAATCCTCTAAAACACACAGGCAGGTTTTGTCCAGTCATGATCTTTGGACAGGCAAAGTCCTGGTGTGAATGTGCTGAGGATTAACCATTACAGAGGATTAGCCATTCTGCAAATCCAGGTGTTTCCATGTACCCATTACTGTTTTTATGATCTTTACAGCCAGATGGTGTCCTAACATTCATTTGTTTTGCAGATATATCAAAAACTAAAAGCTGTGGAACACATGGATGTTTATAACATAGAGGATATTCCAAACAGGTTTTTCTACAAAAAAGGAAAATTTGTGTCTCCACTAACTCTCGTGGCTGAAGAAGGATGGTTCATAGTAGAGGTAAAGTATAGAAGCAAAATACTTAGACAGGAGCATGGAAAGGTGCAATACATTACTGATCATTGAGTTAAAGTCAATGGGCTGACTACAAAACAAATGTCAAATTCTGCTGTGTGCTTAAAAGAACTTAAATGTATTGCAGCTATCCTAAAGGCAACCAGTTAAATAGTCAAGGTGCCTCTTTTTTCTCTGTTGTCATAAAGCAGTAGTTCACATTCCAGTTTTGTTGCTTTACTCTTCTTTTACTCTTCTTCTCCCCCCTTGCCATCTACTTTCATTTCAGACAAAAAGAGTGTTTCCATTTCAAGTCCTTATTATCCTCCTCCTCCTTATTATGCTCCATTCAGCAGTACCTTGTGGCAATTTTTCCCTCTGCCTGGCTTTCCTCCCATCAGACTGTCCTAAAAAATGCCCCATTTCTCCCAAGCCCACCAGTCTCAAAAGGGTCAGACTGGAGACTTAACTCCTCAGAGATTCCCATGCACACACTGAAAACCTGGGAACTTGTTAAGCAGAGAACACAAACATGAAGAAATTTTTCATACTAACTTATTTTTTTACTATGAACTGTTGTTGTTACTTTGTCCTTGTGTCACCACTGGGCACCTCCACATTACAGATACTAATTGCAGCTCAGCACAGCTCAGAGGGTGAGACAACTGTGTATTTTTTAAGGAGGTAAACTGAGCAGTATTAAGTGATTTGCCCAAGGCCATACATTAATTCAGTAAATTGGCAACAGAATCACAGAGTCCTGGGTTTCTTTTGTGTCCCAGAATAGTCAGTGCACTTTGTTGCCTTGTAGGTTATTGTAACTCAGCTCAGCACCTTTCATGGCCTTCAGAGCTACTCCTCACCAAGCTTTGCTCAGTCCACACTACAACATTTCTCACTAGCCAACATGAATTTAGCATAATAGCTTCTACAGCTGAATAAAAATGCACCTCTAGAAAAACCTGATGGCTTTTGAATACAGCTGGATGAGTACCACATTTCTGATTAAAAAAAAAAAAGTATAAAAAGCCAGAGTTAAGACTGAGACAGGTAAAGTAGGGATCTGAAACATTTTTCTCCAAAATTACTTTTAAAAAATACAACTAAACTCTCTCGTACATAAGTTCAAAAAAGAATGTTTTAACATATTCTGTAGAAAATAAAAAAGCACTTTAAAAATCATTGAAAGTCTGACAAACCTTAATAACAGTGCAGCAAACACTGCTGCTATGATAATTATTTCTGTCTCTCTGCCCATTCCTTCCCATTGTTTCTGATTTTCAAGAATGTCCTCTCATTAATGCTGTCAGATTTTCCTTCTCTTCAGTACATTTTCATTATCTGTGAATGGGATATGAAAATGAAAGTTTCCTGTCATATTTTTAAAGAAATTATTGAGCCTTTTATTATACTTCCTGCCCAAACCAGTGAAGAAAGGATATGCAGCTCTTCCCTGTCATGCTCCCAGGGCTTTTTAACTCTCTGTTAGCTAGTGGATAGCTAAAACCTCTTTGAAAAAGGGGATTTTTTTGATGGTGGTGGTTTTTGAAAGAGACAAAGGGGGTGTATCTGGAAAGTTGTTTCCCTCATCACGGAGCATAGGAACTGAAGCCCATCTATGTTTTGGTTAAAGCAGGATGAGGAGGGATTTCGTGCTGTATCAAAGCTGATCTGCTCATATGCCATTGTTCCTTTCACATGAGTGAGTGGTCCCCATCCTTTGGGCATTGCACACTCAATTTTCTTTCTTAAGAAGATAAAAATCAGACAAAATAAATGTTTATAAAAGGAAAGGGATCCTCATTTAATCTGCTTCACCATCTGCATGAGCTGCAGCATTTGCCTGAAGTGGGAATGTGGGAAACTCTTTTGGGGCATCTTCTGTCCTTCTCTACCTGAGTGAGAAGGCTAGACCTGGACACTCTAGAGGACTGTGCAGCTCCTTCTCTGTAATTATCAGAGAAATTAGTGTCATGGGTCTGATGAACTGTCAGTTGATGGTCTTTGTCTAAGTGAAATTCCTGCCACAGTTTTGGGATAATGTGGAGTGCCACATCTGTCTGCTGCTATCCCTAAGGAGCACAGGACAGGAGAAACTCATGGACAGGTTGGTCTAGCATTTGATCAGCCCCTAGGGACTGCTGCTCTGACAGATATGGCACTGTTGTAGGTAACAAGCTGTTGATACAAAGCAGGAGAAAGTAAGGAAGGAATTTAAGAGTACATCTTAAGTGCAGTATGGGCTAGGAAGAACAAGATTTATAATGATAAATTAATAAAGCATAGATCCACTGAGCAAGGAAATAAAACAGAGCACAGGCCACAGAGAGTGGGACTGTCTCAGGTCAGAACCAGTGTTCCCTGGAACAAACCTCATTGCTTTAATACAAAAACAAGTGGGGAGAAGAAATAATGATTAGAAAATATCTAGTAGGGGGAATATTTGTATTATTAGGCTGAATAGTCAAATGGAGCAAAAAATTACTTATTTTTTTAAGGTGTCAATGGCATGTGGGGCAGAACAACACCCACGGAAGTGCATGGTGCTGGGAGGGAGAGCAGTGCTGCAGGCATGGGGAGAGGGACAGCACCTTCCTTACACAAGTCACATACGACTGTGGTACTTCGTGTTTGTGGCAGAAATCTACATGGGTTGTCCTCCCCTCCCTGAGGAGGGGGAGGTGGTTACTCACTGAGGCAGCAAAGCCTGTCAGGAGGGTTCACCCCTCCTGGGCATGAGCTCCTGTGCAGGTGACAGCACAGTGTGGGGCCTGAAGGGGTGGTACAGCACATGGAGACACAGCACGGCACCCCACAGTGCCCCAGCACAGCCCAGCAGGCAGGCACTAACCATGCTCCACTGTTGTCACCCAGAGCAGGGACAAGCTGCCCTACTGGGAGAACGGGACGGGGAGGAAGGAGGCCTGGCAGAATGGCTGGCATGGCTACGACAACGAGCTCATGGACATGAGAGGCTTCTTCCTCGCATATGGCCCAGGTACAGCGCCACCATCCCTGGTGTTCCACTTCCCCTGTAGCCCCATGGTCCTCACCCCTGCAGCCCTGCAGCCCCTGGCACATCAGGACCCCGATGTAGCACTCTGCGACACCCGAAAATTACAAATAGGTGGCAGGATTTCCTCACAATGGAGGGGTTGTTGCACTGCATCTATTTTATAGCTGAAGAAACAGGGCAGAAAGATATGAAGGGATTTAGTCAGCCTCTCTCTGATGTCCCAGTGCAATTACGAACTCTTTGCCATATTTTCCTAAATTTTGGCCAAAATTTTCAATTCTATTGGAAACGCATGAATCCTGCTTTTGTCGGGGAATTCAGACTCGCTACAGCAGGGCACTTTCTTTGGGAAGGTTGCAGCATACCTCACCCATGTGTCTGATGGGCAGACACATAACTCCTGGTTTCTACTTCATCAGGCCCTTTAAACAGGGCAGAGCACCAGGCAGAGCACCAGGCAATCGTATTGCACCCGTGAAAGCAGAATGTGCAATACAATTATGTCAGGCTATTACACCTATCAAGCACATGCAGTAAAGTAACTCCTGTACTTAAAACTTCAGAGCTTTCTTTAGTTTTTATAATAAAATTGGCCTAGAAGTAATAATAATGAATAAAATTGTTTAAATTAATGTTTTTGCTGAGCTATGCTCTAAATTGTATAGCATGCCACATCCCAGCCTGGTGGGTAAGTCCCAAGAAAGGCAAAGGAGCCCTTGCCTCACAGCACCCCCCATTCCAGGGTTGCCTGATGCCAACTCCTCTCTTTTGCCTGCAGATTTCCGATCCAACTACCGAGCGCCTCCCATCAGATCTGTGGATGTTTACAACATCATGTGCAGCCTGGCAGGAGTACAGCCACTGCCCAACAATGGCTCCTGGTCCAGGGTGGAGTGCATGCTCCGAAACACAGCCCCCTTGGCACCGCTCCCCCCGCGCAGCAGCTGTGTCCTGGCACTAGCTCTGCTCTCCCTGTTCTCCAGGCAGATCTCCTTACTGTGATCCCTGAACAATGTCAGTCAGTGTCACCAGCAACTCCATCCTTCTCTGTTTGTTTTTTTAAAAGTTCTTCATTTGAATAATAGCTTCATTTATAGAGGACTGTCCCCCACTCCTCCATTGTGCTCCACCAGGCATGAATCTGACCCATCCTGCATTTACAATGGTTTTAACATGAAGCCAGGTTTTGTGCTGCTCCAAACACAGCTAGGGACAATGGTGTCACTCACCTGATTTACAGCACTGGCAGTGAGGGCACCATCCTGGCTGGGTGTCCACAAAGTTTTCTGGTGGGTGCACATGGGGATCTCTGAGCATCAAACACATCTCACCCCAGCATCTTTCACTGAGGAGCTCACTCTGGTTGGCCATACTGAGAAGTTCAGGAGTGGAGACAACCTCTCTGTGTGTAGATGGGATCATCCTGGTTCACCCCTTCATCTCCAGCTCCAGCAGCAGCAGAGCCCCATCTTCTCCTCACAGCACCAGCCAAGCCCTGTCTATACAGACACAGTCATTAAAGAGCCAAGAGCTTTGCTAAGGGACCATAATGCTGAGAGAGGTGGGTCAGCAGGAGAGCAGTGAGAGCATCCTGCTTCTCTCAGCCTTTCCTTCTTTATTTTCACCAACACAAGTCCTGGCTCTGCCCATTTCCAGGGCCAGGTTTTCCTCACAGACCACAGTGGAGGGAAAGGCTGGGAAAGAAGAAAGTGACAGAAATCCTCCACTTTAAAGCCAGTGGGAAAATGAATAGACATCTGGACACACAAGGGTCAGGAGAACATAGGATGAGGAAGCCTGGCATTTAACAGCCTCTCTGCTTTTCCTGGTGAAGATAATATCATCTGATCATGTTTTATACCCAATTGCATTTCTGAAGTTTTTTCAACATTTACTGCTCTTTTATCAGCTTTTACTCTCTACACCTCTGCCTGGTGATCAGCACATTTCCCTTTATTCTGCAGCAGGGAGAGAGGTCTACACTGATAGATCTCCCACCCTCCCAGCTAATCCAGGTGATTTTTTCCACCATGGGCTACCAAGCACAAGCAAAGTTGTAACAGCAAAGTTAAATTAAACAGCAGGAGAGGGTAGAGCTGTTGCCAGAGGTGCCTTTGGGAGTGCACAGTGCTTTATCTGATATACCTCTGAACCAGGAGCTTTCAGCAACAACTGCCTTTGGAAGGACTGAGGTCCCTCCCCATGTAAAACAAACCTCTAGGACTCACTACTCTTCTGGATCCAGGGACAAGCACAACTCTGGTATGCGTGCTACAGTGCATTTAAGGGTGAATGATTACACTGGAGGGGGGGAAAAAACAAACACCAAATTAAACTTGACAAAAGACTTCTGTAATAGCTGTAAAGATTTATGTAATGTGTTATTAAAGCTCAAGTGAACCATCAAATCAGTTGGGAGAAAAATGGAAAAAATCAGGCTTTGTTATTAGACTGTTGAGTATAAAAGGCAATTTAGTGCTTTCGAAGCATTTGCAGTAACTGTAAAACAAGCACCTATTGTTCAGAGTTCCCTGTTGCTCTTTAATGGACCAGGCTCAATGAAATCACTGGAGCACATTTTTAAAGAAAAAAAAAGAAAAAAGAAAAAAAAGAAAAAATTAAGTCAGCACACAAGATAACTTAATTACCAAGTTTTGTCTGAAAATCATCAGGTTAAGATGCCATCAGTGCCTGCTAACCCCTCCACAACATGCCATTTTAAGTCTTACCAGAGAGCAGAAGCTAAGGTCTTCTTACAGAAGAAATGTTTCTAAAAGTATAAGGGTACATTCAGCTCCTCAGTTATACAAACAGAAACTGAAAATAACAAATTGGATCCCTTGAGTTGTTCCATGGATGGGCCATGACACATGAAACCAACACTGATCCTCGTGAATACTTTGTGTAACTCATTTTTGTCAGGGTCCACATGCAAATACTGAAGGGTAAATCCAATTGCAATATGATTTGTTTGACCTTAATGCAAGCATTGTGTGTATGGTAAAAGATAGTTGGTCTATAAAAGCAAAATTTGATGGCAGACCTTCAAGAAGCTCGCTAGCTTCAGGAGAACTACAGCTCATTATTTTTTGGAAATTGCATCTTTCTTCCTCAGAAATGTCATACCTCTGAATCAAGTCACATTCTCATTCAAAAATCAAGTGTCTTAACTTTCGCCTATTTTTCTGTATACTATGCAATGGAGGTGGGTGTATTTTAAAACCTATTTCTGAATGATGTTTTTATACAATGACTGATTGTGAATGAGTGAATAATTCTAAAAATGGTGTTAGAAAAAGCACTTATTTGTAAATACTGTAAGATTTTTGAAGAAAAAAATAGCCCAAAACCTTCCCTTCAACACTTTGCCTTTCTTGTCTAATTGCTGCATCAAAGTGTGATAAACAGTGTTTGAAGCTTGTGCTGATTAATTATCAGAAAGACGAATGATAACATTGTTTAGAAATGGCAAAGTTGTCAGCATGTAAATTAAGGACATTAAATGCATCACATGAGATGATGTAGCTCTTATATGCAGTCCTTTTTTTCCAGATGTATTTCATTATTTAACGTTTTGAACATCCATTCAGGAGCACATCATTCCCACTAGGCAATGGACATGACAAGACATTTTGCACTTCTAAGAAGAGAGGTGAGCCCTGGATGTTCTCTCCAGACCCACTTCTCTAAGCCTCCTGTGTCACCATCACATCAGCTGCTTGCACAGAAATTAAGAACACTGTCCCTGGTGTGAGGGTGCACTAGGCTCAGGCTGTCCAGAGCCCCCCTTTCCCAGTGGGAGATGGCGCAAATGTCAACAAGACCTCAAAAACCAACCCCAGAGGCCTCAAGGACAAGGGGGCCCTACTCTACTGTAAGCTCCACAAACCAACAATGTCCATGGAAGAGACTAATTTAATAGAAACAAGTCTCCAATCCTACCCAGTAGAATTTATCTCCTTTTCCTTATATTAACTGACCACAGAGCAGGGAGTGGATGATGGAGGAGGACCAGTGCAGGTATGCCAACAAGTCCTTTAATTCCCAGCAGGACTCCCTCTGAACCAGGAGCACTGCCAAGGTCTGCCAGAGATGCTCCTCTCATGTTCCATGAACATGGGTCCTCATGAAAGGGAGGTGCTGAGGGACTACCTGCACAGGAATAAGTCTGTCAGCTCCCCATAACAGTGCCAAAAATGGCATTTTCACAGCTTACTAAGATGAGTCCTTTTTACCAATGACCTTGGTGGCCATGCAAGTGCCATGGCTGGCTAAGGCTCAGCGGGTGAGCCTTCCAGCATCCCTCTGGATGCAGCCTGCATTGCCTGCACAGACTGCAGCACCATGGAGACACTTTCCATTGGCCCAGACACTAGCCTGCACCCTTCACAAGTACAGAGACTTTGCAAATAAGGGGTGAATGAGAGGGTTTTGCGGTGCGGGTCATCTTCCTTGTCTCCTAACTAGTACATCACAATACATCACAAAATCACAGAGTATTCTGAGTTGGAAGGAACCCGCAAGGATCATCAAGTCCAACTCCTTGCCCTTCACAGGACCATCCCCAAGAATCACACCCTGTGTCCAGGAGAATTGTCCAAATGCTTCTTGAACTCTGTCAGGCTTGGTGCTGAGGCATCTGTCAGATGTTAGCCCATACACCCCAGGGAAGTTGCAGACCAAACGAGCTCTGGCCACTGGGAAGTGAAAGGCATTGGAAAAGCTCCATGTAACATTTCCTCGCATTCTTTTCCCTGTAGGGCTGTAGCAGAGAGGGCAGGCAGCAGCAAATCCAACTGGAATTTTTTAAGAAAACATGGCCTAATGAGGAGGGAGGTGTGAAACCCTGCATTTTAGCATAATCTTTAACAGCTGTTTTAAAAGACAACTGTCACATACACAGAAAAACATTTTTTTGTGTAAGTATGGAAACAAATCTAAGTCACGGCAAGGTTCAAAAATAAGAACATTTCAGAATTATCAGAATTACAGTTGACTGAACACAGTAATTCTCTAGCTTCATAGAGATGGACTGCATGGATTATATGGACTGTATGGATTATTCTGGTATTTCAAATACATGGAAATTGATATGGACTTAAGAACCAGTTGAGGTTGTCCCAAAGCCGTATCAATTACACCAGTTCAGCCCTGCCAGCCCAGTTTCATCAGGAAACCACTGTGAGCGGCCAGGCGGCCTGCCCTGCTCTGTCCCACCGCAGCCAGGTGTCGGTCTGTCTGTCCGACATGCGGCACGCCTTGAGCAGCCGCAGCACCGTACCAAGGCTGCTGCGGGTCTGCTGCCCTCCGCTGGGCCCGCTCCAGGAGCTCCACGTCTCTCACGTACCGAGGAGCCCAGAACGGGACACAGATTCCCCCACACGCCGCCTGTCCCCCTCTCCTGCCCATTTCCCGCCCGCCAGGCGGGGCCGAGGCCGCGGCCCTGAGGGAGGGCGGGCGGGAGGAGCCGCGGAGCCCGGCCCGGCCGCGCCCCCTGGCGGCCCTGCCGCAAACCGCGCCTTGGGACAAGCGTGATCCGTACCTTGGTGAGGGGAGGAGGGACTGGGACTCTCCTTCCCTCTGCGTCTCTCACCGCAGCTTTTCCTCGTTCTCCCCTTTAACTCTGCCGGTACCCTTTGCGCTAGGGCCGATTCCTCCTCACCCCAAACCTGCTGCCTCCATGTAGCACTCTGAGCTAGCTTCCCACCTGCTCCTGCTTCCACAGGAGATGAGTGGGCAGAGCAAGACCTTCGTGTGTACATGGCCCTAAATGATCCAAGAGAGGAACCAGCTGGATGTAATCCCCACTCTCAGGACTTGGGCTGCGTCTCCAGCTGCTTTTGTTGTCATTGTAGTCTGATCCCACTGGTGGGGAACAAAACACATAAAAGCAGGGAGGGGAGGCAAGGCGAGCAGGGGGAGTGACTCACCTGTTGCTCTGCTACTTGTGTCCACTTGAAGCTTGGCTCGAACGCAGAATCCTTGTGTCAGATGTCCCAGCAGTGCCACACTGCGAACTCTGGGCTTTTGTCAGCACAGGGGAACTCAGACTAGAACAGTCACAAGTAGCAAAGTAATGGAAGAATGGGCTGAGGTAGGGGAAATTCAGTGCCCACTTTCCACACTAGCACAGATCAGGGCTTAGCTGAGCTCCAGGGAGTTGATTTTGATCCTCCCTTGGTCTCAGCAAATGAGGCATTTTAGTATCGGGATTGTATCTGTCTTCAGGAGCAAGGGACACCAGTGCATGCATAGAGGATGTTCCTCCGTCCCTCACCAAGGGGTTGCAGGAGCCAGCCAGCCCCAGAATGTCAGCATTCTCTGCTGGGAACACAACCAACCAAATTTCTGTGGCTGCCAAAATGGGCATTGACAGCTCTTGAGCAGCCCTCTGCTTTTCCCAAGAAATTAATAATACACTAAAACATTGCTCATCACTTAGACACATTGTTCAACGAATATTAATTAAGCCACAAAATTGGCTGGGGACTGTCATTTCTTCCTTGCCAGACAGAAAAAGGGAGGCTGAGGTGGCATCAGCTGTTGCAAAGTCTTTGGAGCGCAGGTCAGGCTTGCAGGGGATCATCCACAATCCCTACTGAACACTCACTCAGCCTGCTGCTCTCACTGGGCTGCCTCCAGGCAAAGGCTCCACACAGGTGTATATAACCAGGCCATGTGTCCATTAGAGGCACTTTTAACCTTTCTTCAGCAGTCCCACGTGCTGCTCATCCTACAACACTGAAACAAGCAGTGCATTGGCATGCACTGTACCCCCTGTTCAGGTTAATTTTAGCCCTGCAAGGACATGACCATATCAAGGGACTCAGCAGGAGCCTGCTTCTGATTTCTGAGAGGTGCCTCACACCCTCTACATGATCCCTGGGCAGAAGGAGGCTCTGACAAATTGAAGATTAATTTTTTTGGAAGGGCTTATTTGCCTCCCAATGTATCCATCCATCCATCCATCCATCCATCCATCCATCCATCCATCCATCCATCCATCCATCCATCCATCCATCCATCCATCCACCTGTAAATTGCACTCTCCCTTGATACTTCTTCCATGCACTCCATACTGGCAGAGCTTTGGTGTGCAAGACTTTGTGCCCTTGCTTTCCATGGTAGGCATCAATGTGGTTCTCATCTTACAGCTCATTCATTGTCCATGAGAATGTGAGGGCTAAAAGAGGGGTAATCCTGCTGACCCCATCTCAACTGAGTGGATTCTGTAAGAGAGAGGGATAGCAGCCCTTGCCCATCCATGGAGGGATTCTCCAAGAACAGCTATAATAAGGAAATAATTTTGGTCTTAAAAATTAAGATTTTGTAGTAGTCTTCAAATAGCAGCTGTGGAAGAAGACCAAAAAAAAGCTGAATGTTTTTTAAGGTAGAATTCAAGCAGTTTATGAGCTGGATTATACAAACCGCTTGCTTATACTGCTGCAGAGGCTGGGTGAAACATCCTGAAATATTCCCTCCTGCCTTAATCTCAAGTGGTTCCTTACAAGAACACTGCTGACAGAGAAAAATAACTATTTTTCCCCCTCTAAACAGAATAAAATTGTGAGGGCACTGAGCTTTCTTTGCGTTTCGTACAACTTCTTTTGTCAAGAACAAATGGGATGAACAAACCCAGGTCCTACAGAGAAGAAGATATTTAATATCCATAAGGTGGGGAGTTTTCCAGCAGAAAAAAACTCAGCAGAAATAGCTCAGTGCCTGTAAAGGCCTAGCAATTAATCATGCACTTGAAGAAATACAACACGCTCATAGAGGCTGAATTTTAAATGCTTGCTGCTCTGGTTTGGACAGTGACAAATTAAGGCCCCCACAAAAGCAGGTGTGACTCTTGAAAAAGCCCTCTGAGGGCAATTAAAAATGGGAAACCAGCTGGTAACTGTGCAGATGTGACAGCTAGGGCAGCTCAGGAAATTAATACAAAGGAGGAGGATGAAGGAATAAATGGTGTAGGAGCTGAGGCAATAGAAACAGGACCCGCTCTCCACAGGGGGCTGCTCCATGGCAGGTGAAGTGCCTCATCATGTGGGATGCACAAAGGGGGACAGCCACGTATCCCCATTGCCCTGGAGAACTGCCAGAGACAGGCTTCAAATGAACCCCTCACTGAAGGACCCCAAAAACCAGAGGAGCTCCTGCTTTGTGTGTCACAGAGTTTCCTCTGGTGCCCAGGGGACAGTGGCATTCAAGGATGTCTGAAGCAGATGGCCTGGGCACATTTGAAATTGTCTGTGGTACCCTGTGATGGAAATGGCAAGGGATGAGGTCAAGGGTGGATTTTCCCAAATCAGCTTCAATGAGCTCCAATCCAACAGGTAATATCCAGCCAAGTTTCACATACAGTGCTTCATTGTTCTGGTCAGTTAATTGTCTCCAGTGTTCACTGTTCTGAATCAGTCAAGAAAATGGTAGTTTGTCCCATTGAAAACACAGCAAATAATTCAGACACATGACAGATTATAAGGACATTCCATTAGGAGTACCACTGAGGAAGTGTGAGCAAAATTATAAACAGTGCTATGCAAACAAACTGTGTATCAGTACAAGGCAGAGCTCCTCATCCCATTTGGAAAATGATGTCCCCATGATTTTCATCACAATTGCTCAGTGCTGTTCCTCACACGTCTACTCCTACTCTGCCTTTCTCCACACATCCAGTGTGTGTGAGGCATCACTGGGACAGAATTTACCTTCTACCAAAGTGCAGGCTGGGGGACTGGTCCCATCAGTCTATTCTTCTAAAGTAGTTTGTTGATAAAAATCTCTTTCCTGTTGTGAATTCTATGGACTATTTCTCAGAAAAAGCTGTCAGCACAGATCATGATACATTACTTTTTTGGTTGGTTTTTTTCACTCCTTGTCCATAGGAAAGGTGTATTCCTGTTAATGTTAAGCTTTGGCATCCTTCTAGGAAGCTGAGCAAACAGTATTTTATTTGAGACTGCTGATAAAAGGGCAGAGTAGACAGGTTCTTAGCAGTCTCAACTGGCAATAAATAAAAAGATCTCTCTAGTGAAGAGCTGCTCGGCCACTTGCTTGGCTCTGTGAAGCTGAGTATTCTCTTCTCTCTTGGAAAAAAAAAAAATTCTTGTTTTGTGGGACCTATTTCCAGCACAGTGTTGACAGTGTGAAGCATAGGAAATTTTCTGTGTAAAAGGAGCTCTCTTTCTGTGTTCCCCTTCAACACTTGCTGCTTGTCACCAGTGTGGGTCATGACAGTCCCAACAGTGCCATCCTAGCCAGAATGCCAAATAATAGGCAGGAGGGCAGATTCACTGTAAGAATGTACCATCCACAGTACCTCAGTACCTGGGCACAGGAAGTCATTGCAGCACAGAAACCCTCTCTGGCCTAGCAGCTTTCATATGATAAACACACCCTAAGACTGAATAACTTTTATAACAAGCTCAGCATCCAGGGTCTCAGCCAGGGACAAGGGCCCCAGCTGGCCAGGAACAAACCCAGCCTCAGAAAGCAGGAATTTTTTGCCAAAAATCCTGCAAGGGTGGGAGAAAGGATGCAACCAGAGAGAGCCATGAACACAGCCTGAGGCTGTACTGAGCACACCACCAGCAGCCACAGGGTGGAGACGATCTCTGCCAGAACTTTTCCTCTCTTTGAAGCGATGGTAATGGGCTAATTTGGAACTGGCAATGGGTAAACAAAGAGAAGATATAAGATGAATCTTATAGAATGATCTGAACCTGTTCTGCATCCCCCTTCCAGTTCCCCTGACAATCACAGCTAGAAATGGAGAAGCTTTCAAGTGATGTTTTAAAAGTTTCATGTACCAGCATGGCAGAGCCAACAACAAAACTTCCCAGCCTCCAAGAAAGGACAAGAGGAGAAGAAATTGTTTGGTGCCCATCCATTTTCTCCTGTAATCTGTGGTGACTGGTGACTGTAGCCACGTGCAAACATCTGGGATGCACCACAGACCTTCTGCTGGAGAGAGGAGATGGTTTTTTGGACACAAAATAAGTTTGGAGACACTTTGCAGGCCTTGCAAGGGAATGAACAGCAAGCTATTGCAGGTATGATAAGAATGGGGGGGAAAGGGAGAAGATTTTATTCTAAGACAAATGTGGGTGCCTTGAGGGTGACCAAAACTTTCAGGAGCAGAAACCTGCACACATGAGGAGGGGGAGGCTGATAGGTTGAGACAAGCAATTATGACTTGTGTTTTAGGGGCCTCCCTGAGCAGAGGGGAATACCTCACCAGGTTTGCAAGATATGCCCAGTTCCTACCTACTGGGTGAAGGGTGGCAAGTTGTTCTTCAGGCCAGGAGTTAACCAGGAGTGAGGAGGGGCCACTGCACTTGAGCACAGAGAGGAGGAGTCCGCATGGCAGGACTGCCAGATGGCTCCTACCAGGATCTCTCTCCATCCTTTCCCACAGGGCTTTCAGGACTCCACTCTGCCTACAAACAGGGCACCTCCAGGAAAGCCAACCTCTGCTTCCCTCAGTGGCTGCACCATCTCCTGGCCCCAGCTGGGCATCATTCAGGGACACCAATGCTTACAGTACCACCACAGACACCTCAGAACATTCCAGTATCAGTTCCTATTTATTTTAAGTCTGTATAAACCATGAAGGCAGGCACATGTAGTTCCCCACCTCAGCTGGCTTTTGGGAGTTCAGGATCCTCCAGCCTCCCAATAATGCAAAGAATTTTTTCTTCTGTCTTGAACTGATATTCCTTCTCCAGCTGCTGGTCCTAACTGTGAATCCCCTGCTACTGAAGAACATCCTCACATTCCTCTGTCCTCAAGTTTTCCTCTTTATTTGGTGAACTCTCTCAGGATTTTAAGCCCTGATATTCCAATTCCCTCATCTTCCTTATAGAGAACAGTATCCACCCTCCTTCTCTTCCCCTTGAGTTGCAGAGATCCCAATTTGGAAGAAATCTGGGCAGAAGCTGGTTCCTTCTGCCTGCTGACCCGTCTGTTCATGGAGACCCATGCCAGAGCTGCACCCCTGACTGCATTATCCATGGCACAAGGCAGCAGTCAGGAGACACAGAATTCACATAGTACATGCCAGTATAGTCTAGAGATTATACTATTATTTTTATTTTTACCAAGAAAGAAAGAAAGAAAGACAAAAAAAAAAAAAAAAAGACAAAAAAAAAAAAAAGGCTGGCAGGTGAGACTACCTCCCTTGCTCTTCTCTGTCCTGAGAACCTGGTGGTCTCAACTGACTGGACCTGACGACCTGCTACTAATCTAGTGTCAAAAAAGGCAGCTTCCTCTTCCACAACATCCCAAGCAACTAATTTTTAGAAAGAAAAACAGTTCTGAAACTGCAATGGTCTAAATATTTTAAGGCAATTGTCTTTCATTAGTTTCTGGATCAAAAAAGGTCCACCCATCTCCCAGCAAGTGTTTTAAACGCAGTGAAAGAGCTTTTCAAAGCTGTTTGTCATTCTGTACAGCTTTAGCTTTCTAGGATTTTTTTCCTTACTTCTGTGTGCAAAAATGAGTGGGTTTCTCCCTTTGGTTTTCTTCCCTGTGATTTGGTGAAACTTGTTTGTTCCTAACAGCAAAGCATGAGAGGCAATTGTCTCTTGATATTGGGTTATAGATAACAATAAAACCATAAAGGCAAAGGGGTCCACCTTTAAGGAGGAGCAATAAATATGTTACCTGCCTTAGGTCTGAGGACTTCTAGTTTCTTCATCATGAATTAATAATAAATCTCCAGGGTCCACTGGCACCTACTTACAAATAAAGCACTGTGGTTACAAGATAGAATAACTTTCTTTGTAAGTAAGAAGTAATTGGGGATAAGATGGGACACTAGTCCCATCTAGACTAGATGGGACAGAGCCCATGATGCTGGGAGGGCTCTGGGGAGCTGCCAGCCTGCCAGGTGCAGGAGCCATGGGACAGCAGAACACAGCTGAGGAGCTTTTTAGGTTTCCTTTTCTACTTCATGGGCTGGAGGTGTCCTCCTCCCCCATGGGGCAAGGCAAGTGGAGAGGGTCACTCTGTGGACTTGGCACCTCTGTTCCTCAGGCTGGTCACCAGGGTGGCCTCGTGCACTTGCATCATGATGGACAAAATAGTTTCTGCCCCTCTCCTCCTGCCTGCCCTGATGCTTGTGTCACAGCACTCCTTTAGAAGAAAAGAAAAAAACATACTGCTTTGTCCAGGTTAAAAAAGAAGAGGGAAAAAAATAGGTGGTTATTGTTTTACTGAGCTGTGCCAGGGTCATGCTTTAGGTGAGTTTTACAGCTGGACCAGTTACAAGTATCTTAAAGTCACCATCAGCTTGTGTCACACAGAAGCACATTGAACTGCAGCAGCTGGATGTTCAATAGGGCTGCTCTGACAGCTTCACCTTGGGGCCAAGCCAGAGGCTTGCACTAAACTGGACAGAGAAGAGCCTCTCCCTCAGCACAGCCTCCTCATTAATTAATTTTAATGGGCTGAGGGGAGTGAGTGGCAGCAAGGGGCTGGGGCCCCACAGCCCTTCAGGGAGGAAGCTGAGACTGGGAATTTGGTTCAAGGCTACTGAGCAAGGAACAGCAGTGCAGAGGGAAGGGGGAGACCTCACTGTGGAGGCAGGGACATCTACCATCTGCCATAACCAGAAAGTCAAATGTCCCTCTCTGCTGTCCTTTTCCCTGTCACTGCCCATAATCCTAAGGCACACCTTGCCCAAAGGTTTGCACTTCTGAGTTCCTAAGTTTGCAGTCCTGATGGCTGCTGGCAGTCACTGCCCAGTGGTACATGCTCAGTGTGTGCATGGTGGAGACCCAGGTACATGGGTCATGGGTGGGGTTTGCATTCAAACCCTTCCAGTGCACAAGCTGCCCTGTTAAGTTAATTATTTAGGTCCTCATTTTCCAAAACCCAGCTAACAGGACCCAAAAAGGCTGTAGTGCTGTGGCTCTGCTCCTGATGTGCATCCTCTGGTACAGAAGTTTCATCAGCAAGTGGTGCAGTCCATCTGTGCTGAGACTGCAACTGGAGCCACAGCACAGAGTCACAGAGTGTGTGGGCACCCAGGACAGCCCTTGCTGGAGCACAGCCCTGCTTCATCTCAAGTGCCAGTGCTGCTGTACCTTCTGGCCTCTGCATGAGGAAAGCCCATATCCACAGGAGAGGCCCCTGGCTCTTGCTTGTCCTCTCACTACTGGTACACCACGGAACACACTGGGAGCTGCTACTTTGCAGCTTCCTGCCAGAGTGACCCTCTTTGGTACTTAAAAGGCAACTGGCCTAATTTTACCAGCAACAAGCACAGGGACAAGAAGAAAGAGATTGAGAGAACTCAAAACAAAAGGCTTCAGGTTTCCCTAAGCAAGCAAGCAACCAAAATATATAACTATTTCAGTGTATGCACAGCCATGTTGGTAAATTTATTTACTGTCTTTGCTTACTTTCACATAGCTGGCTGAACAGGGTTAGGTTTTATGTGCTTATTAGGATGAGAGAGAAGAAAAAAGATGTTAAATAAAAGTACTTGGGATTTCCCGTTCCTTGTCCTCATTCATCACTTCTGTGACAGCTGGGTTAAAAATACTTTGCTAAACATGAGAACCTATGGGCATGAAAGGAAGTTGCTTATAAATGCAAGCTCAGCCATCTCCACACAAAACAACAGGCAATTATCAAAGCACCAGCATCACTGACTGCTCAAAACCCTTATCTCTTTAAGTACCAGCTATAGTGAACAGGAGTGTCAGAGCCATGGGCTCCTTCCCTGCAGTTTAGGACAGGCTAGTAAGTTGAGGCCATTTTCTTCATATCCATTCTGCAAAGCACAGCTGAATAGATTGCTTTTTTAAGCATTTACCTGAGGCCTTGCTTGATGCCCTGAGGAAGACAGATGTGACCTGGTGTTCCAGTACAGTTAGGGGTTTTGTGTCTTCTCTTTCAGCCCTCAAATCACAGAGATGCTGGACAGAATAGCACATAGTCTTTAAAAAAACCCCAGGAGCAGCAGACAAAAGGAGGAAGAGAACAAAAAGGACTAAAATATGGGGGTATATTTACATTCCTAAACATTTTTAAAATTATAAACTGCAACAGCATGGCCTGAAAGGAAGTGCTGACAGGAGCACTGCACCTATCCTGAAGCAGCTGACCACCTTTTCTTCTCTAAGGTCTCTCTAAGGAGCAGGGAAACTGAAAAAGGGAAAGTAATGGAGAAGTGGAAGATTAGGCTCTAAGATTAGAATGAGGTTTTGAGAGGGTAGGATGAGAAATGGGCCAGAAGAACCCTCCTGTCAAGTAATATGTAGGGAAATAAAACCCCAACCTGAAGGAAAGTAAATGTCAAAAAGAAGCAGAAGATGAGGGGATTCAATAGAAGAAGGATATTATAGAAAGTAAGTTATAAGGAAAACAACAGACTAAAGAAACAGTTGAGAGGCTGATGGAGACAAAATCTGGAGAGAAGATCTTTAAAAAAGTTATCCTACAGAGGTAAGATATCTGTGGATACTGAGGGATGTAAATCTACTCAGTGCTCTCAGCAGAAAGGTGTGACCTAACAGCAAGAGAGTACTTCTTCAGCCAAGCAGTGGCCCTAGACATTTTCAGTATGTTACAGACCATGTTTGACAAAAAAGATGTCACTTGATCAAGATCTTTAGTTTACCTGTCAACAGAGTAAGTATAAAGAGAATTCAAGCCAGGCTTGCAAGTAAGTTTTAAAGGGCACGTTGTGGTAACATTGGACAACAGTAGTTTCTTTCTAATTAATAATTAGGCTAATTTAGCACCTAAAATACAAGCACACCATAAGGAGAGAAACAAAAACAAAGTGCTCTGTGTGGGGAAATAGTGCTTGCAAACTTCTCCAGTAATACTGAAAAGGCCTTGAAAGTTTGAGTCTACAAAAACCCAAAATTGACTTTGCCTGTGCAAAGCACTAGTGCTGGCATAAAGCCCTAACCAAACCCTGTCTGGTTTTGGGATTTTTTTGCCCCTGTAATTCAAAATGCAGAATTTCATGAATATGAATTACAGTGGAAGCAGATGGATGAAGGGGAATAAGCTAAGACTAGGAACAGTGTGGTATTAGTATGTGCCATTAGCAGGTGACAAGCCAAGGTGCTTCCAACAGCACCTATTTTCAAGAGATGCTGCTCTGTTTTTTATCTTATAAATGTTGTAAATTCTCATAGCTGACCTTGGCAAACAGCAGTTGTCATGACACAGCTCTGGCAAATCTCCTGGACTCTAAACTTCCTCCAAACTTTCTTCCAGGTGGTGGTAGAAGGTTGGAAAATGGTACTTGCATGTTACATTGTCCACTTGGGCCTTTACAAATAGTAGCTATCAGTTTTCTTGAAGAATGTTAAAAAAACTCCTTCCTAGAACTCTCTCTTGGATGCACCAGGTCCTCCTTTAACTCATGAGGATGGAGAGGAGAGGAAATGAGGGACCTGACACCTGTTGCCCTTGGCATCAGGAGGTCCTAATGTACTTCTCATTTCTTGGAGCTGGGGTGCATCTCAGCAGGACACTCACATTCAGTGGAGATCACTCTCCCCCTGCAGCTGTCAAATTCACATCCAGTCCAAGCCAGAAAAAAAGGTGTATTTTCTCTCTTGCACTCTTAATGGCCCAAAGAGCGTTTATAAAGTACAGGGGAACACAGAGAGTTGTTACAGTGTTTGTTTATCTGAGGTTTCTGGTTTGTTGTGCAAGGTTTCTTAAGTGAGGGAGAGAAACAGCATGTTAAATGGAAATATAAGTATACTCTCTAAAAATCACCGATGAGTGCAAAGAATCCACTTAGAACATATAACCAAATGTTATTTAATATCTTAAAAAGTAACACAATCCAAAATGGATATTTCACACAACACTACATAAACAACATGAACACAATATTACCATATGGAGGGACTTTCAAATATAGACTTACAAAAATCCCTGTCCTTTTTTTTCCTTTAAATTATTATACTAAGCATGACAAGTAATCATCATTTACAATATGGTACACTGACACAATAAAAACCATGTTACAAATGTGCTGTTATAAATCAGTAACGTTAGGGAAGACATTTCATGAACTGCAATTATTTCATATGAAATACTATACAATATAAACAGAACATCCATCTTGGATGACCTTTACAGCAACCAGAGACCAAGTAATTTTTAAATTTTTTTTTTCAGTGCAAACACATTTATACAAGGCAGTCTTGGCTGCAAAACTCCCTTCTAACATACAGTAAGTCCCACTTGCATTTATTAACTCATTTAAACCTAATGCAACAGCCACATTCAGTCACTCACAGAAAATTACCTGCAGAATTATGATCCCTTTAAACTTAAAATCTCCTCCACACATAAAAGTAACATCTGTGCCAATTACTCCAAGGGCCCTTTCATACATCTGGGTGGGTATCCTTTGGGTGGCTCTAACCGAGGGCAGTGCACCACGTGGAGAATCACCCTTGCAAGGTAGAGCACGCTGGCGGCTGGCCCGGATCCCGGCTGGGTGGCTGTGCATTCCAGCAGGGATTCAGCCCAGGCTGCCCTGCCAAAGCCAGGTGCATTCCAGCAGGGATTCAGCCCAGGCTGCCCTGCCAAAGCCAGGTGCATTCCAGCAGGGATTCAGCCCAGGCTGCCCTTCCTAAGCCAGGTGCGTCGCCCTCTGCTCCGTCTCTGCCTTTAGTGTCTCGGGGCGGGGGGAGGAACACGGAAACCCTCAGCTCAGAACTGAGCTTCAATGGAGTTAACGACCCATTCCCATCTCTCAGATCCTCAGAGATCAGGGGAGTTATGCCAGATTCACACTCGCATAACTGGAACCAATGTTTAGAGCGCCACTATAAAAGACATGTGATAGTCCCGTTTTCTTCTAGCACCAGCTTGGCTTTTGGTGGGTCCACTGCATGTGTCTCATGCAGTAATGATGCACTTTACTTATGCTGGGGGGAACATTTTAGATATATAGCCTTTTTTTAAAAGAATTTTGTAAAAAATAGAACTTTTCTCTCTAATACTGTACAGTTTTCTTCAGAAGAGCAAAGAGAATTGTAAACTGTGGGTATGACACCAGATTAGGAGTGCTATTTGCTTTCTCAGCACAACAATTTGAACAAGTGTTTGGGAAAAGCACTAGAAAATGTATTTGAAAAACAAATTTTTAATTAACATGACTGTTTCTAAAACCACTGCTGCCAGTACTCATATGACTGCAAAAATTGTTTTTGGAACTGCTAATCCAAGAGTGTCTACAGGGCTGTAAAGTAGTTTCTTGCTTAAACAAACTGAATGCGTCAAAAGAATAATTTCAAAATATAAACATTAAACACTTTGGTTAAGTTACTTCAGTAACTTTAAAAAAGCAACTAGTTAATAAATTAGTCTGCAGACTCTTAGCCTTTGCTTTTTCCAATGGGTCCAGACAAAAAGTAGGGTCAGTGAACTCTGCCTACCTCACAGGCAAGTGCTTTGAGACCCTCAGGCAAAAAGGTGTGATTTAAGTGCAAAGTATTACCTGTGTTCATGACGGCTTCTGAATACTGGTTTGCTTATTCTCTTTCCTAACAATGACTACTGCTGGCAAGCACTTTGGCCACGGTTTTAATTAAATATTTGTTTTCCAATACATTTTTATTTTTAAAGTTGAGTGAATGTTGTTTCACATATAACAGTCATTTTACAGTGGTGCTGGGAGTCAAATGGCTAATGATTTCTTCTAAATTTTAACTGAAATACTTAAAATGGCAAAATTAGCTCAACTGATGATTGTTTATTAATCTGCATCAGGATAATGGTACTAGGTTTGCTGAAAGGTGTTCATAAATCGGGATTTGTATATAATGCGACCTGTTTAGGTTCAACTGCCACTTTCTTCCTTTGGTTTTTGGAAAAATCTTTCTTTCTTCCCTCTTGAAAGGTGGCTTGTTGCAGCTGGCTACTTTTCAAAAGCCAGCTTAATTTCTCTTGGAAACTTGCCCATGTTCTTTGAACAATAGGCACATACCTCGAGTAGGGACCCTAATACTGCTCCCAGCAACATCAGTGAAAGGCTGTTGGTAATTTCTATAGGAGCAAATGTTTTAGATGCACACAATCTAGAGACCAGAGTGCACATCATTAAAGGAAGAGTTGTTTTAACACCCTTGCCAGTTCAGAGAAACCACGACGTACTAATGTTGACAAAGATGGAGGCAGAACAGGGCCCCAAGTATCTGAAGGCTGCCAAGAAAATACCCAGAGTGTCTTCTGTTAAACCCCAAACTGTCAATCATATTTCACAGACTGTAGATGTTTCTAATTTGCTAAATTACAAATACATTTTCAAGTTCTACCAGGCAGAAATTTTAGCAGTAACTGGGGAGAGGATGGAAGGTTTCAGCCTCCCTTTCACTTTTATCCCAATTATGCAGCCTTGTCAAAGTCTTAAGTGACTCATCTGAAAGCCATCTTTTTAACATTGTAGAAGGAAATTGTGGCAATGGAAACATGATGACTTCATATGCAAGCTTTGACACACAAGAGAACGCCATGACCTAATGCTTCAAAGTTTCTAATCTTGCTTTGTACAATACACTTTTCATGTTGCTGCATTTCATCAAATTCATGGAGGTAGTTATATGTGTAAAAAAAATTACCATAAAAGTAACATGTTGTATTATAATAATACATATTAAGTGTGCAAAATGCCGACAGATTTGTGTTGACCCTTTACAGTTGAACACAACACAGATTCAACCTAATCTAACTCTGTAAACCTTTAAATTGATACATTAGAATGATAGATAAGCAACCACATAATACAAGGCTATGATTTCATCAAAGGATTAGGGTGACATAAAGCACTCAAGCTCCACTCTCGTGGTTTTGTTACCAGAACCTCAAGATGGAATTTTCTATTTTCCATTGTTGATTTTAAAAGGAAAAAAGAAAATCAAGATTAGAACGTTTCTATTTGAAACTTCTGTTTACATTCCATATTCCAAGAGTCACATTAATATTGGTACAATGCCATGTCAACATTAATATGACATTTATGTTGTCTGCTGGTCTCTGGGAACTTTAGGAAATAACATACTATACAGTTTATAGGTATGTACTATCACATTTTGTTGGAATTATGTCTTCTGTACAACCAGCTGCCTGCACAAATTCTGATAAGCTTATGACAAACAATTATTTCTCCAAAGGTGACACCTGTTTCTGCTCTTCACATTTTAATACCGCCATTAGTACTTCAGATCATCACTGTAAATTTTTTTACCATTTCAACATTTCTATTTACTGAATTGATACATAGTACTGATGTCAGAGCTCATCTCAGAAACAAAATCACAGTCAGCCACTGCATAGTATATGACAATTCCCCACAAGAACTCTGACTCTACAGTTCGCATGGAATAAGTACGGCTGGAGTTACATATCGAATAAGAAGATGCATCATGCAAAGCATTATAGGGTGATTAGAGCACATCTTGGAAGGTATGATAAGGCAGAAAGCTAAAGGCCAAGTGACTTTGATAACCAACCAAAAGCACAATAGTTTCCTTTATGTGCACTGAAAGGTCTTATTGCTCCTATGAAATGGAAATTATACACTGAAATCAATGAAAACAGACCTGTGCATTGACTGTGTATTCTTGACAGAACTGATTGTGTCCAGAGTTAGAAAGCTGTTTCATAAGCAAATGATCTATATCCCATGGTGTAACATAAGGCTGAATTGTCAGTAAAGACTTCCGATCACAATAGAGAACATAAGTGAAGCTCAAATGACTTTGTATACAGAGTAATAAATGTCACCAGAACCTGATGAAAATACTGGGTTTTCATATGTACAGTTGGGTTTCATACCTGTGTACTACAAGAGCTAGACAGGGTAAATGTCCCTTTTCTATGGAACAATTTGGGCTGTTGCACATTTTAGTATCTTTGTTATTATTCCACCAATTCGTCTGTTCTGATAAAAAAAGTCAGTTTGTTGCACTACCAGGTTGCATGAGCAGAATGTGACCCTATACCTAAAATTACTCTTGGAGTTTAACTATCTGTAGAATTTACTCTGCAGTAATTAGCATAGTACTAATTACATTGGAGTAACAGTTTAGGGAGAGCAATTAGGATGTACCGTGCCTGCAGGACTCAGATTTCTACTGCAAACCAAGTGGACACATTGAATTTCTAGAAACCAGACATGTCCATAAAATGGTAAATTGCAAATAACATCCACTGAATAAAAAGGCCAGAAGTTTATAATTCTCTAAATTTTGTTCTCTGATAATCATTACACTGTATGCTATTTTTAATAGCCTAATTTAGGCACTCTATTTAATAAGCTACATAAAATAGATTTATGTCCTTCCACTAGAAAGAAATCAATTCTTCAGGCCATACTTGTCATTTATATCATAAAGTATATTTTTGTTCCAAGAAATTAGTTATCCTGATTTCTATATTAATGGCAAGTTGCAATACCAGAAGTGACACAAGAATTAGATTATCTTTTTAAAATAAGTGAATTATACTGAAGACATTTAATATATTTCGTGTCACTCCACATTGTGGCTCCATGACAGTTACATCTTTCCCTTCCCTCCCCACTCCCCCCACTCTGCAAAGGCCCACCTCCTCACGGGTGACTATGGAAGGTCAAGTAGCAGGTCTCATTAAGTAAACATCTCTCGTGTTTTTGAAACAAAAGGAGGAGCTGCCTCCCTTCCCACCCTCCATACCTAGAAAAAAAGCAAATCAAAACAAACCCCAAACCTCCTTTTACTCGCTTAACTAGGTATTTGTAAAATTGTGTCACAAAAATGCACAGTGAAAATGACTGATTAGTATTAATAATTCACATATAGAGCTGAGGTCATGACTTGTCATGTTTGGCATTGTTTTTCCTCATGGTGATCCTGGCTGGTTACTTTCAGCAGTGGCTCAGTTTATGAAGAAAAAAATGATGAACTCTGCAGCAGAGTTTAGCCTCTGACCAGGGGCATCACACATCTGTGGCATTTTTAAAATGAAGTTGGCAACTGCATGGACATTGAAAATGCAGATTACACTTACAGTGTCTAGACTTTCATATATGTGCTCAGTTACAATTAAGTGAAGCAAAAAGTGTACATATTATCCCTACTGCTATTCTGTTGCTACAGAGCCGCAAATGTGAAAAGCAATACCTTGAAATAAAGACTTCTTTGTTGCCCCTAGTCTACGTAGCAGCACAGTTTAAGTGAACACTAAAACTGTGGTTGAGATGCTTGTTTTATTTTTCCCCAAAGATGTAAACATCAGTCCCAGTGTCGTAAACTTTGCTGTATAGGATGAGACAGACGATCTGAGGCAGGCTGACTATCAGACACTAGTGACAGAAGCTTGCAGGCAGTTACCAGGTTTCTGCAGTTTCTCCGCTTCACTCGTGGGTGGGTCTGCAGTGGCTCGGAAGTTGAACGTTGGGCCTGCGCCGCCGTGTGCAGGGCTCAGAGCGGGGTTCTGACGTCTGTTGCTTTCAACAATACTTGAAGTGTTGGATGCCAGGCTCTCACGAGTACTGGAATGGAAAAGAAATATATATACACACTCATATATGACATGCCTATAGATCTATGGACCAGACAGGAAAGGAGAACAGAGTGTTTTATAATGGGTTTCCTGTGTTTGTATGTAATGTCACATCAATGAAACATCTCATTTTGATAGAACACATATGTTACTTCCAAAATGTGTCCCAGAGGTGCTCAGCAATCATCATGCTGTAACACAGGTATAGCACTAAGCACAGCTCAAACTGTCACACAGACTATAAGCTGAACCAGTATCAAGCATCTGGATTTTTCACTCAAGGAAATAGCTTCCATCTTGCACTTGGAATGTGCTAGTTTTCTTTCCTAGCTGATGCAGTTTTGCACAAAGTAGCTTCATCAAATCAATTCTGTGACTAGGCAGAGTTAGGACAGCAATCATATAACACAGTATCCTCTGTTGTCTCCTCTTCTACCTATGTTTTTGTACACAAAATACTAAATAAAAGTTTTACCTTACATTAAACCCAATGCTTCTAAACGCAACACTTCAATTTTGCTTTGCAGCTGACATGATCACAACTTAACAAGACAATGAGAAATCTTAACTGCCTGGTCTGTGATCTTGCCTTGGACAACAACTACTGCTGCAATTTCATTCACAAAATGGACAATGTTCCTTTAGTTCTAACATATAATTTAACCACAAGAGTGACAGGACACTTAACACTTTTAAAGATTAGGCCTTTTAATGATACGTCTAATTATGAATGCAGAGAAGCTTGTATTTTAGTCTACAGCTTTTACAAAGCTCAGCCATGACATGCTAAGGGTACTTTCATCAGTACTTCTGCTTCTGTTGTCTTTACACTAATAAATAATTTTTGATCTCTAAATAATGTGTGCCTGTTCAGGAACAGACTTGCTTTCAAACATCCATGTGGCCCCCTGGTCATGTATCCTTCACTGTACTCCTACTTCTTTGTAAAATGACATCACCACTTGCTATGGAGATGTTTCACAGAATAGATTTAGAGGACTGAATGCAGTTACTAAATAAGCACTAGAAACGAGGATACTAATGACAAAAGTTTCATCATCAGTTTAAAGTCAACCTAAATTTACCTGCTACTGAAAGGGGTAGTAGCTCTTGCCTGCCTTGTGTGGACCTGACCCTGCCACATGTTTCTGCTGCTTCCCTGACTAAGCCTTGCAGGCAGCCAGACAAATCAGGGACCACTCTCAGTTAAATACTAGCCCTAAGAAAAAATAAAAAATTAGTCCTAGCATCAAGGGAAGAGTAGGAATGCACAGCTTTAAATGTGGCAGGGGAGTGCACAGCATAAGGGAAGGAAAAAACACTGTTCCTAGTCATCAGGACAGACTTAAATAATCTTAAACTGACTGAGTCTGGAAAATCAATGAGGCTTTTAGGAGAACTCTCATAGATCTTTTAAACTGGTCGAAATGGATGGTACTGATATTCTTCTGTCAATGATTGTTTTATATTCCATAGTTCCAAAGAGCTATGGTGGGTGACACACAGAGTAAATTATTCCTGTGAGCTGCAATGATGTATGGTGCACTTCTCTTGCTCATTTTTTTATTCCTCTTCCTCTGCTTTTTAATGAAAATAGATGCAAATCTCAGTTTTCAGAGATGATTTTTTTTGGGACCACCAATTCCAGATCTTCAGACATGCTCAACTCTGATATTACAAAGTGACCATTACAACATGTATACACAAAAACTGCATTGAAAATTTTGCATGCAGAGTAATGTCAAAATTAGCTTTCTTTAGGTGACAAAGGAGCAACAGTATTATATAAGCCCTAAAAATAAAGGAATAAAATTAATCGTGACAGCTAACATTTCCTATATATAACTTGCATAAAAGCAATGCATGAAAAATTGTGAGGTTTTTCTTCCCAATGATGATTAATATCTTCACACATTTTGCACACAAATACTTTGGAAGTCAAATGACCATTGCAAATCTCTTTAACTGCAGCCATTTCATTCTGATTTTTTTTACTGTCCTTTTTTCAATTTATCAGACTTTAAAAATGTATTTTTTCTTTTATAGTATGAAATTGGTAATTTTGATTCCCCAAACAATGTTGTATACTTCAGTTTGAATGAAAAGATACCACCCCACCTCAGGAAGCAGAGTTACATAACCAGTGGAAGCTAGAAGAATATACTTGAGGAACATCACTATATGCACAACCTGTTCTTATATTCTTCCCATGGCATCTTCTGAAGGACATTGTCACACCTAGCTGAATCTTACCAGATGGATGCTGGATGGCTACTTTGTATTTCCTGGAAAAGGGCTGTGGAGTACCTTTTTTATTATAAGGTAGGATAATAATAACAACATGGTACTTTTAGCCAAAGGGCTGAACTCACCCCCAGTTCAATTTGGTTTTGGATACTTATGTGAAGAAGTGACCCAAACTCAGCAAAATCCCCAAATTTAATTATTTTCATGCAAAGCTTATCCAAAAGCTTTGAAATATCCTGTCCTAACTATATGCCAGTCTCCCAAAACAAAATACCCTATAGAATGTTTTGGCTTGGTTGTTTTTAAGCTTACTTTATGTGACCTTGCCAAAAAATGGTATTTGTTAATAAGTATAAAATAAAATTTAAAAAAAAAGGATGTGTGGAACACAAATGTAATTGAAAGTTGCTCATCTGTTTCCTCTATGATTTAAACAAGGTGGTATAGCAGCACTAAATCCAGTATGTTCACCACATCCTGCTCTCTTGCTAGCTAAGTTTAACATAAACAGAAATTTTAGCTTTTGTGTAAATAATTAGGGAAGAAAATGTCTACCATTGCATTAATCAGAAACACAAGTTTGATATACAGCTAGCATACAAAACAGTAGTCCAAGAACTGATATTTAATCCAGCTGACACCCTGTCCTGGAGGTGACTCTCATCCTCTGGAGTGAGACAGGCTGAGCAAGAAGCAAACACCACAACATACTCCCCCACAAAAACTGACTGCATGTATAGCACTTCAACTACTGGAAGACATCGCATTTAAAGAAGAAAAGTGCAAACAGTTTCATACAACAGTTCTATGTGAGAAAGATGTCAGGCATCTGCAGAACAATCAATAACATAAATTCAAAGCCTTCTCAAGCTTCTTTTTTAGAGCAGACTCAGTGTTAATGGTATGATTTACTCAAATAATTTTTCAGCTTTTTTGCTCAGGAAAAAATATTCATTCATTAGAATCTCACTCTAGCTTGATACATCACTGCAAGCTGCATCAGGCTCTCTAATTTCTCTCATCATTAACATAAGAGGGAGTAACCATCAAATGCAAAGGAATTTCTTCCAGAGTGACAGGACTTAGACTGAAATTGAAATTTAGTCCTGTGTATAAACAGGACATCCTTCACATGCCTGAGAGCCTTTGCTATTGATGTAAAAAATATATATACTTCTGAGGAACAAGAATACCATTTACAGGGGAAAATAAAAAAAAGTGACCAAAAACCAAACCAAACCAAACAAAAAATAAAAACAACCCCAAAACAAAACAAAAAAACAACCCACAAAAAAACCCACCAAAAAAAAAAAAACCACCAAAAAACCCTCACATTTTTTTCACATAATATAAAATCAGTCTTGGAGGTTTTATTTTTAAACACAGGCAATAAATAATTTAAGCTTAAGTAAGCCACTCTAAGAGAACTACTACTGTACATTATTTCTGTGTTCTTAGAGTCATTGTTCTGAACTCTGATGAGTTGCTATGCAGGCCAAACAAAACAGGTCATGCTCCGTTCCATCAAGGACTGCCAAAGGTCAGACAGACAAGGAAGAAAGCTAGCATAAAGGATTCTTAACCTGGAAATGAACTTTTGAAATCTCCAGGGCAGGGAATGCACCAACAACTCTCTCCTCCCTACATTTCTAAGACTTCTAGCACACTGAGACTTCCATGATGCCTGAAATCCTTGGAATAGTAATTACTAACCAGCACCACCACCACATGCAAACATCTGGACTCTCTTCCCAAGTATCTTAGACAAGGCACCTCTCTCTCAGCAGTGCTAAGTCACATCTCAAATATCAAGTTCAAATATCCTGAGCACTTTTAATTTGTAGGGGGAGTGGCTATTCCAGTTTCACCAGCTTGAAATTGTGACTAGATACACTTTCAAAACTTTTGAAGAAAATAAACAAGGAAGCCCAAACACAAAACAATATCATTTGGTTTTCTTTTTGGCTGAGCCAAAGATTATGCCACCTGGTCATGCCTAGTCCTTCCATTAGTCTTGTTGATGGTGCCTTAGAGGGAAAGGGAAGAGTATGCAGGAGCTCATCCCTTTTATTCTAAAAGCACACACAAGTTTAATATAGAAAAAGAAGGATACAGGGAGGTTTTCAGCAAACAGAAAATGAACTAATACAGAGTCAATGCCGCCAGTGGTCATTGGTTTCTCACTGTATGGTGGGAAACCCACACATCTGAATAGAGGATTCCAGAGCTGTAGAAAAAACACTGTCTGAAAATGTGTGAAATTTTTAAATACAGCCCTACATTCTGTCACCAATATCACACACCCATAAAACCATAAATGGAACTTCCTAGTCTGTAAAGCTGCAATGAATGTGACAGTCCTACCGTGGAGAGTTGAACCCGCTGTCCACAGTAATGCTGCTGCTGTCCATGCTGTCCAGGCGGGCTGAGTGGGTGGCTCTCTGGTTGTTGCTATTTTCTGTTTCCTTTGGGGTGAGAAGAGTAAGATTCTTCTCAAACTTTCGCTGTAGATCCCTTTCCTTTTCTCTCTCTAGGAGCCACTGCATGGTACCAACATCATCCCTGTTCTTTTCTTCCTCAGCATTTTTGTTGGTTCCTTCCTCTGAGTCATCATCATCAGATACATTGTAGTAGTCAAAGGAGGCCTCCTGGTTCCCGGTTGTCTCCTGTTGTCTCTGAGAAACAGGCATGACTTGTGTGACTGAGGTTACCATCGCTTGTTCAAGTTTCTCACATCTGACAGGCAATGTGTCAGAGGGGGTCTTTTGATGGGGCTTTAGCAGAGGGGTGTTAGATTTATGATAACTATTCACAGAAAGAGTGTTGTGCAGAGGCTTAAAGAGTGTATCCTTGCTAAAAATTTCTTTCCTTTTATCAAGGCTGCTTGATTCAGTGCTATGGTGCTGGACCAGCCGCCCGTTAGCAATCACCTCTGGAGTTTGGCCAGCAATCACTGAACCACTGCTTGGGCCCTTTGGGGACTCCTCCTTGTGCACCCCAGGCTCCCTAGCAATATGTTGAGACTGTCTTTCTGTGGGAGTCATTTTTTTTAGCCCATCTGTCCCTGTTAGCGTATCATGATCCTCTTTATTCTTTCCCAGTGGTGATGGAGCGGTAAGCACAGTCTCACTGGATGTGTTGCACTGAAAATAGTCATCAACTGCAGATTTTGTTGTGCAGGAGTTGAGCTCACTATATGATGGCAAATTCTCTGTAGGCTTGCCTTGTTCCAATAGGCTACAAGAACTGGGGGTTTCTACACTGCCCCCGGCTATTTCAGGGATGCAAGTCTCTTTGTAGCTTGCAGATGAAATCAGAGCCCTTTGATGACTGAGCGACTGAGATGGCCTTAAGGTACTATCATCAATGTAGGTTTGGCTAGTTGTTTGGTCATCTGGGCTACAGCCTTCACCTATATCTTCAGGTGTGCCTAAAGTAGCTGAGCCCAGAGGTCCCTTGGAGTTATCCATGGATCTAGACCTTTCTTTAGCCTTACTGGACCGCTCATTCCTTGATCGTCTATCCTGCGTATGGCTGTGGCTCCGATGGACCTTGGAGTGGGAGCTTCCCCTGGAAGGTTCAGGGAAAGGCATTTCAGTTCTTCTTTTGGCCAGTTCACCAGACACATCCCACTCTGGTGTCATGGGAAAGTGAGATTCAATCATGTTAGGATTGCTGTGCATTATATAATTATCTCCTTTGTGTTCTATTATAAAACAGCCTTCCCGTGGGGATCGAGTCAAGGGATCATAGAACTCGTACTCCCTTTCAGCAGGTATATCCAAATGAGAGCCATCTGATGGGTCTCCTTTGGACACCCGGGTCTTGCTGTGCGACCTCGATTTCCCATGAGACTTTCTGTGATTCCTGCTCTTTTTACTTCGTCCACTGTGGTGAGCTGAAGACCCTGCTTTGCTTCGTTGAGCTTTTTCTTCTTCAAGTTTCTTCATTAGTGCAGTGTGTCTCATGACATTTTCCACAGTCAAGTCTGGGTTAATGC